>NC_065534.1:43517666-44117666 GCF_932294415.1 Quercus robur | reverse complement strand
AAATGCACCTAAGCCCTCCAAGTTTCTTGCTCCAACGAGGTTGCGCCAAACCTTTTTCTTTTCTAGCTTCCCGGATTCCGCTACTTGATCATAGCATCAACCAATGTAAATTGGTTCCTTCCTAACTGCTTCCCAGAACACCAAACAGCCCTCTCATAGTAAGGTGAGAACAAGGTTTTGGTAAAATTCCTCTCAAGGGTTTGACAATGGAGAGGAAGAGAGTTGAGGAATTTGAAGAGACTCTTATATAAAGATTGTGGATGAATCAATCTTGTTTTACTCTAGGGTTTCTCTCTCAAAATTCTCTCTGGAAGCTCTCTTTCATTTGTGGGTATGAGGGGTATTTATACTAGGGTGAGAAGAGAATGTGAAACGTTAGGTTTTTCAAAACAGGGGTGGCTCGCGGCTTGGACTCGCGGCTTGACTAAGTTGCGAGTTCCAGCCCCACGATAACAGAACGGCCAGTTGTCCTATTTTGTCCTATAGTGCTCCAGCTAGCATGACTGTTCACCTTCTGGCATACTTGGCACGTGTGCTGCATCTGACGGCTTGCAGCCGCGAGTCAGCCGCGAGACTCTGTTTTCTTGCACACTCTTGAGCATTCAACACTCTATCTCACTCACTACCCTTACAACAAACCCACCTAAATACAGGGTTACTAAATGCTGAAATACAAGCAAATTTGGCACAGAATAAAGTCAACAAAATGGTTGATTAAATTCAACCTTACAAATACTCATAACGAACTATTATATAACAATTTAAAATTTAAAAACTTGTAGAATGAAATTATAAAACTTTTTTTGTCGATAACTCTATAATTTCTCTTTTTATTAAATTTTTTTTAATTTAAGTTTTTTAATGACCCCCTAAACAAAATTTCTAGAGCCGCCACTGCAAGCATTTAGTTGTCAGATTATTAGCAAAAATAAATGGCAAGATCAATATGATTGAATCAAACATGAAGGATTAAAATAAAAATTCTAAGCAATAAAGGACCAAAGTGGAGACCACCCTAAATTTTAAGGGCCAAAAAAATGAAATCTTTAATTTATTGCACATGAGGTTCTGCACCTAAATTTTACACACAAGAGAGAGAGAGAGAGAGAGAGAGAGAGAGAGAGAGAGAGTAATCCTACATACACAAAAATTTTCACAATATTTAATTCTAAAAATAATTAATCACAAAATTTGAATTACCAAGCTTTTACAAGTTCTTATATCTGACTTTGACCACCACAAGTATCGTTGCATTTTATCTATCTTTTATCTCATGCCACTAGGGTAGTACACACTCGATCAGTAAGAAATTTCATAACAAAATTAATGGTAAGTAAAAAAATGATCTCAATGGTGAACTAAGTTAAATAGCAATAACATGCAACTTTGTTACCTAGGTTTGTTGTGAAATTATAGTCGCCTTTAGCACTACTCTTACAATAGTTGTCAATCACATTCTACACTGCAACCTCTATGTTTCGAATTAGGTGTGCTCCCGATCGAGATCATCTAGGGTAACTCTAACTCATCAGCAACTTGTGAGAGATTTAGGACTTGTTTGGTAATGTTGTTCTAGTAACGTTGTTTGTATTTTTCGGAAATATGTGAGTGAAAAAGTGTGTGAAAATACGTGTATTATTGTTTAGATACTGAAAATTGTTGTTTAAACCACGGTAACAAACGGGCCTTACATATCCATCCTTATTGTTATTATTTTTTTCCACCCACAAAACAAAAGTAGTAAATGAAAATGCTATTATTTTGTATTTCCTTTATTAACCTCTTTTCTTTTCTTGATTTCTCTCTTCTGTTCGGTGCATGCCAAAAAAGGCCAGGAACATCAAACAAAACAGAATACTATTGTGGGCGTAGGCCCATCTAGACCGTACACGTGAATGTGGGTTGGGTTGGCAGCCAATAATTCCCAAAAAAACAAAACAAAACAAAACAAAAAAACAAAAAACCACATAAGAGAGTTTTTCTTTGGTCTACCTTCTTTCGTAAAAAAAAAACTTTTTCTTTGGTGAGTTTTGAGTCAGACTACTAACGTTAAACATTTTTTTAATTTTATTTAAAAATGCCTTAATTGAGGAGACACAATTCCTAAAGAGTTATATATATATATATATATATATATATATATATATATATATCCCTCATCTTTTTAATCTTAATTATAAATCTAAAAAATTATCATTAGGAAGTTGTGAGAAACACAGACCTTGTACAAAAAAGAACATAGACCGTTGAGCAGTCACCATCGTAAGTTTATCTTTGATCTCCTTGTCTTCAAACAAACGGCATTGCACACATTTTACATCATGCACGCACGCGCGCGCGCACACACACACACACATATATATATATATATATATATATATATATATATATATATAATGTTTTTAGATAGAATTTTGTCTTTAAGTGTACTTAGAAGACACCGTCAAATTGCACTAATTATGATGCTTTTTTTTTTTTTTTTGGTCTAAGATTTTGGGAAATAGTATCCTCCAAAAACCTAAAAAAAAGCAAACAAATAGTAGTAATGATAGATGGAGCAGTTTGAATTGCACAATTATCACATCTAATCCTTACTTCAAATGATTAATGGGCCTACATCTACATGATTGTCCAAATTATGGATTGTGTGATGACCCTTTTAAAAAGATATCTCTCTCTAAACTTTCAATTTTTATTTTTTTTCCAGGGTCTTGAAAAACACTTTTTAAGGTTTTTTATTTATTTATTTATTTATTTTTGGAGAGAAAATTCAGAAATCTTTTGGCATTTGTAAAGGATTTTTGAGGAGGCAATCTGGTAGCAGATTTCGTAGCTCTGTAATCCTAGAGGTCCAACATATCTCTATACAATCAAAATTCCTAGCTTAAGTAATTTGCAATAGTAAAGTACATATATACTTGAGCAATTCATGACACTAGACTCAACAGCTCAGGTAGAGCCAGTTCACGACAAAGCAGACCTATAGATAGAAAATAAAAATAAA
Source organism: Quercus robur (assembly GCF_932294415.1). NCBI lineage: Eukaryota > Viridiplantae > Streptophyta > Magnoliopsida > Fagales > Fagaceae > Quercus > Quercus robur. The sequence goes on along the minus strand of NC_065534.1, from coordinate 44,114,662 downwards.
CAACTTTCAATTGGGAATTTATTCTACTATTCTTCCTTCCAAATAAGTGTACAAACCTTACTGGGAAGCCTCTCTTAATCCTGTGACTCTGACAGTTCTAATTGGACCTCCTTTTTTTATGATCCGAAAACTTTTTTAATTAAAAGAGTCAAATGAGTATTGTGAAAGTGAAGTGTGGAATAAAGTTAAAAGTAGATAGCCAAGGAGAATTTAGTTGCTTTGAGTTTGAAGTAGGCTTTAGAGATCTTATATATGATGGTTCAATCTTCAAATGTTACATACATACAGGTTGGCAGCATTTAAGTGGCAATCAACTCTAAAATTTAAGGCCATGCTCAATGCTCATGTTGATCTTGGAAAAGATGAATGTAAACTAGTAAACTACAAAAGCTATAAACTTTTTTTTTTGTTTTTTGTTTTTGTTTTTTTTTGTTTTTTTTTTTGAGAAGGACTAAAGCTATAAACTTGACTGAGGAAAAGAGATAAAACTAAGAAGAATAGAGAACAACATCAAAGAGACTATTAAATAACTAAGATAATGCTATCCGATGTACATCTAGATCACTTTTGAGGCCAAACTGATACAAAAAATTTGGTGATAATATCAGCCGCTACTATTTACACTCCACCATATATATTAAAAAAAAAAAAAAGAAAAAAAAAAAGAAAAAGAAAGTTCTTCATCATGATCTCATCCTCGTAGCCCTGCAAACTAGCGTTCATATTCAATCATGCCAACAAAGGAGCATGACCACACATCTTCTAATGATGTAAAGCTTAGCCCTCTGCTCTCTAAGGACCCCTCCAAGTCCTCTTGTTGATAGCCTTGATGATGATCTCTTGGTGGCACTAGCACTACCCCTCTTCATTGATCTCTAATAAAGAAGGCTTTTATTTTGGTGTTTTTGTTTGATCAGTGAGAGCTTAAACTATGTTGTTGCGCTGTGTTGTGTTGGTCTGATGAGGAGGAATGGGTTCTTATTATATAGGGTCTAAGGGTAAGGGGGTGTGGTCCTGGCTCACGTTGGTCTAGTAAAGAGCCAACGATGGGGCATGAAAGGGCGTGCAGTGCCCCCAAAACCACCAGACAATGCCCCAAATAGGCCCCACCACCCCCCACTTGGCCGGGGAGGAATCCATTACCCCAACACCAAGGAAAAATTGATAAAACAAATACAAAAGCCAATTCCTCTCCTCTCCTCTCCTCTCCTCTCACTCATTGCTCTATACCCTAACCCTTTTGTTTTTTTGATAAGCTCTCTACCCTAACTTGGTTTAGCTATTACCCACCAACATACTAGGTCGGCCATTAGGTACCGAATGTTTATAGACTATGCACTATCTTGTTTTACTGCACATAGAGGTGTCTTAGTGGTAAAAAGTGGTAAAAAGTCTTCACAACTCATTGCCTTGCAAGTTCGAAATTGTGAGTTTGACTAGTGTCAAATTCTATTATTACTTAAGTGATCTCACACCATTTATGAGTAGAGTTAAGTGAGCTAATTAAGAGCAGTAATCACACTTAAAACTTTTTTTTTTTTCATTTAGTATTAAAAAAATTTAACCTACCTTTGGATTTTTATGTATGAGATGATTATTCTTGATCTAGAAAAGTCTTTTACAATATGGAGAGCTTTTCACACTATTCATGGGTTGTTATCTCAAATATTATGCGAGTAAGATGTTAAAATATCGGTAATTTTTTGGTGTTTCTAACAAGAACACTATAGATATATAAAGAAAAAGCCTTCTCTTTATCGGTGCTTTTCCTTGTTGATTCTCATTAAATTTTTTGTTGGATCCACCTAAAATTGCAATAGGGTGTCAGTTGGATCCAACATAAGAATGCATATTAACCATCTCCAGCAAGTTTAAAAACTGATATGAGGTCATCGAGTTAGGCTTTTAACTATAAATAGGAAACCATTAATATGGGGACGTGTTTTCAATAACAAAATGTTGCTTTAGTGTTTAAATTTGTTTAATTTAACATTTATCCGAATACCATTCTGTAGATGTTATAGCATATTCTAGCTAGGTGATGACATGGGACATATAATTATGGTGAGACTGACCTCTTACTAACAATAAAGATGTTTTGGCTTTATTTGTATGTTTATGAAAAAGATAAGGGTCAAAATAGGCATTTGTCCCTTTCGCCCAAAACAAGTAGCAAAATACTCATGTTCTGAAACTATTTAGTCATATGTCCCTGTTTTAAACTCGATTTTTAGAAAATCGAGTTATAGACAAAAAACTTTAAAAAAAAAATTTACATGGAACTCGAGTTCCATGTAACATTTTGCAAGTAACTCAATTTTCATTAAATCGAGTTTCAAAACATGAACATTTTGCTAGATAGTTTTAGAATATGGCATTTTGTTACTTGTTTTGGACAAAAGTGGCAAATGCCAATTTTGGCCATAAGGGTAAGATAACAATATTAATCAACTAGAAAGAATTCTACATGTACGTCTACAAAAGATGAAAAAAAAAAAAAAAAAAAAAATTCTACACTACCTATACTTAAAAAATTTCCTATAGTTAATTTGATATAACAGATTAGCCTAAATAATTTCCTTATTTAATGCATTTCTTTCCTCCCAAATCCATCTTTCCTTGTTCCGGGTGCTAGGCAAAATTCTCCCCCCTTCCCCACTCTACCACCTTTGAGGTGTAGGAAAATCTGCGTGGGCAGAGTAGTGAAAAATTATCATCCTTGTAGTAGTAGTATCCATCAATTAGTAACATGTTCATTTCATGAAAAGTTTAATTAAAAATAATATGTGAATTAAAGAAATTGTTTTTACTAATATAATCGAAATTATATCACTAATACGAGCCATACTTTTAATTGAGTTTCACCTTATATAATTTAACTACTTTAATAACTAATGAGCCACATGGCAAAAGTACATTAATTTATCACTTGTAGCACATATGTATGGTATAACCTTTAGTGTAAAACAAAAACTATGATAGATAATTAAAATAAATAATGAATTTTATTTTAAATTTATAGAAACTTTTGGTAATAGAATTTTTGTTATAATAGCATTTAAATTTTCATGAAACTTAAGTAATGAAGTCTTATATAGAGTAAATTAATTGTCTTAAGTTTTTCCTCTGACCATGCCACTCGATGAAAATTTTGCTTCTAAAAGTAAAAAAGAAAAAAAGATGAATCATATTTCAATTAATAATTTTTTTTAGATGAACTAATAAGTTACTTGGTATTTAAGTAATAAAGTTTCAACTAAAATAAAATATCTTAATAATTAATGAGCCATAAGGCAATAGCCAATTACATAATGTGTAACATATATCTCGAATTATTATTTTTGTTTGAAAAACACACAAACACATAAAAAGGAGGGAAATTTTGGTTTTAATACAACGGCACATATACCCTGAGTCATTTGGTATAACTACATTTTTTAGAATCCAAATTTTATTATATAGTATATGATATGATAAAATATTTAAAACTTAACAAGTTGTAAGGACTCAAAAAGAAAAGCCCAAGCCCACTTAGAATAGTGGTTCCCAGTCCTTCTAACCAAGCTCAATACAATGAATTTTTGAGAGAGTGGGCTTCCGAATCAATTGCAATGCAAAGAAAATTACAAGCCAAAGATTGATAGAACCAAAGTAGCTAATATGCATGAAAAGAACGACAATTTAGCATAAACTCTTCCTCGGGCGAGTCTAAGGATAGATCTCTCATTAATAAACAAGAGTGATATGCTTTCTACAGGGTGATCCTTTGCTCTCGCACTTATGCCTTTTTCTTGAAAAATGTTTGTGCCCTCTTTCTAGGGGGTTCCTTTTCTTATATAGCTCATTCCATTGCATCTTAGCTCTCCATTTGTACGTCTTAGGGGAACATCAGGACCCTTCTAGAGGTGGTAGAAAGGGTCGTGAGTTGTGAAGTTATTGTTCAGGTGTCATTTCCTTAATAATGCAGCTAACTAAGTTGGTGCTAAGCATTGAATGCGGAGGTGGGAGGTGTCTCTTTTAGGAAACTTCCTTCCTCCACCCCTACATTTCTTGTACTCTTCATTTGTCATCTACTCCTTTATCCTTGGCTTTTTGAGGTGCCAGCTGCCATTTGGTCTTTTAGTCCTCCTCGGGTAAGTGTAATTCTCAGGGTTTGATTGCGTTTATTTGCTTAGGTTGGTAGGTTTATCTTCAGACTGGGTAACCCTGTCCTCAGCCCTCCCACACCAGTAATGATGAATTAGTTTGTACACCGAAAATGTGAAAATTGAGAAAACGGTTAAGGTTTATGGTTCTACTATTAATATGCCCATTGGCATACACAATAGTCACAATAAAATTTGTATTAATATTAGTATAAGCCTCTTACCTTTATATTTTTCAAATAGAATTTGATACAAAAAAAACAATACATAACAACTGTGGTGGGCCTTTTTGTGGTTAAAGTGGGCTGGGCTGCCTCCTGCGGTATTGGGCCCGAGTATTCTGAGTAAGGGAGTTGGGATCGGTCTAACTACAACTCAATTTGGTTCGGCTTGTGCACAAACTATGCCTCGTCTGCCAAGAGCACGCTTACGACGGGCAGAACGTGGTGCTTATCCTCTGTTCCTGTCGCAGAAGGAACTTTTCGCCAGTTTCTGCTGCAAAAGGAACTTTTCTCCAATTTCTGCCGCAAGATTGACTTTTTTGCTATGTAGCAAAACTTTCTGCTATGCAATAAAGCTTCCGCTGTGCAATAAAGCTTCCTGCTGTGTAATAAAGCTTTCTGTTGTGCATTGAAGTTGCCTGTTGTGCATTAAAGCTTTCTGCCGTAAAGCCTTTTGCTGTGCAATAAAGCTATCTGCTGTGCTTTAATGCCTTTTGCCGTGTAGTAAAACCTTTTGCAATGTGAATAACTACTCTTCATTTTTATTGCAGATTTACTTTTCTACTTTCTGCACATAAACAAATCTAAAGCCCAAAGAAAATACCCATCAAACAAATGTTAGTTTAAATGGGTTAGCATATTCTCAAATATATACATACATATATGAGTATATATACTTATACGTATTCACATATACATATATAAAATATATTTTGCAGAACATGAGAAACAAGATATATGTATATATATACTTATGGCAGGATAATGATTAGTTTGTGTCAACAGTGAAACACGTAATAACAAATAAAGAAGAAAGCTTATGCAGAAAAGGTTTAGCTACTATAATAGCTAACACGGTACATATAATGAAAAGGTGTTACAGTAGAATAACTAGTACAAAAAGTAAAGATACCACAGCAGGACAACTGATGCAACAGACGTGATAAAAAACGTGCTACGGCAGGATAACTAAATACAGCAGATATAATTTATAATGAGAGAAATCAAATATATTTGCAATCAAAATCAAGTATTGAATCTTCCCATTAGATAAGTAAACCAAGAAAGAATTCAAACCTCAACTTGAACAACTTTGTCATAGGCTTTTGCCATCAAAGTTGTGCATTTTGGAGAATAAGCCTAAATGGCTACTAGCTATTACTTTTGGGGACATCAAAGAGTGGGTTTGTTAAGAGGGGGGGAAAAGATGGTCTATTGATGCATGCCCCTATTCTTGCCGTATTTTCTCTCTTTGTTTTACCACTTTCTTTCTTTCTCTACATTCTTTCTTTACTCTTAGTTTCTTATTACTCTCCTGCCATGGGTTGTTCCCCCTTTTTGGTATTTCCTTTTCCTGGGAACCTCTCTTTGGGTGCTTACTACTCTCTTACCATGGGTTTTCCTCCCTTAAATGCTTTCCTCCATTAGGTCTCTCTCTTTCAGTGTTTTTCTCTCTTCCCCTGTTTTTCCTTTTCTTCCTCTGTTTTTCCTCCTCCATTTCCTTCCCTTTTTTCTGCCTAGTTACCTTCCTTTTATAGCCAATTGATTCAATGAGATTTCTCCCTTTTACCCCTAGGGTTTCACCAACTGTTTTTGGTTTGTTATGAGCATTCTTTCAAGATTACCCACTCACCCATTGGTTACCCAGACCACTGCCATTGTTTAGTTCATGTCTGCTGCACCACTACCCATCTCACGACAAAATTCCCTTTTGTTTGTTCTTGCTGTATACCTCTACCTCACTACCTAGCTCTATGGCATGCATCAGATGGTCCCAACCATTTATTACTTCTTTTGGGTAAGATACCATCCCAGCAAGATATCTTTCCCAAAAGAAGTTACGGCAGGAAACCAAATATAGACCCCATTTTCCCCCCACCACCAAACCACACCCTCTGAATCCCCTTGACCGTGGGCCCACCTCCCTTGTATTGGATGGGTACAGGTTGGTGGTGCCCCGACCCTTCTGTGCTTGCTCCACTATCTTCTGTATTTGTCTCCCACGCTGTTTCTGCCGTAGCAGATTAACTTTGTTTTGGTCTGCTGCGTGTTTTGTCTTATTTCTTCACACGTTTCCTGCTACGTTTGTCATTTTCCTTTGGTTTGGCTTTTCTTTCCTTCACGTGATTCCTGCTGCTGACACTTCCTGCCGTTCTTTGTTTCTTTTCATCGTGCTTCTTCATATCAGTTTTCACGCCTATTCTTTTATACAAAAGAATTTGGGCCTTTGTGGGCCAGATAATGTTGACTGGATCAAAAGGGTCTTGGGCCCAATTTATCTTTGTCTGTCGAAGCCATTCTGCCAAGGAACTGTATTATGCGGCAGATCTATATTCTGCGGCAGATTTGTATTCTGCAGCAGATTTGTGTTTTGCTGTAGATTACTTTCACTTGCACTTATTTCTTTGGACCTTTCTTGCTCTTCGGTCTTCTTGGTGGGCCTTTGGGCCTTGTTTTTTCATTGGGCTTTCTTCCTCATGGGCTTTTGGATATAATTTTTACAAAAATGGGCATCAACAACAACAAATAACAATATATATATATATATATATATATATATATATGTGTGTATGTGTGTGTGGATTTCAGTTAGTTCAGCTGGTAAAGTCTTTGATGGTTGAATAAGAGATTTGAGGTTCAATCCCTGCCTACACAAAAAACCGATTGGTGTTTTGGTTTAATGATAAAGAGCTATCATTAAGAGTGGATGCCATAGGTTGAAACTCTCTATAAATTAAAAAAAAAATATATATATATATATATATATATATATATATATATATATAAAAGCTGTCAAACAATATTTTACCCCGAAGTGGAGATGAATTTTTATAATTTTACTATCTAAAATTTTTATAATTTTACTATCTAAAATTTGGAGAAAAATTCTTTTAAAGAGCTTGTTGTAGATGCTCCAAGAAAGTAAGATCTTCAACTCCTGTTCCAAATTTTGAGTAAAAATAATTAAAAGCCAAGCAAGTAAAATTTCAAGGCTATGACCAAGATTCCTTAAATAACAATATAAATACTTTTACTACAATATGACTAAAAAAGTAATAATAACCATATTAAAATTCCGAGCTTCACAAAGTATAATATAAAAAGCTCAAAACTCGACTAAGTGATTGATTAAATTATATAAGGTTAGATAAATTATAGTAAACCAAAAGCAAAGCAAACACCCACTTGATTCGTCTCGTGTTCCACCCGTTTCACTCAGGACAACTTCTTCCATTAATCCTCATTCTAATAAACAATTTTCCCGTTTTCTATACTCTCTCTTCGATCAATTTTAAAGCTGTCAAATCGAATTAGGTGCTCCAACAGTTGTTGTTGTTGTTTTTTTTTTTAAAGAGTAGACAGGATATAATTAAGATGCTATATGTAGTGTTTGTTTACTTACACATACATATGATCTTAGTTGTATTCTAGATTTGGATAGAAAAAACTGCTTTCTCATTATATTGATCTTTTGAATCAGCACCTTATTAGATGATGATGGTTTAGTATTCCATTAGGATTTGGGTGTTTACTTTATGATTAAGTTGATTACATGATAAAACAACACACTTAGGTGGAAGATACTCTATAATTGAAATATATTTATTCTATGGTTCTAAACACGTATTACAAATTTAAAAGTATATCCAATGACATGCTAAAAAGTACTAATTAGTTGAACTACAAAATTTTTGGCAAATCATACACGTTATAGTTGAATTACAAAAGTACTAATTAGCTTTTTAGCACCACCATATACAAAAAGGGTGTTACAATGATGGTGGTATAAGTAAACTTTTTACCTACATTGCTACAATGCATAGCTATATATGATGGTAGCATACTTTGCTACAACATTTATAAAAACATTTTTGATGGAAATGCTTACAATATTAGTGTATAATAATATATTGAGTGTGAGACACCCCAAAGCTTGGGGAACTCCACTAGCTAGGTTAGAGACAATGATGATAAAATTAATCCAAGAAATGCGGTTTAATCAAGGTGATCCTCTCTAGGTTTAGTTTTGAGTGTCTCATCATGCCAGGTTTATGGTACTGTTTTTAGAATAAAAAATGGACTGATTGTACTGAACAAGGAGGTCAGAGTTGCACGTGAAGGTCTCGTGATTTACAATGACATTGCCTTTGAATTTTGATACACTCAAACTCAATATATATTATATATTAACTCATCTCTAAGCTTTGAATTACATAGTTTTATTATTAGTCACTCAGTCCATCATAGACCATACTTTGTTGTTGGCTCTTGTTTTCTAAGGAACTACATACGTTGCTGTGCTTCCATCACACTTTCCTCGTAACGTATTAACATGTCTTTTAAATCACTCGAAATAATGCCCGGCCAGAATGTGTGTATATGTGTGTATATATATATATATATATATATATATATATATATATATATATATATATAGCATGGAGGACTTGAATTTAACAAAAACTTCCCCATGTGGGAACATCAAAGAATGGTACGATTAATCTTATTAGAAATTACAGTTGTCTTCTTTACAAAACTGTATCGGATTATGTGTTTGATTACAGCTTTATCACTGTACGAACAGATATTAACACGCAACCATGTCTGTATATGATGCTACTTTGACCATCATATATATAGCCAGGCAAGCCAGCAAGCTGGTCATGGCTGGTTATGAGATAATAACAGATTTTTAGCATGTTACGTGAAATTTAATTGTCTTCCATATCTTTAGCCATCCAATCTGCAACAATATTAATCCAAGCTAACTAATGATAAAATGCAGTATGAAGAATAAAAATGACACTGTGCCTGGCTAATTTTAGAAATAATTCATGCACTATTGTGCTACTAATCTTTAATTATTGTCACAATAATCTTATTTGCACATGGAATGTTTATGCCATAGACTATAATTTGATTCAAGTTGAAATGCACCACAAGAGCATCAAGGCAAAAAAAAAAAGGAAAGAAAAGTTACAATGATCAATGGTTTAGCAACCAAAGAGGTCTAAAATTGTAGGCAGCCCAGTCCAAGTAGTCACCAATCATCATACAAAGAATTGTTGAATTGAGATTTCCAACACGTTCAAACATGTCAGAATTTGTCAAGTTATTACAATAGAGAAAATAAGGATTAGAAAAAAGTTAATGTTAGCGAGTTAAAACTTCCAATTGAGTCTTTAAGATAACGTATAAGAATATCACTTAGCAAAAAAAAAACCTTAAGCCTATAAATTTGAACCATATGAGACTTCAACTTACTCCTGTAAGATAGGTCACTGCCATTTTCAATGATGTGATATACATTCCTTCAGGGTAGGTGATTTCCTCAAATGATTGATTATTATTTCTTTCTCTAAAAAAAATAAAAAATAAATAAATAAATAAATAAAAACCTTCAGCAGGTGCTATTTCCTTGTCTTTGAAGGCAAATGTAAATTAATTTTTCTCAGGATATAGAAGGAAGTTTCCAAAATGCTAATCAAATACTAGTAAGTTATTCCCAAATAGCATCCTTCATGGCAGTTTGAGTTGAATTTTTCTAGACTAATTCAAAACATAGCATATCATTCATGGCAGTTTCATTCAGTTCATTAAATGCTCAGTATAATAATAAATAATAATCCATAATGCAGGTGCTTAATTAAACGTGTGCTCAAATAAAGATTCCAGCTAATTTCCTTCAACTCTATCCCACCAAGATATTTTGTAAACATGGATGTACTATACATAGAAAAAGAAAAGAAAAGAAAAGAAAAAAGAAGTATATATGTATTTACGAACTTCATTCCTCTCTGGGGATCCATCTGCTCCACCATAGGCTCTTCCTGCGCTGGTTAAGCTCATCCATGCTCTCATTCAATGTTCTTATAACCTTCCTCTGGAGCCTAAGGGCTGAAGCAAGAGCATTCCTCTGTGGACTTGCTTTCTTCTTGCCCTTGGGCTGAATTTCCTGCAACGGAATAATGCAAAGTGTTAAATATACATTTTGACTTAAAAATTTCTGCTGGGGAATATATATATATATATAGAGAGAGAGAGAGAGAGAGAGAGAGAGAGAGAGAGACTCTTAGATCCTGAAGCTGAGCTTCAGTGAAGCCACCCTCTTTCTTGGTCCCTGATTTTGCCATTAGCTGAATTATCCACTTGGCAGCTTCCCCATAGTCCTGTTGTGTTGCTCGAAAGAATTGCAGCCTCAGCTTCTGCATGAAGGAAAGAACCAATAGGCCTTCCCTGTCAAAATAGGGATGAGCTAAAGCCGCCTTTGCACTGGTTCTTTGTCGTGCTTTGTAACGAACCATTGAAGTCAGAAGTTCCCATCCTATTCCACCATCTAAATCCAACAACTCAAATCCCCTTCGCAGTTCAAGGCCAGCACGAGGCTCTACACTTTTTCTCCATGCATCCAAGTCATAGTCACATCTCTTTAACTGACGATTGAATTGGATGAGGCCACTGTCCGTGCGTAATGCTGGGAATGCCTATAAGAATGAAAATGTTAAGAGCTCACTATGTGAAATCTTGCATGAGTGTAGTACATGAAATAGCCACATGTTACTTATTGTTGAAATATGCTACATCTGGATAAATAACCTTTGCCAAATATAGTAAAAGTGTTCTGTTATTTTAAAAGTATAGGAGCTTAAAAATCACTGTCTAGGAGCTAGTATTCACTTCCCAGCAAAAAAAAGAAAAAAGAGCTAGTATTCACTATTTGTCACTAGTGTTAGCCAAGGCAGTAGTACTTCAATCTACAAAACATTGATTATGCATCAATGCTTCAAAACTGAGCCAGTTGATGGGCAAAGCAAAACCATAGATTTGGTCTGGTTGTGATTATGACTGGTATGACCAATATACCAACTCGCTTGAACTGTTGAGTTTTATTATGTAAATAAACAACTAATAAGTCCAGCATCACTCTGCTGTATTTGTCACTCACCATTTGTAGGAATATGAGACCGGCACTGTAGATGTCAAATCTATCAGGCAGATTCATCTGTTCAAGGACATATAATCAGAACCAACAAAATCAGCTCAATGATTCATGCATCAGCTCTTAATTGTTTTGGAGTTAGTATGCACCTGCCATAGGACTGGGGAAAGTGCAGTTGCAACTGGAGCTGACGGTGCAGATGGGGTTTGTGTGCTCATGATGTATTGCTCTGGTGCAGCATATCTGAGAAGGAAAGTGACAAATATTTATATATAATTGTGGACTGCAGGATTTGCTGTTGTCCAAGCATTCTACTACTGAATGACAGCTAGAATATACGAGGCAAAGTTCAAATACTGAACATTATGACCCCATTCTTCATCTTCTTTTCAAGCTGCTCACTTCTATCAACATTTAATGAATGTTAGCAGTTTAACCAGAAAATCAAATGTTGGGAATGTTATAGCTCCATATCATTAGGAAAATTGGTCATCCTATTTGTGTGGAATATGCCCAATATTGCTAATTTATCTTTTGAGTGTAAGAATTGAGATGATCTGATTATGTTTTTTTAACAGCAATAAACTGAGTCAATCTGTTGTTTATACCTCTTTTATACTCATATAAGGGAATTTTACATTACAAGAAAAAAAATATATATAAATGACATCTTCTCTCTATTTATTTGAAAATATTAACAATATTCGCACGTATCTCCTCCCCAAACATGGAGAAAATGAGAAAGAAAATTGCATTTTGACTTAAGAAGCACCTTCATTATGGTTGAACAAGAAAAAAAGCTTGACTCTGTTAGATAATTGGAAACACAAGTCTATCTACAAATTCCAGTAGTCAATAATTTGAGAGTTAAAAAGCTATATGTTCAACCAGGGAAACTCTTAGGACCTGTGAAAATTTCAATTGTATATTACCTTGGCAGCAAACCAATCCCAGTTTCTTTGTTTAGTGATAATTATGTCTATGACCTCTTGCTCAAAGCATTCAGTTATAGTGAATTAACTTTAGACTCAATAGTTTCTGTATGATAAAGATGTTTCACCTTTGAACTTTGGACCTTAACATAGACTAGAAGCTAAGAGACTAACATTAGCCTAGTGCACTAACAATCAAAACATTTATGAGTTGATCATACAGATATGTATAATGTCTACATAAAAACTAAAGGAGTTGGCTAAAGACCTCCAATTGATGATAAATTGTAGCAAGTTCCAGTAATGGTGAACGAAACCATGCACCAAAAAGGAAAAGGGAAAACTGGCAATTCAACTATTCAGCTTGTAAGCCAGATGCCTATGGGATGTAAATACTGGTAAATTCATGGTGGATAAACCTGTAAGGGATTACATATTTTTTTTGTTCTTGTTCAGATTTAAGTAAACTACCTATGTTACAGAAGATACCTTGGATCCAAAAGGAACTCCTTTGGAATATAATTTATGCCCACTCGCAAATCAGCAGCAGCTCCAAGATCAATTATCTTGAATGTACGAGAACCTGTTCAAGTTTTCATGGGAATGTGGTATTATTAAACATAATTTTTTTTTGCTAAGAGATATTATTGAACATAATATTCAACTATTATAAGATTTTATTGACTATTTGCAAAATAAAGCTTGCTACTATTACCTTCAGAAAAAATAATATTTTGTGGCTTAATGTCCCGATGTACAATCCCTGTCGAGTGAAGGCCATCCAGTGCAAATAAGAGCTGTCTCATGATTGTTTGAATGATTCTATTCTCCCTTTCCAAACCCTTAGGTGAGTCCTGGACCTTTCCAGTGATCATTGTTTCTACCTGACATTTTATGCCACCATTACTAAACAAAGGACTTGAAGAGCTAAAATGAACAAGAACTATCATAGAAGCATTGTAGCCAGAAACTACTTAGCCCAGTCAATCCAAAATAAATAGCATTGTAGCCAGAAATTACTTAGCCAGTCAATCCAAAATAAATTGGGAATCAATTTATAACAATATATGGACCATGAAACCATCAACTTGTAATACCATGCCAGAAAAAGAAGAAGAGTAAAATTTTGTTGCTCACTGAGTAGGGAATGAAAATGGATGTCTTAGTATATTCTTTTACCAAGTGACAGTGTCTGCAAATACCCCACCTCCTTAAACCACAAGAGGGAATGAGCGTGGGGGAAGGGGGTTTTGATATAAAAGGAAGATCAATGTTTTGTAACATAAAAAAGTAAAAGACCATAAATTCTCAAACTTAGCATAGTTGGTGTATGTAACCATCATATACAATATGAAAAGGCTGATGAGAGAAAGTACAAACATTGTAGGGGAACTCTTTACTTAGCATCAAATCTGAAAGTGTCGCTTCCCCTTCGAACCGCCATAAAAGCCAATATTCAGCACCTTTCTTTGGAGAAGTCTGGATCGAATTTAATGATAAAAGAATTAGTCACAAGATTTAGAAGAAGAAAACAAATTGTGCAAAGGTATGAGCTTCCAAAGTATATCTCTTAATTTCTAAAGATAATGGTATCCTTAATTCATATGGTGGTAGTAGTAGTAGTAGTCAAAATAGAGCAACACCTCAAGAAAGCCGTATAAAAAATCAGCACAGCTGTTTGCACAAGCTCTTCGAACACGCTCATTCATCCAAATTTCCACTGCACCATATTCAGTAGCTTTTTTCAAGACTAAGTCACCGTCCTTCTGGTGACAACCAAAAACCATCAACCAACAAACGATATTCATTTCCATCAGAAATTTTTAAGTAAATAAAAGTCAAGTGTCACCCACCAGTCCACTCATAATAGAATACAAAACATATTAATGGTCTAATTGTTGCTAAGCCAAGAAAAGTGAAACAACTATCTTAGAATCTTAATTATGCAATCAATCTAGAACCAAAATGAAGTAAACACTGGTGAAATTCAATTATTGGACTTGAAATTTACCTACATAATTGAAACTAAAACAAAAGAAACGTGAAAGCAGAATCAATCAAACACATAATTGATGATACCTTGGATGAAGGCTTCTTGGCCAATGAAACTCTATAAACCACTCCAAAAGCACCCTCTCCCAACTTCTTCCCCAGAACAAAATCATCCTGTCACACAAAATCAAACCAAATAAGCACATAGATATACTAAAATTATCCAAAAACTGGTTGTCCCAAAAGCTACTTTTTTTAGTGTATTTATTTTATTAGAAGCTTAAACTGTTAGAAAATGACAAATTTAATGGTTTAACAATCTGATCCCCCATATGCAAAATCAGATAAAAAATTCACCGACCTTTCTGTAAGTGGGTCTGAATAGCCTCTCAACAAAAGCAAGTATAAACATGTCAAAGAAGCCAGGGGCCACTCCAGGTGTGGCCCAGAGGTAAGACAGAGCTCCCAGAGCCAAAACAGCACCAGGGGTCGTAAGTGTGAGGCCATTGGACTTAGGAAGAGTGCTTCTATATATTATATCACCACACTCCATAACAGTGCATGGTAGCCCCACTCCCACACCCACAAAGAGGTCATGAGCCGCATTGATCAGCTCACCTCCAGCTGCAAAAACTAGCAATGGTTTTGGGTTTGAGCTGGTGATTCTTGCAGTGTGTTGTGATTCAGAAGTGGGTTTGATTCTGAGTCTCTTGCCGAGAAATGGGGATGTGGGTTTTGAGGAATTATGAGGGTGGAGCTTGTTCACTCCTATGCCAATTCCTCTTGCTGCAACAGTGGCCATGTCACTGCAGAATGAGGTTTCGACTTTGTGGGGGAAAAAAAGCAAGTTGCATAGACTCACTTTGTATCTTCTTAAAATTTAGACCACTAGTTTCTAAGAAAAAACAAACAGATTTTATTTTTCCTCGGATATATATATATATATATATAGTGACAGTTAATTCAGGTAATTTTTGTGGAGGGAAATGCCTCGATTGGATTGAAGGGCAATAGTCACCACAAATGACACGCAGATGATACACATTTGGGCTGGGTCTGGATATTTTTTGAATATTTAGGAAATGGTGGTATTTGTGGGCTGAAATTGTTTTTGATGTTGCTAAGGTTGAGTTGTGATAGATCTTTAAATTGACACATTCTCACTCGACCCTTTGGGGCCTTTGTGATCCGTAGCTTTCTCAATGTTTTCCTCACTTGTTTCGTTTACGGGCCCATGTTTTCCTCACTCAAAGTCTCTCTTGCTGTGCTAAGAGGCTTTATACCTTAACCGACATTTAGAGTTTGTTTGGTTGGAAATTATCTCTTTTGCTATTGCCTTGTGGCTGCTTCGTCACCAATAGTCTGTAGTGGTTTCTACCGTGTCTGAGCCTCCAAATTGCAACATCTCAACTTATACTCATTAACCATTTTTGAATTGATTGAATTGTGGACAGGATTGGAACTACATTAGGGTTAAGGGGCCATGGCCTCCAAGTTTACATAAAAAGCCATTGTTTATATCATGTTCATATTAGATCCTAGGGTTTTCATTTTTTTTTTCAATTAAAGTCTCAAACTTAATTATGAAATTATTATTTCCATTTGAAACTTTCATTCAATTATTTATTTCCGTTATTCTGGTTAGTAACAGAGGATAAAAAATAATAAATCGAGAAATCGTTGTTCAAATTTGTGTTTTACCTAAAATTTGTTCATAGATCAATTTGGTGTCCATTAATAAAGAACATAGAGAGAGTATGCTTTGCTTGGAGTAAGAATGTGAAAATTAATCTTTTATGCGAGAAAAAAAATAAGAAAGCAAGTAAAGAACTGAGGAGAGCAGAGAGGCAAATGAATTACCATGTTGTGAGACACTAGAAGGTATAAAGGAAATAATGATTCATTAAAAAGAACATAACAAAGAAGGTGAAGGAACACATAAAGTAAACAAGGATTCATTAAAAAGAAAATGAAAATGACAAGTGATATACATTGCGTTGGTTGTTTCTCCAACCCAATTTGTTGAAAACAATGTTCACATTGTTTTGAAAACAAAAACACAAATACTTTTTACCAAATAGACACTAAAGGTTTTTTTAGTTGTTAGGTTGGGTTTCTATATAAACAATTTTCCCATGGTAATATAAATTGCAAGACTAAGGAAGGAAATCTATATGTTAGGGTTTTAGGCCACGGTTGTCATAATATTAACTAATTCTTAGCCAAGTAATTATATAGATTAATTATACTTTAGATCTGAATTGAATAACATCACACAAACATGAATCACATAAAGACTCCAAACTGATGACCCAAGAAAATCGGTGAAACAAACTATTTCACTAATAAAAACTTGGGGGGATTTAACCGTCAATCCTCAAGGCAACAAACTAGAATAAAATGAAAGTTTATATAGAAGATTTAACCATAAATCTAATGCTACCTTATGTAGTATTTAATGACGTGACCACACATAACTTAGAGATCCATAGACTATTCTACTTTGATTTGTTGCACAAGAATTCTCAGTTTGTGACTCTAAGATCCACCCTTAAAGATTTGTCCGAAAACAGTTGTAAACTAGTTGCATCAACTTCACTTGATCACTAGATCTTTAGTATGCACATAAGTCTCCGGTTAATACTTCAAGAGGACTTAGAAAATTCCAGATCTATGTACAAAACACTGCTCTCTTATATATGTAAAAAAACATGCTCTAGGGTTTATATATATAGTGCACTTGAGTTGCACAAAATCCTACATCCAACTACAAAGAAGAACTAGTGAATATGCAATTTGCCCAATTTTTGATTGGTTGAGGCATTCAGTTCAACTAGTAAAATTAAGTGAATCTTGATTGTGTACAAAACACTGCTCTCTTATATATGTAAAAAAAAACATACTCTAGGTTTGTATATATAGTGCACTTGAGTTGCACAAAACCCTACATCCAACTACAAAGAAGAACTAGCGAATATGCAATTTGCCCGATTCTTGATTGGTCGAGACATACAATTCAACTAGTAAAATTAAGTGAATCTTGACCTGTCGAATTGGTGTCGAAATCAAGCACAATAACAATCCAGTTTCTTTTTTTCTTGAGTCGGTCTTGAACAAATGATTAACCAACTAGACAAACTAAGTTCTAAGTTGTTACAATTGTTCATGGTTTCCAATCTAAAAATTATGTACCTAACACTATTTGTTAGGTTCTAAAAGTTTAGAATAATTGGCAAATCGTGAACACAAACTTGTCTAGATATAGATTCCTAAGTCTATAGGTATAACTAGATAATGCTCAAGGTGCTGCAAGTCAGAATACAAGAAAAAGGAAGCTGCAAGTTCAGGAATTCAAAACATGCCAGGTTCGACCTATTGAGAGAACATGTTCGACCAATTGAGATGTGTTTCTGTAGAATTTTAATTAATCCCAACAGTGCATTAAGCCCATTAAGTGATCAAGGTTTCAGATCTATTTCACATAATATTTAAAAGAAACTCTAAGGCACGTTTTGTTATGACTTTGGAGGTGCTCTTTTGAAATCTAAAAGGTACTGTGCCTTCTCTTTTTAAAGTCACTACTAGAATTTTATCTACACATTATTAGAAACGATAGATCTAAAGTTGCTGCTACAAGATCATACATGGCTGATGATTTAAAGATTTGAGTGGGATCTTAGAGTCACAAACGTGAGAGTTTTTGTTCAGCAAATTCAAGATAGCAGAGTCCGTGGATTTGGAGTTGCACGTGGTCATGTTAGTAAGTTCTACAAGAGGTAGCTTTAATTTAGGGTTTAAATCTATTGTAAACTACCATTATATCATAGTGGATTTGTTTACCTTGAGGATAGCTAAGTTAAATCATCTCTAGGTTTTTATCTTGAAACAGTTGGTTTCATTGGTTTTCCTAGGTCATCGTATTACTGTCTTCTTTACTTTTCCACACTAAGTAATATGATTGCATGAGTTTAATCTAGATCTAAATAATTAATCTAAGTATCTACCTGGCTAATTAATTAGGTTAAACAAATATGATTTATAGGGGTCTAAATAAAACATACAAGTGGTATCAGAGTGAGTTCACTCTGATTGGATTAATGTCCTGAGTGAGATCCTTAATCCCTGCTATCATAGATAATTTTAAGTGTCTTAGTGCTTTTGGCTGTGAAGATTTGAATAAAAAAGGATAATATTGCTTCTGTTGATCTTATTGATGCACATGAAACTCCTAGTAGGGAATTAACAAATCTATGAAAATTGCCAAGAAATTCAAGGAAGGGTTAAAATTGGCTAATCTTGAAAAAGAGGAAATGATTGTGAGATTGGATGAATCCAATAAAAAAAATGAAATTTTAAGAAACCAACTTTTCTTTCAAGATGAAAAGTTTGGAATAAAAGTTAGCTGAGTCTGAAGCTGGACTTGAAAATTTGTCTAATATCAAACTTGTTGTTGATAACAGATCTGTTTCTGTTTCTGTTCCTCTTAAGCCTAAAGACAATGTTTATATTCCTCCTTTTAAGAGGAATCATAAAGAAAAGGTTTATTTTGTTAGGTTAGACAAAGGTAAAAGTTCTGATGTAGACTCTAAAGTTTCTAAACTTATGTCTAAACCTACTGGTAAATTGCAGAAGAAATCTGTCTTTGTGCCTACCTGTCATCTTTGTGGTGTTGTTCGTCACATTAGACCAAATTGTTCTTTGTTGAGGCAAAAACCAAAATCTAAGACTAGATTTGCTGTTAGGAATACTGATGTTCCTAAATTTGTCACTTTTGTGGTGTTTCCGGTCACATTTGTCTTAATTGTCATAAATTGAAATTTGAGCATTCCATGTTTCAGTCTAGGATATGTGATGATATATCTCTTGCTACAAGTTCTGATAAATTGTTTCATATGCTTTTGAAAAATTTAAGATTGTTGGCTTGTGAAAGGAAATTGCAGGATTTAGTCTCTCTTAGAAGAATTTTGTAATCCCTCAAATACATTTTGTTTCTCATGGTTTTTCACTTACAAAGCCAAAGACTTATGTTGTATGGATGAAAAAATATTCACTAAGGTGAGTGTTGTTTACTTGTCCTTGATTTAATTTTTTCAATTATTTGTGGACATATTTTCTTTTAATTTTTGGTTGTTTTATTTTCTTAGGTTGTTTTGATTATTAAAAAAGACAAAAAATCCAAAAACATTGAAAATTTTCAAAAAGACAAAAATATTTTATTTTGTGTCTAGTTATTTTTTTATTTTTTATTTATTGAGGATTACTTGAATTATGATATCACTCTCTTGATTTAGAAAATGCTTGATATTGGGGAGAAATATAGAAAGTGCGTGTTACATAACTGTGTGCATAAGCTATTTATGATTTTCTATATTGGGGAGAAATATAGAAAGTGCTTGTTTGTACGTGTACTCATGGATTAATTAAGAAATTGATATTTCTTATTTGTGTACCATTTGTAGCTTAGCTAAGCACTATCATGCATTACTTTTGCATTTGTTCATTTAGCATAATATGTGCATTTTGTTTTTGGTCATAAAATTTTTTGAAAAACACAAAAAGTTTGTTTGTTTGTTTTTGTTTTTTTTTTTTTTTTTTGCACCACTAAATGTATAATTAAGGTTGGTCAATGAAATTTGCATTTTATGACTATGTACCTTGTTTAGCTTTGATGAGTTATTTTCTACATTTTGCTAGTTTGAGCTATGTAGTACTTAATTGTGTGAGTTGTTTATATTCCTTAAACAAATGATTTTGTTTTTGATGTCACATGTTTTGATCATAAGAACTAGAAAATCCTAGAAGAAAGGCATAAATAACCATCTCACTACTGCTACTCATCAATAATGAATATCTGTGTGCAAATCATAAAAGCCGTGCTCAAGGGTGGGATGATTACCATGTTACTGTAATTTAGGAGTTCCTAATAATTTTCGTTGAGCACGATTGTCCTTTGTTGCCTGGACAATGGACATTTGGTCAAATTCTCCAAAGTAACATTTTCACCCTCTCCTTTATTCTAAGCTTGCATGGTTTTTTGCCACAAAACATTTGTTTGTATTAACCTTGTGTTCTTGGCTCACTTTTTGAATAGATTTGTTTGAGAATCTTCATTTGAGTCCATTCAAATGAGCATTGATGGTTAGCGATTAAAGGGATCGTGACTCCACAAATTCTGTTGATGCATCTTTTTTTTTTTTTTTTTTTTCTAAAAACCAACACAAACAAAGCCCAGTTATTTCAGGTCTACTATTTTTATTTGTATCTTAATTATTTTCTCACAGGACCCAAGTCCATGTATTTTTTATGAGTACATTAAAGGAGTGGAATCGGGAGCAAAGAGTGAGACTGTTATTGTTATTGTTTTTAAAATTTTTATTAAAGGATAAATTTTTATTAAAATGAACATAAAGCAGTACAGAAAATGGGAGAAAGCTTCAAAGCTCAGAGAGAAAATGGAAAACAAAATAGAGATGAATTTGGGAGAGAAAGATTTGAGTAAGAAATTGAGATTGAATTACTGAGCTTAAGCAACAGATTATACGAGGAGACTCTTTATAGAGAGCTCTATAAACTGGGATGCACGGACGCGACATCCAGCCCAGCGCACCCGCGTCCGACGCGGCGACATGGGAGGGACGCCGCAGACCGCACGTCGTGCCGCGTCCCGCCACGTAGCAGCTCCCAAATCGGGCTGACGCGGCTGAAATCGGTGCCGACGCGGCCCAAATCGGGCCGACTCGGTCCGTATCGGTCAATATCGGCCGGCGACCGATACGGCCGAAACAGGCCGGAATCTGCCAGAATCGGCCGAAATCGGCCGTGAAAATCGCCGGAGAGGCCAAAATTCTGACCTCAGATGCGTTTCTTGCCTTATTCTTTCTTTGTTTTGTGAATCAAGTATATTAATGTGTTTTTTAAGAATATTTTAATAGTAAAAATATATAGAAAATATAAATAAAAATATTTTTAATAATTTTTTAATTGCCGAGTCCTGCCGCACCCGCACCCTACTTTTTCAAAAATTGCCGAGTCCCGCACCCACACCCGAGTTCCGAAACGCACCCGTGCTTCATAGTCTATAAATGAACACACAGGGATTCCACCTCTAACAAACTCTAACAGACTAAATCTAACAAACTCTATAAATATTTCAGCTGGTACAACAAGAAATATTTAACAGAAAATATCTGATCTAACACTAGAAGAAGCAGAGTTGTGGAAGGAGATGCAGAGCTATGGAAGATATACGGCGTCGTGTCACTTAATAAATTCAACTGTAGCAAAACGACACTGTCATGAGCAAAAATATCATCACGCCTCACTTAAGTTAACCAAACGATGTTGTTTTCATTTAAATATAAATGAAAACGGCATCGTCTGGAAGTTACCATTAGCTTTTGAAATGAACTTTATCTCTTCTACTTTCATCCCCCCTCAAAGTCATGGGGGCCGAGAGGCAACACGATTTTGGATTGGAGGAACTGGAAGCGAGCAATAGGAAGGTTCTTAGTAAAAGCATTAGCCAGCTGATCATCAGTATTTGACAAGAAGATCACGACAAAGAACACGCTCTCAAATGAAATGGTAATCTACTTCAATGTGTTTCGTCCTGGCGTGGAAAATGAGATTAGAAGCAATAGCCAAGGTTAAGACATTGTTACACCAAAGCTTAGGAGGTGTTGAAAGAAAGATGCCCAAATCTTTCAAAAGTTGGCGAGGCCAACACAATTCAGTAGCGGTGGAGGCCAATGCTCGATATTCAGATTTTGTGGAAGAACGTGAGACTGTGAGTTGCTTCTTGGCACTCCAGGTAACCCAGGTAAACCAAGAAACTTTATTTATTTATTTATGTTATTGCCAAACATTCAATTAACATAAATAATTATTTTTCATAAAACTTACCATACAATAATGTGCAGTTTCAAAAATCGAATTGATTTCCCACAATTTCACAAATCAGATTTTCCACACAAAAAATATATATATATTTGTGGGGCCCAATAGTTTATGGGCCCGGCTCGCTCGCTTATAGGGAGTCCACAGGCCCCAAACTAAAGAAGGCCAGGGCCCAAGCCCAAAAATAGTGAGCCCGATGTGGCTCAAAGATACGTCCGAGGACCGCTCAGTCCTCGGAAGACCCAGAATCCCATTGACGAAAGTGG
The DNA here is from genome assembly GCF_932294415.1 of Quercus robur. Classification (NCBI taxonomy): domain Eukaryota; kingdom Viridiplantae; phylum Streptophyta; class Magnoliopsida; order Fagales; family Fagaceae; genus Quercus; species Quercus robur. Next base: position 44,092,270 of record NC_065534.1, on the reverse strand, counting down.
AATACAAGCAAACTTAAAAGATCAGAAAATATCTCAGGGAAATAGTCCTTAATACCCTTCATTGACATGACACCGCACCTAACAGAGCTGAATTCTTAGGCTTTATGGACCATCTCCCACAATTTCGGGATTAGACTGATGGGACAAATCTCTGTCCCGGAAAAGTCGACCCTACACGTGGACGGGGAATAATGAACGTAGGCTAGTATAAAAGAAAACGCAAGGTAACAAAGTAAAGGGAGGGGGATCCATCTCACTTCCTAAGAAAGACTCCAGGAATGAGAATGCCCGGAAAGTATATATGCTCCACCAAGGATAACCCATCGACGGGTAACCGGAGAATACATTAGTGTTCCTCGGACATGATCCGAGGAGCCCAATCCCTCAATTCATAAAGTTAATGGCTTAGATAACCGGACTAAAGTCTTTTCCAGTCTAGGTTTGTCTAATGTCCGGCCTGTACTAACGTCTCGTGACCCAACTCCAGCCTTTCAAGCCCACTCTCTACAAAATTTATTGTGAGGGATCCATCACGCGCGAGCCCAACGTCATCGTTGGGCCGCTTGAGAATCGTGTCCCTACAATATTTTTTTTTTTTTTAATTTTTCCACAATTTCACATTTTTTAAACGGTCGGCTTCAAACAGCTGTTCAAAATGGACTGTTAAACTGATCAATGAAATGAGGCACAAAGTTTGACAATTTCGTAAATCTGTTTTGTTAAAAAAAATCTTCTCATTTTTATTACTCCACAACAATCGGATTTCGGTATTGAATGAAGAGCATAAATTGAAGAGGGATTCGCATATTCCAGCTAAGTTGACTGGTTTAAGATTTGGGCAGTTGTACAAATTTCCTAGCTTAGAATAAGAATAGATAATTTTTTGATGTGACATTTTTATTTTTTAACATACATACAAATATTATAATTATAATATAATTGGGGGTTATATATATATACATATCTCTCTTTCATATAGAAAGCGATGCTTAGAAATCATTATCGCACTATAAAAGAGAACAAAGAAACTTCTTCCAAATAATTTTCTTTTCCCTTGTAAAAATAAATAAAAAATAAAAAATAAAAATAATGAAATGATATTTTTCATACCGACACATATAACTGGAAAGTGTAAAACAACTTTTGGATTGCACCAACAACAAATGAATTTGTAAAAAAGAATAGTCAACGAGAGGCAGAAGAGCATCTAATTATTTTGATACAAAATACAACATTCCAAGCTGTACAAAAACTGATGATATTGATAGAAAGTGGAAAGGAAACGAAACGAATGAAATTAAAAATCTGGAATTACATAAAATGAAGAAGAGATGTGTTAGTTGTAATTAGTTTTGGAAGTGTGGTGGGTGGGTGGGTGGGTTTAAGTATCGGAGAAGAAGTTGAAGTTGGAGTTGGAGGAGTGGTGGCGAAGAAAAAGATCATAAGGAGACCATAAAGTATCCAAAGGACAAGGTCGGTTATTATCAAGTCTAAGCCAAGGCTTACCTTTGCCACTCCAATGCAAAAGACTGACAGGACCAGGATGAAGGTTTCTACATAGCCCTTCCAAATTATCACCTCCGAGTCCATGCTGGTTCCACCTGTGCTCAACACCTTCCACGTCACCAGCGAAAACCAAGAGAAAAGGAGGCAATGAACCAAGCTCATATATCCTATACCTCTTTTGAATTCTCATCCAATATTCCAATCTTTGCGTGAATTTCCCTTCCCTCCATTTCCATATATCTATCACCATCACCCCCGTGTTAAAATAGCACGCCTTCCTCCCCTTTAACGACGCCGCCAATACCGGCCTTGACCAAAACTCTTGGGTAAAGTAGTGACTGAAATTCGCGTGACAATACTCTGGCGCTCCCACCACATGCTTACCTAAACAAACAAACAAACATATTATAATAATAATAATAAACAAACATATTATAATAATAATAATAATAATAATCACAATTTCTCTCTCTCTCTCTCTCTCTCTCTCTCTCTCTCTCTTCGTTACCTAAATTGATGTTCCAGAGCTTAGCCACGTCATCTACGACGATGAGATCGGAATCGAAGTAGATGATTCGCCGAACGGCGGAGGGAACCAGATCCGCTAGGTAGATCCGGGCGTAGTTGAGAGGTTGATCGAGAGCGCGTCGAATGGAGTAGGAGATCTTGCCTTTCACTAAGTTGGAGTCGAAGAGGTAGAGGTGGAAACTCAGGTACGGAAACGTTGAAGTGATGACGTGGCGGAGGTTGTTGTTGTGGCTGTATAGGCGAGAAGCGATGAAGTGGAAGACGATGTTTTCCGGACAGGAGGCGTGTTGGAGGACGGAGAATACTCCGGCGACGGAGCCACGTAGGTAGGTCTCGTCTAGCGTCATCGCGATGTGGATCATCGACGGGTTGTCCAGCGAGGACCGCACTATTCGAGGACATTCTTTTCCGTTTCGAAATGCAGGTGCTTCTCTGAAACCCGGGAGGTCTCCGGCGGATATGGCGGTGGCGGTGAGAAATAGTAGTAGAAGAAAGAGCAGCGGCATGATGAGGAACAAGTGTGAGATTTTTGAGCATGTGATGAGTGAGAGTGAGAGTGAAAGAAAAGAAAAGAAAAGAACAGAAAAGGGATTATAATTTTTAAGAGGAGGAGAGCAGAGGAGTGGATAGGGGCTGTATATTTTATTTTTAGTGGAAGAGAGCTGGAAAAGGGCAAAAGGGTATTTTTGGTATTTTAATTGTTTTCGGTGGTCACCGTCACCGTGTGGATATAAAGGAAAATAAAATAAAAATACTCTATAATTTTATCTTGGAGGGGTTAAGTAAAACTAAAAACTAAAAACAGGCTGGAAAGACGGGACGTGATCGTGTGGTGCGGTTGTAATTTTTGCTACCGTACACTGTCACCTCGTACGTTTTGTCCTCTTCTTGCTCCGTTTTTTGTACTTTAACAAGGATGGTTTTTTTATTTATTTATTTTTTTTGAGAATCTACCAAGGATGGTTTGGTTATTACTTATTAGTAGCATATACCCCGCTCAATACACATGATCATTTTATTCAGCAAAAAAAAAAAAAATACACATGATCATTTTACATATTAAAAAAAACAATCAACTTAATATAATAATACAATGTATTATAAAGTAGATTATAATTCGTCTGGACAATATACTTTAATTTAATTAATTATTGAAATAAACTAACTTTAGACTTTAAAATAAAACTTATATCATAAAAAATTGAAATGCATATACAAATGTTATAAGGAATAATAGAGTCAGTTTTAAAACTAAGATAACTATACCACTCTAAGTCTATCTTCATCTTGTGATTATGACGAAAACACATCAGTTAAATTTTTTTTATAATACAAATTGTTTACAAATATTAAGCATGAGTGTTTGGCTAAACTCTTCTTAATATGGAGACCCTCAACAAATCCATGAATATGTATAAGAAGTGTGACACATTTGTTGATAGGCCAAAAACGAATTGACCCATTGTGATAGATTAATTAGTCAAGTTTATTAATCAATCAAATTAACATGCAAATGCGTGGTAGCACAAACAAATCACCAATAAACTAAGTATGCAGCAAAAAATAAATTGACACAGTAATTTGTTTACGAATGGGGAAAACCTACACGGCAAAAACCCTACTGGGTGATTTTAAGATCACCACTCCCGAGAATCCACTATTATTAAAACAAGCAGTTACAAGTAAAAGAATCTCAATACCTTATACTAACCTACAGTTGAACCATTACCCCAATACCCAATTGGACTTGTTCTATAGTGACAATCTTTTCTTGTAATGCACGACTCCTAGTACGTGACTAACCAATTGCGCGAATCCCAGTACGCGACGTCAATCACCAACTAGAGAAGGTTGTTGGCTGCAAAGTTCTTCAATTCATCACACGATGAAGATTGAGAAGATGCTTGGTCACAAAACCCTACGGTGCACAAACACAACAACTTCTACACAAGAAGGATGAACTAGGGCAAATTCTGTCTCTAGTCACAATTTGCTTGAACAAACTTTGCTCAATATTTGTGTAACTTGTGTCCACTTTAACGGCCTTTAAAATAATTTTTTTATATATCTAGGGTTGTGAGAAAAGAAAGCACAAACACATAATCACAGATTGGAGTCAAAACAGAACTGAAATTCTTTTTTTCATAAACCTCGACAGATGGCTATCTGTCGAGCTGCTGTCGAGCCACAGGGCTGGAATAGCTCTTCAAACTCGATAGATGGCTAGCTATCGAGTTTTAATGACAAACACTTTCTCAGTTTGATTCTTGGACAGACTTGCATGACTTTAACACTTGATCTTGAAACAAGGTTTCTTGAAGTATTAAACACATCCTAGATCTACCCAATTACAAGTAAAGTGCGTTTTGTCAAAAGATTAGCCAATTACATAAAATAGTGACATATGTTCCTAACAAGTGAATCACATATGTCCTAACAATCTCCCTATTTGGCAATCCGTTACAAAACCACAAACAAATGAACATATGAGAAAAGTCATAAATCACTCAACTCATATTTACTTGTTGAATACAATAAAATCTATCCTAACACAAACTCTTGAAAAATTTTGCAAGAAGAGAGTTTATGGCAAGTAGACCTTGACAACTTGTATTTTTGAAACACTTGAAACAAAACTCATCAAGGTATTTTTGTGTGAAATAGAAATAATAGATTGCATACAAGTATAAGAAACATGTGTATAAAGAAAGAAAAGAAACAACACATGAAGAGATAGGTGAAAAACTATAATAACAACCTTAAACGTGTATATATATATATATAAACAAGTACAAGGTTTGCTATCACAAAAATGATCACAAGATCTAAGGTACATGAACAATGTATCTAAAATAGAAAGAAAAGAAAAAAAAAATACATAAAATCCTTACTACATCCCTCAAAGTGCACTCTCCCCCTAACAAAAATCTCCTATACTCACCCTCCCTCTAACTATGACTACTCTCATAACCAAAATCGCTCCCCCCTTTTGTCGCGAGTGACAAAGGGTAAGAGTGTCAAGTAGACATCTCGTCAGAGCTAACATCTCCATCCTCACCATCATCATCGTTGTTGAAGTCGTTATTATCCTCAGATGCCTCTAGTGCCTTGGGAGGAGGAGAGGGAGACTCCATAAAACCACCAAGGCAAGCCTGCCGTCTAGCGATACGGCTGACACGAGTGTTCATCCAATACAATTCAGTTGAGAGTGTATCAAGGCGAGCATCCATGTGCTGAAGCTGCGCCATGATAGTGTCCAGAGTCACACCTCCCGCTGAAGTAGAGGGAGCGAAGGTGGATGAAGCTGAAGGAGTGGGAGGAGCTGTTGTATCAGACCGCCTCGATCGAAACTGCGCCTCACTCCGTTTAACGGTAGCGTAGTCAATGGCACACATAACGGATAAGTGGTCGGACGGGGGAAAAGGAACAAAAAAATGGCATAAAATCCGCGTGATAGCTGAAGGGAAAATGAGCTTATCACAAGTCGCCATATCCCTATAGACATCTATAATAGAAAGTATAAAATGTGAAGGAAAATCTATAGTGAGATGCTCAAGAAGGGAAAGCAAAAATCAAGCACGAGGCTCTGTGATAGAGTTATAGTGAGAAAGAGGGTGCAAAACAAAAGTCATCACCATGTTCATGAATCTAGGACCTTTAGCAAAGGTCAAACATGGTGTAAACTAACGATCACCCCGATTAGCGGGATGCTCGCAGAAAGCAGAAATCATCTCGTTTTTGGACACTGTCCTCAGACGCTTACAACCAGGGTAGTCAGCATGCTCTACCCTTGGGACACGGAGCACATCGGATAACAACTCTGGTGTAACAACTATGCATGTACCTCGAACGCGAGTCTGAAAGAGAGGTATTGAAGAATCGAGTCCATGCATGTTAGAGTAAAACTCCTGGATCAACATGGATGGATAGGTGACCAGGACATCACACAATGACTCCCAGCCCCGACTGTGAATGACAGTGGGTAGGTCAGTGTCAGAGAAGTCTGACAAAATGACTCGGCATTTCGAATGAACACCTCATCAAGAAAAGTTCTCCGAGAAATCCTTCCAAGCATCCTCATCACGGAATCGAATAGAAGAAGGGGTAGGATCAGAAGAAGACGATGCCCTGAAATGAAGAGAGTTCCGGGACGGAGCAGACTTATGTTTTGGTGCCATGGACGCATTAACGTAAACTAGAGAGTGAGGGGGAAGAAAGAAACACTCAGAAAAGTCCCAAGTAGTTCAAATATATTGAAAAGTCCCAAGCATGTGACGTGCAATAGTAATATCATCATGGGCTCAGCCCAATCCAAACCTACCAGCACACAAATAGTTTAACATATATAACACACAGCTAAATGCATGAAAATATAGTTATAATGCACATGGAAGTTTTTAAGATCAAATCTTCAAAACTCATCCCAAAAATTGCACAAAAACCTCTTTGATTTTGAAAAATCCCAAATTTTGCAAAAATCCCAAAAACTTAGGTTACAAAGTATGAAATGCATGAAAATGAGGGATTAGAGACTTACCAAGAGAGGAAAGACTTGATGAATCTCGAAGAAACCTTGAGGAAGAGGTTTAAGGTGAGAGAAAGAAGTTTTAGGAGGTGAATAGGCGCGGACAGATTGAGAGAGATCAAGAAAGTGAGGATCGGATCGCGCTGAAACCTATTTATAGGTGTTCAGTAATTCTCGACAGATCAAGGTCTTGAGAGGTATTGAGACAGGTGTCGAGCTTAAAAAGGCATCGACAGATTGCAGCTATCAAGAGTTATCCAGGTGTCCACAACAAAGCAGGCTCGATGGATCGATGAGGTATCAAGGGGATAGGAGATTTCTCGATCGATCCACCTAACTATTGAGAGGTATTAAGATTGTGATAAAAATCAACTAAAAAGCTCGATAGATAAGCTAGGTGTTGAGGAGGTGTCAAGATTGCTTAAAAACAGTTTTTCAAGAAGGGAAAAACACAGATATGAATGCAATCAAGCATGCAACACCAAGACCACCAAGAGCCCCAAAGAACAGTTCAGAATTCTCAGTCTCTGAGCAAACGAAAATTTCACCTTTTCCAGTTATGACTTCTAATTCTGTTACATTCGACGTTTGTGGTCCGTAACGGAAAGCCTGGCCACTGACACCGGCGTTCGATAACGTCCCGCCCACCGTTAAACTAAAATAATCAGTCCAAGACCTCGGAGCTAAGCCAAACCCGGAAACGCACCGTTTCAACACATCTTCCCATAATGCCCTTCCGGACACGTCAACATAGGCCGTGCCATTAACCATGACCATGTCGAACACATCCTCCATGGACTGCATGTCCAGGACGAGTCCTCGATCGGCCATCGCCTGGCCATTGATTGAGTGGTCGTTGCCTTTCGCCGCCACCATTAGATTCGATGACCGCGCCGCCGCTTTGACCACCCTCGCCACGTCATCGGTGCCCATCGGTCTGATTAGAGCCAACGGTTTTATGGAACGCAAGCCGCCAAAATCTTTATCGGCTAAGCCAGTAGCCACGCTGTCGATACTGCCCTATAGGTCCAGCGCGTCGCATAAACTCGTACAATCGACGACGTCATCGTCATCGTTGTCGTTTTGCCTCGACTCAGTGTCGTTTCCATGTATGAAAATCTATCACTTACAAAGTAATAAAATCTATCACACGCACTGAGATAGTGTGATAACCAAGAGCTTGAGATCATATTTAAAAAATATATAACTAATATAAGTACACTCCAATACAATTAATTACACAAATATAATTAACTCCATACTCATTCAATCATATATTGAGCAAAATCATTGGTTAAATCAATACCACAAACCAATATATCTCAAATCTAAGAATGTATCATCTTAATACAAAAATTAATGTAATTGGTAAATATTATTATTTACAAATTAATATGAAAATTAATGTAAGTGGTAAATATTAATAATTAATAAAGATAAAATTATTATTTTTGTGGTTAGTGACACCCATTTATAATAGCTATATAGTAAATTTTGTAAAGGTCTGGTTAATGTATGTCTTTAGTGCACATATTAATAATCTTTTTTAGGAAACTTTTTATTGAAAATTGAAAAAGCTATCAAAAAAGTTTGTAACTTTTTCATTTTTCCATAAAAAAATTTCTAAAATGGTTTACTAATATATACTGTAGGGGTAAAATTCCCAAGTCAACAATGGGCCTTGGGCCCCGCACGGAGTCCAGCCACGACCAAAAGGGAAAAAGGGGACCAAAAGACTTCCAGCCCAACCCTGTTGAGCCCAACTTATTTAAAAGACGTCTGAGGAGGAATGTCTCCTCAGACACACAAATGCGGGCCCAATGTGCGCCCCATCCACAATGAAGAATCATCCCAAACAAATGTGGATAGTAGGATGAGCCTCACAAAGTAGGAAGAAAGAAGAAAATGTAAGACGTCCAGGGGGAAACCACAACTGCCGCATTAAATGCAAGGAAGCTACTTTTCCAGCCGCATTAATGTGGAGAAGGCAGGCGAACAGTGTTACATTGGCCAATGCAACTCACAGAAAGATAAGGTGGATGTCCGATGGGACAGACACTCAAGTGAAGGTCCAGATGGTTAACAAGTGTAAGGTTCTTATCAATTTAAGGAGACTATATAAGAGAAGGAAGTCCCCATGAAAAGGGGATTGGAAATTTGAAAACAAAAAGGATATAGAAAGGGAGAGGAAGACAATAGTCTTTGATCAGAACCAGAGGTGCACCCATACGTCTCCTCGGACTGAGTATCCTGTGGACATTAAGGAGATATTCTTACGTTCAAACTGCTGCATGGCATACAATTAACTAACATTCACTTCGTCCAGCCCTAGTTCTGTAACCTGCTCTCTACAAATTCATTGTCTAGGGTTCTTTGGGCCAGAATCACTTACTTGTTGGGCCTGGGCTCCAAAGACCGACCCTACATATACCCTAAAAGCATAATTGAGTAAAACCCAATTTGTAATATCTCTAACAATATTTTTGTTACACATATCTCATCTCAAGTACCGAAGTACCTAACATTTGACAACAATTTTTTTTTTTTCATTTTTTATAACTAACGTTTTTTCACCTCCACTCATTCTCTGTTGCTTTTAGGTTTTATTTATTTTCTTAATCTTCATATTATCTCCTCCACATGTTCTCTTCCAATATGTACTTACATTTCAAAATTTACAAAATAAAAGTCTTGGCAGTTGGCTCTTTTTACCTTTCGTCATTCATAACTTGATAACCCAAAGCAAAACTCAAAAACCAATAGAGAGAAGTGGTAACCAACAGAGAAAGATCTAATAGAAAAAACAAAGAAGACCAAGAGTAGAGGAACACGTAGAGACCACGATGAAAAAATTGTATTGCAAAGCTCACAAGAAACAAAGGAGAAAAAGAGAAGAGACCAAGATACAAAAATAGAAGCATCAGATTGGCAGATTTGGGATAATTCTAAGGAAGTATTTCTAGCTTCTGAAGTTGTCGAAGAGTTAAGAAGTTATGAAAGAGCATAAGAGACGTTGGACAGAAAAAGGTGCAAAGTTTTTGTGTCTGTGGGTCTTTAGATGTGATGCTTGCTGTTGGTTTGCCATGGGTCTGATCAAGGAGGAGCTGGTAGAGGAAGGCAGGAAAGAGATGGCAAAGCATCGCGCAAGGGAAAGGCAGAGCATTAGGTTTTAGAAAACTTTTATTACATTTTTTTGTTTTATGTTTTTTTTTTAAATATTGTGCTGACGTGGAAATTTGTGGGAGTTTCAAAAGCTTCAGTTATATATATATATATATATATATATATATATATATATATATATAGAGAGAGAGAGAGAGAGAGAGAGAGAGAGAGAGAGAGAGAGAGAGAGAGAGAGAGAGAGAGAGAGAGTAGTCGCTAACCCATGTGATGCACGGGATTGTTTTAAATTAAATCAAATGTTTACATGTTCAGGCTTAAACATTTTTCAAATTTCAATTATTGAAAGCTAAATTGGCTCTAATATAAGATGGAACATGTAATATTATGATGTAATGTAAAAATGAGATAAATACAAATATTATGAAGTAATAATATATTACTATAATCATAATGTGCTCTTACATTTGGTTTAATAAGTATTACAAAAGACCCAGTAAATAGAATAGATATACAATTGTGCTTACATCTTCAAGTTTTATCCAATACTTTTCAAGAATGTATTTCCTCCCTTTCTTAGGCTCTTCTCTTTTCTCAACTTCTTCAAGCTACTTAATTTTTTGCCAAAAAAAATTTCTAAAATGGTTTACTAATATAAACCCTAAATGTATACTTTAGTAAAACCCAATTTGTAATATCTCTAACAATATTTTTGTTACACATATCTCATCTCAAGTACCGAAGTACCTAACATTTGACAACAATTTTTTTTTTCATTTTTTATAACTAACGTTTTTTCACTTCCACTCATTCTCTGTTGCTTTTAGGTTTTATTTATTTTCTTAATCTTCATATTATCTCCTCCACATGTTCTCTTCCAATATGTACTTACATTTCAAAATTTACAAAATAAAAGTCTTGGCAGTTGGATGTTTTTACCTTTCATCATTCATAACTTGATAACTCAAAGTAAAACTCAAAAACCAATAGAGAGAAGCAATAACCAATAGAGAAAGATCTGATAGAAAAAACGAAGAAGAACGAGAGTAGAGGAACACGCAGAGACCACGATGAAAAAATTGTATTGCAAAGCTCACAAGAAACAAAGGAGAAGAAGAGAAAAGACCAAGATACAAAGAGATTAGTATCAGATTGGCAGATTTGGGATAATTCTAAGGAAGTATTTCTAGCTTCTGAAGTTGTCGAAGAGTTAAGAAGTTATCAAAGAGCATAAGAGACATTAGACAGAAAAAAGTCGGGTTTTTCAAAACTTTTGTGTCTGTGGGTCTTTAGATGCAATGTGATGCTTTGCTATTGGTTTGCCGTGGGTTTGATCGAGGAGGAGCTAGTAGAGGAAGACAAGGAAGAGATGGCAGAGCATCGTGAAAGGGAAAGGCAGAACATCTTTTATTACATTTTTTTTTTATGTTTTTTTTTTAATATTGTGTTGACGTGAAAATTTGTGAATATATATATATATATATATATATATATTTATATATGTATGTATATAGATAATAATGTATAGTTTTGTAATTGCAAATCAGAAAGGAAAATTTTAATAATATATATATTTATATATTTATGTATGTATGTATATAGATAATAATGGATAGTTTTGTAATTACAAATCAGAAAGGAAGATTTTAATAATCATTCATTTTCCAAGAAGAGAAAAGAAAAAAAAGGGATATTTAGGGGTTATTAATGGAAACCTGTTACATGGATGCCGCGTCTTGGGAATGGGAAGGCCTCACTCCACTCAATAACTGCCTACGCAAAAATGCTCTAAGCTGTCAAAAATTCCTCTCAGCTGTCAACCATAGTCCCCTTTAGTATGTCCCTACCTACCATTTTCAATTTTCAGAGTCAGCCAGCCATTACAATTGGGCTCAATTATTAATTAATTAATTAAAAGTCTTAAAAAAACTAACCCTTCTCTCTCTCTCCTTTGTTCACTCACATCACATTAGTGGGCTTCACGTGAGGTTTACCTAATAAATAACTACTACTTCAATCACATTTCAACCAATCAGCTTGTCGTTAGTTTGTTATTCCCACCCTTTTGATAATACGCCGTTTTTAAGTCGCACATTTTTTAAGCATAATTTTTATATAAAACATTTATACAGCCTTTGAAAAAAAAAAAAAAAAAACTCATTTTCAAAAGATTGAAAAACACACCCTTGTTTTTTTAAAGGGAAACTTCGTTCATTCATTTATAAAAGGCAAGCATCTTGATACAATTGTTCAATGACGGGAGAAGGGTAATACTTTATCCGATACAAATCCTCAATAATAGTTCTAGCATGTTGCGCTAACACATGAACACCTTATTGCCACTACGCCTTATGTGAGAAATAGATACCCACTATAAACCCCTAATGAGGTGTCTAATATCTTCCACGACATTCCCCAGCAGAGATATGTTGGCTTCTTGCGATGAAATAGCTTTTATTACCTTAACATTGTCTCCTTCAATAACCAACATGGAAAAACCTGCGTCAATAGCAAATTCAACAGCCTTTCTACATGCTAACAGCTCACCTTCCTCACTACTATGTACTGCTGACCCTCTTGCATACATGGGTGCCATGACCTCTCCTTTGTAGTTACGGATTATAGCCCCAACGTTGGTTCTGTTCACCCCAAAAAAAATTGTTGCATAAAATTCAGCTTAAAAGCTGATTCTGGAGGTGGTTCCCAATCTGCCATGCTGTTCTGCATAACCACTTCTACATCAAGTTGTTGTTGAGCATGTTTGTACTCCTCTAAATATTTCTGCTACCCTCTGATTAAGAGTCCCTGGATCAATAAATCTGCCACCATGAAGAACACTGTTGCGCCTACTCCAAATGAACCAAACTTGAATCAAGAAGACTTCCATTTCCTCCAAATACAATCGGTCTAGTAGGTACTCCAATAAATGCAGCAAATCATTCTGATCCGTGCATCCCTTCTGCAGAATTTTAACACACTATTATTCAAGTCAAGAGAATTCATTAACTCAATTTAACTACATAAAAATAATACTATTTCACTAGTTTTTGGATATCTATCTTTCAAAATTAAATGGGCAAATATAGAATAGTTACAAAAACGATAAAGAAAAGCAATTTTATTAGGATTTAAACTGACTATTATATATATAATATTACATTTTTCTAAAAATCAAATCTAAATTGCATTTTATAAATTCACTAATTGATAGGCCAAAAACGAATTGACCCCTTGTGATAAATTAATTAATTAATTAGCCAAGTTTATTAATTAATAAAATTAACATGCAAACGCGTGGTAGCACAAACAAATTACCAATAAACTAATTATGCAGCGAAAAATAAATAACACTGTGATTTGTTTACGAATGAGGAAAACCTAACGACAAAAACCCCACTGGGTGATTTTCAGGTCACCACTCCCTAAATTCCACTATTATCAAAACAAGCGGTTACAAGTAAAGAAATCTCAGTACCTTATACCAACCTACAGTTGAACCCTTACCCCAATACCCAATTGGACTTGTTCTGTAGTGAAAATTTCTCCTTTTGATGCACGGCTCCCAAGTACGTGACTAACCAATTGCACGGATCTACGCGACTTCAATTACCAACTAGAGAAGGTTGTTGGCTGTAAAGTTCTTCAGTTCATCCACACGATGAAGATCAAGAAGATGCTTGGTCACAAAACCCTAAGGTGCACATACACAGCAACTTCTTTAGAAGAGATGAACAAGGGCGAAACTTTGTCTCCAGTCACAATTTGCTTGAACAAACTATTCTCAAAGCTTGTGCAACTTGTGTACACTTTGACGACCCTTAAAATAATCCTTTTATATGTCTAGGATTAGAAGAAAAGAAATCCCAAACACATAAAACCAAATTAGAGTAAAAAAAGAACTAGAATTCTATTTTTCATAAAACTCGACAGATAGCTGTCTGTCGAGGTGCTGTCGAGTTTTAATGAATAACACTTCTTCAGCTTAAATCTTGGACAGACTTGCATGTCTTCAACACTTGATCTTGAAACATAGTTTTTTGAAGTATTAAACACATCCTAGATCTACCTAAATACAAGTAAAGTGCGTTTTGTCAAAAGGTAAGTCAATTACATAAAATAGTGACATATGTTCCTAACAAGTGAATCACATATGTCCTAACACTAATCATTAAACAAATTGTAAAAATAAATAGCCCTTGAGGTTAGAGTTAATGTTAAATTGTTAAATACTATTCAAAATTTTCAAAAAAAAAAAAAAATTGTTTTCTAAGCGCAAACATTTTTTAATATTGTTTGAAATATTTTTTGCTCCTACTTTCTTCCCCCATCTCTCATTATTTTTAATTATTTTTTTTAGAAGAATTATTATTAATTACTTACACTCTGTTTGTTTTGAAGTAAAATATTTTTTGAAAAATGTTTTTCTATTTTTAGGTGTTTGTTTGTAGGTAAAATGTGGCCAAACTTGTAAAATATTTTTCATTGATCATAAATTCCTTTATGAAAAGTTGTAAAACGTTTTACAAAAATGCACAGTGGCTTCCCTCATCACATCTGGTGGCTAAGACATTGGTCCAATGGGCGAGAGCCATCGTTTCGATAACCAGTGCCAATGGATTGTCGACTGGGGCCATTGCTCAAGTGATTGATGTCGGGGGGGTCCGATCACCAAAGTTGTCATTCTGATAACCGATGCTGGTGAACCAATCACCAAAGACACCATTTTGGTAATCGATGCTGGAAGTTCGATAACCAAAGTTGCCATTCTAGTGGCTAAAGGCAGAATTAGTCACTAGTCCTGGTAGTCTAGTAATTGAAGACACTATTTAGATGGTAGTCGCCAGCAGTCTGGTCCTCAGAGCCACCATTTCGACTGCCGATTCTAGTGGTTTGGTCACCTTTTAGTGATTTTCTTGAAATATTCTACTTGTCATACAAAACACCTTAAAATATTTTACTTCAAACCCAACGAAGTGTTAGATACTCCTTTACACATATTGTTAGAGTGAAAATTGACCTTCAGTTGGGTAGTTCATTCAAAGATGTCGAAGGAAAATCTTTTCAAAGGAATGGCCATGGAAGGTCCAACATGCCTATAAAAAAAAGAGGGCTGATTAGAGGGGGTGCCGGTGTGGCACCGGCCTAACGATCTCCAATGCTTAAATCAAGACCCCAAAGAGCTAATATGATAACTTTAAGAGTTAAAAACAGTTTATATGTCTCATGTATCATGTACCTCTTATTTGGGGAGATGTGCTATCTCTTATAGTTGTACTTTCACCTATTAGTTATGTGTCAATTAATGTCTCGCATTTATATGATTGACGTAATGTCTTACTTGTTTAATGTGCAACGGCTATTCATCCGATGCTTGGAGCAACTGTAGACAATTGGCTGTTATTCTTCCATAAATAACGGCACTGAATGCTGGCTTTGGATGATACTTATCATTTATTGACTTAATGGGCATGTACTTATTGAGTAACTATCGTCTATTACATCATTAAATGTCCTCGTTAGTTACGTTTTTCATTTATTGTTGGACAGTTGGTGGTGGAAGATGGTATTCTTGTATGAACGACCTTTTAGATAAGATCATCCTTCTATATGGAAGACCTTTTTGGCTGTCAACTTTTTTTTTTTTGGGATGAGAAACAAGCCTAAGCAACCAATTTTATTTAATGGCTAAAAAATCATAAACAAACACCTTATAAATGTCAAGAGGAAAAGACTACATCCGAACTAAAACAAGAAAAGAAAATCTTGCTCTCTTGGTTAAAACATTTGCCAAAGTGTTGCCTTGCTGAAGTATATGAGAGAAAGAATAGTTATGAAAAAAACTAGTTGAAGACAGGATGTCTTTAATCAGATGACCACAAGCAGGTTGGGAGAAACATTGGTCCTTAATGACAGATGATGATGCCACAAAATCAGCAATTGAACTCCATGTCTCAATAGATGGCCAAAGTTGGATTGGTCACGTTTTCAATGTAAACCTACAATAAAGCTTGAAAAGAAAAGGGGTACACTAGTATGGTGTTTGCCAAAAACACTTCGATACTTAAGTTAGAAAGAGAAAAAGATGTTTAGAGGGGAATTGACTTGGAGTGGTTTTTGGATGAATTTTTATGTGTACCTTTTGATTCTGTTGTTCCTTTCTTTTATAGTTGTTCATTGCCTTAATGAACAATGAATTCCTGTATTTATGTTCTGTTGGAAAAACTGGTTTTGCATCTCATACAAAACACACAACGAAAGTAACAAACATGAATCTACTTTATTCATGAGAGATAACATGTAACCTTGAATTCTAGAACAAAGAATAGAAAGCGTACCTTGATGTAGTGAAATTCAAAACCAAGACTTGAGAATATATCTAATCAACATCCCAATTCCACATGGTACACGAGAAGAGTGGTCTCTCAATCAGTCTTTATGTATGTTGATTCTCAAAGAAAGTTCTTCTTCTTCTCATTGTAGAGAAAAGCTATTTTCTTTTCTTTTCATCATACGTACATTCTAACTACCTTGGTAGTTACTTTATTTAATAATTCTTATTAAATAAAAATTGATTATCTAATTGGATTAGCCTTTTGGGCCTGCCCAATTGGGCTTTAGTTTGTGGCTTGAGATGGGACCAAAGGAAACTAATAAGACTTTTGCTTCAATAGGCCTTGGGCTTATCTGTCAACTCTTGACAAGTCCAAAGTTACCATTAATTATATTTTATACCACTATATAAATATAATTGCACTCTAGGCCTTATTAATAAATTATATCCCAAGACTCTAATGATATCATTTGACCCCTCCATGAAATATCCATAGTGAACGAAGTCATAATGAATCGTCACTTTGTAAACAACTCTTTTATCCTTGAGTACCCGGTTTAATCTTTTAGTTATTCATATTTATTGAAATTTGATTTCAATAAATATAAACTTTAGTAACTCCTTACTAAAGTGGGGGCCAATAACCTGCTCCCATTAAACTTACCTCAAGGGGATATTTCGTGTCTCTATAAAAAAAGATTATGGATTCTTCTATCTTGAGAATATATGTTCCCTCAACACTACGTATGGTTACCCAACATACTGAGGTTTTGACTTTCAATATTAGATCTCACTCTTGATATATCAAAGTAACTTACATTTCATGATCGGGTTCATTATCCTCTCAGGATTGAGAGTCTATGAAATTAGAAGTCATGAGATTAATCATTCAGGTGACAGTTGTTGATTGAATAATTAATCTCACAGCAGTCCAGTTCAATATGTCTTAACACTTAAGGCACATCAACACAACAACTGGAAGTCTCCACTTCCATGATCAAGACAAACCATCTTAATTGATGTGTTATAGTCTTCGCAGTGAAATGCTCAATTTCATCACCGACTATGAACTATATTTTGAGTTTACAAGGAACTTGTGATTTATATATTTTGTAACCAAATTACATAAATCACATACAATACATCTCAAGGTCTATGATAATGTCTCATTAGTTCATTTATAAATAGTCTCATATAATTAAACAATTTAATTATTTATGATATGCCAATAAATTGGATTTTAGGATATAAACCCCAACAATCTCCCACTTGCTCTCAAAGACAATTTACCATATATCCAACACTTATTTCCCTTTAGAGTAATTCATAGTCACTCTAAGACAAGGTTTGGAAACAAGTTTCAGCCAAATTTATTGCATAAATTATCTTTTCTACTACTACATCTCACATACTCATATCTCTCTAATGACATAATACTTACGCTTAATGTGTATCTTCACCATCTAAGATGAACACATATCTTGAATTCCAACTTCATGAATCACAATCAAACTACAAGTTAGTATTTGTACAACTAGTAACCATCAAATCCTCACTTTAGTGGACAAGCATATAATCCCTCATTCTCCTAAGATATTTGAGTATATGCTTTACTCCTACTAAATTAAGTGAGCTTAGATTCAATTGATATTTGGTTACCATGCCCACCGTAAAATAGATATTTAGTCTAGTAAATAGCATAGCATAAAGACTTCCTATTGATATGGTATAAGGAATCGTCTTAATATGTTCGTCCTTTTATATGTCTTAGGACTATAGTCCTTTATAAAGGGATTTCAAACTTAAAAGAAAAGAATCATTTCTTGAAGTATTACATGCTATACATGGCTAGAATCTAATCTATTTAAGTAGTTTAAGAAAGACCCAACATCCTAATCATTTTAAATGATTAGAATGTCATCAATATACATTAAGAAATTTATTATTCTATATAACTTTTACACACATAAGGCCTTTTTTTTAATACTTGATCAAAATCAAGCAACTTGATTGCTTGATCAAAGATGATATTTTATGATTCAGATGCTTGCTTCAATCCATAAATGGACTTTAAGCAACTTGCATACTAAACACTACTAGTTCTTTGCTATGAACAAGTCTGGTTACATCATATAGATATCTTCCTCAAGATTGTTACTAAAAAAAGCTTTCTTGATATCCATTGTCATATTTCATCCAAATGAAATATAATAAATAAGAGAATTTGAATAGAGTCAAACTTGACTATTTGTGAAAAAATCTTTTCATAGTCAAACAATTTCTTTATGAATAAATCTTTTCACCACTAGTCTTGACTTTGAAGGTTTACACCTTCAATCTATCAATCTCATTTTCTTGTAGACCTATTTGAAAACAATAGGCTTAATGCCACTAGGCGCCTCTACAAGTTCTAGACTTTAAATAGAATCTAATTTTGTTCACATAATCTTGATCCAGTAATCTATATTCATATCATCTATTGCCTTTACGTAGGACCGATGATCAAATTCATATCCTTATGGAATGACTTCAAAAGTTTATTCCAAAAGTATGAATTTATTCAATAATTGATAATCTTTCCACTACGATATTGTACTAGTGTAATAGTTATCTACAAAATAATGTCTTATGGTGCATTTAATACAATCATCTCATTTCTAAATGTATTTTATAGTAGTCTTACAACAAATTCAGATATTTTTCTTCTAGAACAATCTACCTTTAAAAAAGTCATATTCCTCTTGAATGTTCAAATAGTGTGTAAAACACCTATGAGCGTTTAAACCCCCAAAATACAAATTACCAATTCAAGCTTATTATCAAACAATATATGTACGGAATATGAAAATAAGTTAAAAAAAAAAATTGATAAAACAATCTAAACCATAATTAATCACAACCACAGCAGTAATTAAAAGGCAAAGATTAAGGGAAAAGAGGCAAACACAAAGACAACACAACAATGTGTTATCGAAGAAGAAACCGAAGTACTCGGCGCAAAACCTCTCCACCGTCCTCCAAGCGGTCAATAATCTACTAGAGAATAAAGTTGGGATACATGAATAGCAGAAGACCCTCCAAGCCTAATCTACCCAGTGTACCTAAGCCCTCCAAACTTCTTACTCCAACGAGGTTACACCAAACCTTTGTCTTCTCTAACTTACTGGATCCCGCAATTAGCCCATTGCATCAACCAATATTAATTGGTCCCTTCCTAATTGCATCCCAAGCACCAAATAACCTTCTCACAGATATGAGTATGGTGAGATAAGGATTTGGCTAATGTACCTCTCAAGGATGTAACAATGGAAAGGGTGAGAGTAAAGAAATTTGGAGAATCGAAGGATGAAGATTGTGGATAAGTCAATCTTGTTTTTCTCTAGGGTTTCTCTCTCAAAATTCTCTCTAGAAACTCTCTACAATACATGGGTATAAAGGTATTTATACTAGTGTGTGTTTGGAATGCGAAAGGATAAGTTTGTAACAAACAGAGCTGTCTAGCGACTTGGGCTTGTGACTGGAATGAGTCGCGAGTTTGAGTTGTGTAAGGTTGAATTTAATAAACCATTTTGTTGGCTTTATTCCATGCCAATTTGCTTGTAATTCAGCATTTAGAAACCCTGTATTTATGTGAGAATTATGTAAGGGTAATGTGTGAGAGAGTGTGAAGAATAGCTCAAGATTGTGCACTCAGTAAGGGACTCGCGATTAGATCTCACGGCTTGCAAGTCACCAAAGGATGCACATGAGTGAAGCATGTAGAGGAGCTGAACAGTCACACCAACTAGAGCACTACAGGACAAAAAGTTCAGTCTAGCCATTTAGTTAGCTCCTGGCTTGGACTCGCGACTCAGTCAAGTCGCGAGGCCAAGTCGCAAGTCCACTCTGTTTAGGAAAAACTGACTCTTCGCATTCCAAATACACACTAGTATAAATACCCCTTATACCCACGAAATATAGAGAACTTCTAGAGAGAATTTTAAGAGAGAAACTCTAGAGAAAAACTCTAGAGAAAAACAAGATTGACTCATCCACAATCTTTACATATTGATTCTTCAAATTCCTCAACTCTCACCCTCTCCATTGTTACATCCTTGAGAGGTTCATTAGCCAAATCTTTTTCTCACCATACCCATATCAGTGAGGAGGCTTTTTGATACTAGGGAAGCAGTTAGGAAGGGACCAATTAATATTGGTTGATGCTATGGGTTATAGCAGAATCTGGTAAGCTAGAAAAGACAAAAGTTCAGCATAACTACATTAGAGCAAGAAGCTTGGAGGGCTTAGATACATTGGGTAGATTAGGCTTGGAGGGTCTTCTGCTGTTCATGTATCCCAACTTCATTTTCTAGTAGATTATTGACCGCTTGGAGGGCGGCGGAGAGGTTTTACGCCGAGGACTTCAGTTTCTTCTTCGATAACACATCGTTGTGTTGTCTTTGTGTTTGCATCTCTCTTCCCTTAATCTTTTTCATTTAATTTCTATTGTGGTTGTGATTTTATTTGAGTTAGATTGTTTTATAAATTTTGTTTTAAGCTTGTGTTCATATTCCGCACATACATTGTTTGATAATAAGCTTGAATTGGTAATTTGTAATTTGGGAGTCCAAACGTTCAAGGTGTTTTATACACTATTTGAACATTCAAGTTACGAGCTAACTGCCTGGTCAGATTGGAAGTCTTGTCCTGTAGTGCTCCAACTGAAGCTGACGTGACTCTTCAGCTCTCCTGTATGCTTCACACGTGTACTTATTTTGGCGACTCGCCAATCGCAAGATCCAGTCGCGAGGCCCTACTTTAGTGCACACTCTTGAACTTTTCTTCATACTTTCTCACACACTATCCTTACATGATTCCCACCTAAATACAGGGTTTCTAAATGCTGAATTACAAGCAAATTGGTACGGAATAAAACCAACAAAATTGTTGATTAAATTCAACCTTACAATCTCCCCTTTTGGCTATTCCATGACAAAACCCTAAAGCAAACTCTAGACTTAACATGTGATTTGGGAACAGTTGAACAAAACTCACTCACACCTAACTCTAGAATTTGTGAAGCTCTTGAACCATACGTACAAGAATTTCCTAAAAACAACAACACAGTATGATCATTATATACAGAAAACTTGAAATGCATATGAAGCAAGCACAATGCGATTAAGCAAAATGGAATGAAGCAAAAAAGTATGGCTTGACCAAAAACGAACAATCACTATAAATAGTGATCACAATGATCATTCACATAAGGAATGAACATCCGGACATGCAAGCTAATAACTTCAATGTAAAGTATCATTTGCATGTCCAACACTTAACCGATACAAAAACTCAAAGTAATTGCATCAAGGATATAAAATCCAACAAGGGCACAAGAGTGATGTACTTAAAGAAATGCATAATATTAACAACAAGTACTAAGCTACAAAGCATGGGTACAAAATAAAGTACTGAATATAAAATAGCATTAAGCAAAACATTAAACATAGGCCATTTCTATCTCCTGCTATTCAACATTAATACTCCCCCTTTGATCAAGCACTTCCTCACCCTATCATCATCATCTCCCCCTTTTTGTCATGGAATAGCTAGTTCTCATTTTCTTCTAGCTTTCTTTAAATTTGGTCCAATTGAGTTTGGAGAGAGGTGAATTTCATATCACAATAGATGGTGTGATGGTGCGGGAGAGAGGCAAGTCCGGACATCTTAGTGCTTATGTCATGGACAGATGCCATAATGTCGTCGAACTTCTAATCATAGGAGGATGAGCTAGAGCGTGAATGACTATGAGAAGTCTCTGTCTTGATTCCCTTCCGACTATGACCAATGCTAGCGTTAAGCTTACGAATGTTGATTGGACTTGGCTTTGGGTAGGGAGACTCATCTTCTGATGGATGAATGCTTTTGAGTTTCAATATCCTTGAAATGAGGTGGCAAAAAGGAATGCAAGTCCTTAAATCAGTTCTTGCAATAGTTTTGTGCAAAATATGAAAGATATGAGCACAAATATCGATCTCTTCATTAGTAATCAGATCATGAAGGAACAAAGCTCTCCCGAGATTCATGTACCCGGTGCTGGATAGAGGATACAGATTGTGGAACATGATTATTGTAAGGACCCTATGTTCTGGAGATAGTAAGGAAACACTGATGAAGTTCCCATTTTGCGAGAATTCCAAATTTCTTCCAAGAGTGTCCAGAAGTAAATCCTCATCCAGACTCAAATCATCATATACCGGTGTATTAGTAAACATTAGCCAGTTGATGTGTGGAATTTTTGCCAGATAAATAGGAGTCACTAAGAAACTTTTTCCTCTAACCCAGCATTTGAGCTCCTCTCCTTCAACAATGGAATTAGCATAGAACCTTTTCACCAAATTCTCGTATGCATCATCAAGGTTGGAGAGAAGGAAGTTCCAATCCTTGGTGGCAAACCATCTAGGAATGTTGGTGTCCAGAAAAGACGGCTGGTCAACAGCCCTTTCAACCAGCAATGAGGCTTCTCTAAAGAATTTCTCATATGACTAAAACGCAGCATAAGATTTGAACTTGTTAGGGTCATACACTCCCGTTGGTGATTAGGTCCTCTTTGGCCTAGGAGAGAGATCATCAACATCAATCACGGGCTCTTTCCCTTTGCTGCTGCCTCCTTTCACAACTGATCTCTTAAACGGAAACATTGTCAAGCTGCATCATGTTACACAAAAGAGCAACAGAAACCACACAAGACAACAAACTCTATTAGCATTGAGTTAGTCCCAAAATAGGAATATAAGGAAACCCTAAAAACAAGAGATTAAGGTCTCAATCATGTCACAGAATGAGTGTGTGCCACAAAGATCACATTGTGCAGCCAAAGGCAGAGTGTAACAACACAAAACCAATAAAACTCACAACACAATCACATCAAAACAGCAAATACCCATATTCAAGCATCATATACACATAAATCATCAAAACACCCAATACAAGAAATCTGAAACAGGAAATGTGAAATATATTGAGGACACAGAATCCATACCTTTTCTCAAAGATTGGTGAAGAAGTGAGGAAGAATATGGAGAGTTTGTGTGTGAACACGGTGATTTTGAAAGAGGGAAAGATAGACAAGAGGATGAATAGTCATGAGATGCGAGGGAAAAATGAAAAGTTTTGAAACTTGATTTGAAAAAGACCCTCAATGTGCAAAACATGCGATTTTCGCGACTGAAGTAAGTCGCAAACAAGTCGCCAAAACCCCTGCGACAAAATTTTGAAAATTTTGTTTAAGTGTTTTTCACGACTAGAAGTTCCACCTGTGAGGAAGTCGCGAAAGTTTCTGAGTAAACCTCGCTACTGGAGCTTCCACTTGCGAACAAGTCGCTAAACCGAGTCATGAGAAATCTAAAAACCCATATTTTTGAAAAAATTTCTAAGTCTTTTTCATGATTGGGACTTTAACCCGCCATAGAGTCGCGAAAACCTTCTATGTAAGCTCGCGACTAAGGCAAGCGACTGGCTTGACCCGCGAGATAAGTCGCCAAAACAGGGTTGCACAGTGTTGTGAAATTTTTGAAATTTTGTGAAAACAAAAAACTTTCCAAAAACAATTAAAACACTCAAAAATTTTTTTGTGTTTAATCAACATATAATTAAGCATGTGCAACACATTTAATCAAGTACAATCACACAAATGAATAAGGCATTCCTTGAACATAGACATGTGTGATGTGTGTGGGTACCAAAGATGAGATAGTCCTTAGTCTAATGTGAAATTTTAATGATCAATTCAACCAAGACATACACAATTAGCACGAAGAAAAGTGACCAATCTCAATTATAGAAATATACATATATGACCTCTCACATAAACTTGATAACATAACTTTGAAGCTTTTCATTTAGCTCCATATACATCATATCATTTGATCTTTTTGAATCATTACATCTCATTTTGAGATCGATGCCTGAAATTTTTGATATTTCAATTTGATAAGTAAGCCTTTGGCTTTTTGGGCATCATACATTTATATAAAGGTCGCTTTCCCTTTTTCCTAGTCAAATACTAGTATGTGCGACGGTTTTTGCAGCTCATTATTTATTTTCATTTGGAGATTTACATTTGTTGAGCTCTTTAAGCAATCAAATAAAAGAGTGGGAAGATATATAGGCACAAGTCTATGCAAGTTTCAAGATCAACAAAACCATTGACTAATCATTCATGACAAGTTTGAAGATCTATTTACAACAGTCACATAGATGTCAAGATTTTTCTCGCAATGATATGAGTGCATGAAGAACAAGTTATGCTCGTAAATGCACGAAGTCATTAGTACAAAGGTACAAGGCAAAACATGCTTGTGACAATACACAATAATGTCGATCAAACTTTTTGGAGTTTCTACTTTTTATGTGTTTTTTGGATTTTTTACACAAAATAAATAAATAAATAAAGGTTGCTCAAATAAAAATGTAAAAACATTCAAAGCAAATAGCAAACAAACAAAACATGCTATACAAATAGCCTACAAAGTAGTGTGTGCCCTACAATAGAGAAATCAAATCAAGATAAAGAGGTAAAGCACACATCACACATGAGATTCAAGGAATTGTACCAACACCGATGGTCTTATGAAGTGATTCAAATCGTGGACCATCGAGAGGCTTGGTGAAGATATCTGCCTTTTGATTGTCTGTATATATGAATTCAAGACATACAATTTTATCTTCCACCAAATCCCTGATGAAGTGGTAACGTATCTCTATGTGTTTTGACTTCGAATGCTGAACAGGATTCTTAGAGAGATTTATAGCACTGGTGTTATCACAGAAAACACACATTGTATCTTAAGGAATCCTATAGTCATGAAGTAGCTTTTTCATCTAAAGGAGTTGTGTGTAGCAACTTCCAGCAGCTATGTACTTTGCTTCAGTCATAGAGAGAGACACAGAATTTTGTTTCTTGCTCATCCAAGAGACAAGATTGTTTCCAAGATAGATGTAGCCACCTGAAGTACTCTTTTGATCATCCACACTTCCTGCCCAATCTGCATCTGAATAACCTGCAAAGCAAGCATTAGAGTCTTTGAGTACCACAAGCCATAATCTGGAGTTCCATTGACATATCGTATGATTCGCTTCACCGTAGTCAGGTGGGATTCCTTCGAAGCAGCTTGATATCGAGCACAAACTCCCACGTTAAAAGCAATATCTGGGGGTCTACTGGCCATAAGATAGAGTAAACTCCTAATGATACTCCTATACAAGGTTGGACTTACTTCTACCTCGGAAGGATTAACATTAAGCTTTGTAGACGAACTCATGGGAGTAGAGGCATGCTTTTTGGAATCTAATCCAAACTTCTTGACAATATTTCTAGCATATTTTTCTTGTGAAATGAATATGCCTTCCTTCTTTTGTTTGACTTGAAGGCCCAAGAAAAATGTAAGCTCCCCCACCATACTCATCTAAAATTCTTTCTTCATCTCCTCGGAAAACTCTATAGCTTGAGCCTCAATGGTAGCTCCAAATACTATGTTATCAACATATACTTGAGCCACGAGAAGGTAATCCCCATCATTCTTGACAAATATAGTCCAGTGGACATACCCTTTTTTGAACCCTCTATCCAAGAGATAATGAGTAAGCTGATCATACCAAGCTCTAAGAGCTTGTTTCAAGCCATAAAGAGCTTTCTTCAATATCAGCACATGATTCGGGAAGTGAGGATCTTTGAAACCTTTGGGTTGTTCAACAAACACTTCTTCATTCAGGTAGCCATTTAGAAATGTACATTTCACATCCATTTGGTAGAGTTTGAAGTTCATAGTGCATGCAATTGACATAAGAATGTGGATAGATTCAAGTCTCACCATGGGAGTGAAGGATTCATCAAAATCTACTCCTTCTACTTGAGTGTATCCTTGAGCCACTAGCCGAGATTTATTCTTGATAATCTCTCCATCTTCATCGGTCTTGTTTTTGAAGATCCATTTGGTCCCAATGAAATGAACATTCTCAGGCCTAGGAACAAGTTCCCATACATCATTTCTCACAAATTGATTAAGCTCTTCATGCATTGACTCAACCTAATTTTCATCTTGAAGAGCTTCTTCTACATTTTTTGGCTCAAATTGGGCAAGGTAGCAATAGTATGTTACATGATTGCCAGAAGAATGTTTCCCTTTCTAAGACAAAGACCTTCATCTAAGAACCCAATGATGTTGCTATTCGGATGGTTTTTAATCACTCTTGATGATGGCTTCTTTGAAGTGGACACTTCATCATTTCGAGAGATAGGAGGATGGACTTCTAGAGGGGTGAGAGGACTTGATGTTCTAGACATTGATCTTGTTTCCATTCTTGGGTTCACGGGAGTTGATTCCTTTTCTGGTGTAGGTCTTTCAACTTCAATATCAAGAGCTTCAGCCTCAGCTGTGGGCTCTTTGGTACTTGGCCCTTCTCCATCATCAATCATCTCTACCTTTGTTATAGCATCATCAATTTCTACATTGATGGATTCCATTACCGTCTTTGTTCTCTTGTTGAATACTCTATATGCCCGGCTAGTAGTAGAATACCCAAGAAAGATGCCTTCATCACTTTTTGCATCAAATTTTCCAAGGTTCTCCCGATCACGTAGAATGTAACACTTGCTTCCAAACACTCGAAAGTACTTCACTTTCGGCTTCTTTCCATTTCAAATTTCATAAGCGGTCTTCTTTGTTCCAGTTCGGAAGAATATCCTATTACCAATGTGACGAGATGTTCACGGCTTCTCCCCAATACTTTTGAGGAATTTTCTTGTTGAGTAGCATCACTCTAGCCATTTCTTGAATCACCCGATTTTTCATTTCAACCACCCAATTTTGTTGAGGAGTTTTGGGGGCTAAAAATTCCTTTTTGATCCCATTCTTCTCACAAAACAACTCAAATCTTGCATTTTCAAACTCCTTGCCATGATCACTCCTTATCTTGACAATTGGAACCCCTTTCTCATTTTGTGGTCTCTTACATAGAACTTCCAATTTCTCACATGCTTCTGATTTTTCTCTAAGAAATTCCACCAAAGTGTATCTTGAGAAATCATCAACAATGACCATAATGTACCTCTTTCCTCATAGACTTTCAGTTCTTGTAGGCCCCATTAAATCAACATGAAGAAGCTCTAAACATTGTGAGGTAGCAATCACATTTACCTTGTGATGGCTTGCCTTTATTTGCTTTCCCATTTGGCATGCACCACAAATTGTCTTCTCTACCTTTCCAAACATTGGAAGTCCCTCAACAGCTTCAAGTTTAGAAACTTTATGTACTTTTTTGAAGTTTGCATGCCCAAATCTGTGATGCCAAAGTTCCAACATGTCAACACAAGCACTTCTATAGGAAATTAGTGCCACAGGAACTACTCTGTAGCAATTGTCGGTAGTCCTATTTCCCTCCAAGACTTGAATCTCTTCTTCATCAATGATTATGCACCCCTTCTTTGAGAATTGAACAAGAAAGTCTTCATCACATATTTGAGTGATGCTTAAGAGATTTGCCTTCAGCCCTTTGATGTATAAGACATCCTTCAATAGAGGTAATCCCGGTAACTCAACAGTCCCTTTACTGAGAACTTGAGCATGACTCCCATCGCCAAATGTCACATAGCCACCAATCTTCTCTCTGAGTGACTTAAATAGTGATTTATCTCCTATCATATGACGAGAACATCCACTATTAAGATACCATAAACATGAATTAAATACCTTCAAAGAAGTGTGCACAAATAAGCAAGCATAGGACAACCACTCTTGACCTTCAAACAGAGACTTATCTTCATTTTCCATGCTCTTGTTAGATTGAATTTTCTTTTTCAAATTATCAACCTTATCACACAATAATCTATTTCTTCTTTTATACTTCTTAATCAAAGAATTAGACTCGCATAGACTATTGTGTAATATGTGATTCTCATTTTCAAACTACTTCAGCATGTGAACAAACATTCTAGCATGTTTCTTTGTTTTTAATAACTCTAGGAGTTCATTGTTAGGACACCCTTCAAACATACTCATAGAGTCATTATCACAAACATTTAAACCACAATTCAATATAGCCTTTTCCATAGCCTCATCCATAGCTAAGGGGTCTAGGATCGCATTTAGGTGATTAAATCATAGCAAGTGCACCTGCTCTGATACTAATTGAATGTTCAAATAGTGTGTAAAACACCTATGAACATTTAGACCCCCAAAATACAAATTACCAATTCAAGCTTATTATCAAACAATGTATGTGCAAAATATGAAAATAAGCTAAAACAAAATTAATAAAACAATCTAAACCATAATTAATCACAACCACAGTAATTAAAAGGCAAAGATTAAGGGAAGAGAGATGCAAACACAAAGACAACATAGCGATGTGTTATCAAAGAGGAAACCGAAGTCCTTGGCATAAAACCTCTCCGCTGCCCCCCAAGCGATCAATAATCCACTAGAGAATAAAGTTGGAATACATGAACAGCAAAAGACCTTCCAAGCCTAATCTACCCAGTGTATCTAAGCCCTCTAAGCTTCTTGCTCCAACGAGGTTACATCGAACCTTTGTCTTCTCTAGCTTACCGGATCCCACAATTAGCCCATTGCATCAACCAATATCAATTGGTCCCTTCCTAACTGCTTCGCATGCACCAAATAACCTTCTCATAGATATGAGTATGGTGAGATAAGGATTCGGCTAATGTACCTCTCAAGAATGTAACAATGGAGAGGGTGAGAGTAAAGGAATTTAGAGAATCAAAGGATGAAGATTGTGGATGAGTCAATCTTATTTTTCTCTAGGGCCTCTCTCAAAATTCTCTCTGGAAGCTTTCTACAATACGTGGGTATAAGGGTATTTATACTAGTGTGTGGTCAGGTTTGTAACATGAAAGGTCAAGTTTGTAACAATCAGAGCTGTCTGGCGACTCAGGCTTGCGATTGGAATGAGTCGCAAGCTAACTACCTAGCCAGACTGGAAGTTTTGTCCTGTAGTGCCCAGTTGGCGTGACTCTTCAGCTCCCTTGCATGCTTCACACGTGCGCCTGTTTCAGTGACTCGCTAGTCGTGAGATCCAGTCGCGATGCCTTGCTTCAGTGCACACTCTTGAGCTTTTCTTTACACTCTCTCACACACTACTCTTACATGATTCCCACCTAAATACAGGGTTTCTAAATGCTGAATTACAAGCAAATTGGCACGAAATAAAGCCAACAAAATGGTTGATTAAATTCAACCTTACACCTCCTTTATGTATGCATTGACTTAAACTTCATTCCTTTACAAAAAGGAACCCTAGATCATATTATTCTCTAAATAGAATCCATAGATTGAGAATATAAAAAAATAATGGTTCTAAAAGCCCATCTTTCACAAATCTTGAATATCATTTAGATTAATAAAATCTAGACATAAATGCCAAAACATACAATACCAAAGGATGAAAACTTTCTCTTTAAAAAGTAAAACATGTAAATTTCCATCTAGAAAACAATCATGGACAATGCTTAGCTTTACCAAAATGAAAACACTTTCATTTTGGACATACTTTTTAGTCTAATTTCCTTTTGGCAACTATTAGGGCAACTAGCTTGTCCAACTATTTGGTATTATAATTCCTCTTCTTACCACCCTTACCTTTCGGTTCAGGCTAAGAATTTGAATTAAATCATATTGATCCCAGCCTTAGCTTTTAGGATGTCTTCTGTTACGTAGAACTCACTTATCAACTCAGATAATATAAAAAGAATTTATTTTCAAAACAATCTGAATTGATCAAATGATTCTAACAAGGACTTGTGGATCATATCCATATGAGATTAACATTTAATCTCTACATCCAAGAATTCCAATTCATTTAATAAATAAAACATTTTCATAATATAATATAGAATTAGAACTCCTTAAGCCTTTCTTAGTACTCCATATGATTCATACCAAGCATCTCATTTAGACTTAATATAAAGTCTTAGTCTAGTACTAACTCTTGCATCTCATGCTGTAGCAAAATTGAGATAAAAGCCAATATAACATTTTAGCATTTCAATGGAGACTATGATCATATCATAAGCTATCTTCCATAAATGCATCATGTATAGGAAATTATGACAATGCTGAATTGAAACATATTTATGTACTTTAGCTCCTTTAAGCACCATATCCAAAATTATTTCTTAGTTAATGTGATTCAATTAAATTAGTAGTTAGAGAACAAAATTTTGTGACAACTTTATTTTGGGACTATGAACATAAATACAAGGACATTATAATTTTGCATCCATAACCATATAGTATGGAACCCAAAAACCATACTATACTAGGTGCAACGACAACCTAATCTCACAATTAATATTCCTCAACATAGAGTGAATACCAAACACTATGATTAAGCAAGAACTATTCTCATTATTAATGCTATCATGGTAACTCTTACCAAACAAAAATAATTTGCCGCTCTTCCTTTAGCCTCTAAGTAATAATGACATAGCTCCTTTGGGAGGTTAACATTACACTTAGTCTAGTGTACATCATTATCTAGAATCATGTGTAGTCACATTTCATCTCCCTTATAGTGTTTAAACTTGTAGTAGTACCATGAAACAAAACATTGCGAGGCATATACACCAAGACAAGGTGCTTGTTCACACTACTTTAAATGGGTAAGTTCAATCTTATAGTACTATGAAGTAAACACCCTCCTTTGGGATCGCGAGGCATATACACAAAGACGAGGTGTTTACCCACACTACTATGAACCGATAATGGAGGCCATGAGATCCAACCCTTGTATCTCTCTCCCACTAGAAATTTTAAAGAAATTTGATTGTCTTGAAATCATTGTGATCTTATCACAATTTTAACCCTACACATCAAACATGTTTAATTGTTTAAATTTGATGTGATCTGACTAAGTCACGTCACAATAGCATAACAAACATTCTCGTAATCACAAAGAAGTTTAATCATGTAATCCGTGAAATAAATACCCTCCGCATGGAGTGCAAGGCTCAAGGCCAAGACAAGGTATCTATTCACATTACAATAAACTTAACAAAAAGGTTGTTTTAGTACTCCCACTTGTTATTTGGGTTTTTCTTTAAATAATTGTGATCCAATCACAACTAATAACCTTGCACTTGTTGAAGACTCTAATCTCATTAGAGTCACTAACTAAAATGGAAAGTCCTAAACTAATTAGGATTTCTTAAACCCTAATGGATCAAACATTAGTTATAAAGAACTCTATCCTTAATTTACTAGATGAAGTATTATAATCTCATTAGAAACTATATAACTTTAATTAGAATTTTAATCTCATTAAAAACCTCTAATTAAAATAAATTAAGGACTTTTAATCACACAACAATTCCAATCTCATTAGAATGTTTCTTAAAAGAGAGGTCCTAAACAAATTAGGACTAAGAGTTATATTTAACTAACATCTTTGATCTCATTAGGTCTTTTAGTTAGATAATGATTAATAAATGTCCTTAACTTTTAAGGACTATAAAAATTAATCACTTTATATGGAAACATGTGTAATCTCATCACACACAACCTTGCCTTTTATCAAAGTTTTAACACTTAATCAAAAAGCAAGTGAAAATTTAAAATTCAGTACCTTCGATCGGTCGAATCTTTTCCTCGATTGATCGAAAAAAAAATGAAGAAATACATCACAAAGTCACTATCTCATTCGATCGATTCTTGATTCCTATTTGATCAGTCAAAAAGAACACTCGATTGATCGAAAAGGATTCTCGATTGATCAAGACGATGAAGAATTTCATCAAAGAGTTTCTGCCTGAATCGATCGGTTTTTCGATTCCTCTTCGATCAATTGAAAAGAACATTTGATCGATCGAAAGGAATTCTCGATTGATCCAAACTCACAAAATTGAATTTTTCTTAGAATTTTCTGGTAACCGTTTTTGAGATCTTCATTGTTCTTCCATCAAAAACACCTTTTGATTTTATCAACGAAGATTTACAAATCAAACATTAGGGTTTTCAATATCAAGATCAAGAACCATAATAATGCTAGAAACCTTGAAAACATAATCCTAATCTCATTAGGAATAAATTTCATTAAAGGATTTTAACTAGTAACCAAAAAACTTTAATTCTAGCATTAACATGAGAGTATCAATATAAGTGTGTATATATATATATATATATATATATATATATATATCAGGACATGAATCATGTATATTATCAATCTGAATGAAGTTAGGCCTTGAATCTTATTTAAAATCTATCCAAGGTTATCAATCCGGATAACATATAAAGCACTTCAATCCTGATAACATATGGATTCCATGAATATAAAAGCATGACACGGCACCATAAACAAAAGACATGATCATGGGCTTCATGGAATAACACGAACCATTTTATATATATATATATATATATATATATATATATATATATATATATATATATATATATATCTCATATATAAAACATGGCATATGGTCAAAGACACAATTATGCAAAAACTTTAATACAGAAAATAAAAATACCAATAAAACTATTTTCTTTAGTTCTAAAACCCAATCACATGTTATACAAGGATGATATTGAAGACCGCTCTGATACCAATTGTTGGAAAAATTGGTTTTGCATCTCATACAAAACACAAAGCGGAAGCAACAAACACAGATCTACTTCATTCATGAGAGATAACATGTGACCTTGAATTCTAGAACAAAGAATAGAAAGCATACCTTGATGCAGTGAAATTCAAAACCAAGACTTGAGAATACCTCTAATCAACATCCCAATTCCACATGATGCCCGAAAAGAGTAGTCTCTCAATCAGTCTTTATGTACGTTGATTCTCAAAGAAAGTTCTTCTTCTTCTCATTTTAGAGAAAATCTATTTCCTTTTATTTTCATCATACGTACATTCTAACTACCTTGGTAGTTACTTTATTTAATAATTCTTATTAAATGAAAACTGATCATCTAATTGGGTTAGCATTTTGGGCCTACCTAATTGGGCTTTAGTTTGTGACTTGAGATGGGACCAAAGGGAACTAATAAGACTCTAGCTCTAATGGGCCTTGGGCTTATCTATCAACTTTTGACAAGTCCAAAGTTACCATTAATTATATTTAATACCACTATATAAATATAATTGCATTCTAGGTCTTATTAATAAATTATATCCCAAGACTCTAATGATATAATTTGACCCCTCCATGAAATATCCATAGTGAACAAAGTCATAATAAATTGTCACTTTGTAAACAACTATTTTATTCTTAAGTACCCGGTTTAATCTTTTAGTTATTCATATTTATTTAAATCTGATTTCAATAAATATAAACTTTAGTAACTCCTTATTAAAGTGAGCGCCCTGAATAACCAGTTCCCATTAAACTTATCTTAAGAGGATATTTTGTGTCTTTATAAAAAGAGATTATGGATTTTATCTTGAGAATATGTGTTCCCTCAACACTACGTGTGGTTACCCAACATACTGAGATTTTGACCGTCAATATTAGATCTCACTCCTGATATATCAAAGTAACCTACATTTCATGATCGGGTTTACTATCCTTTCAGGATTAAGAATCTATGAAATTAAAAGTCGTGAGATTAATCATTCAATTGACATTTGTTGATTGAATAGTTAATTTCATAGCGGTCCAGTTCAATATGTCTTAACACTTAAGATCCATCAACACATCAACTAGAACTCTCCACTTCCATGATCAAGACAACCATCTTAGTTGATGTGTTATAGTCTTTGTAGATGAAATACCCAATTTCATCACTGATTACAAATTATATTTTGAGTTTATAAGAAACTTGTGATTTATATCTTCTGTAACTAAATTACATAAATCACATATAATATATCTTAAGGACTATGATAATGTCCCATTAGTTCATTTATAAATAGTCTCATATAATTAAACAACTTAATTATTTATGGCATGCCAATAAATTGGATTTTATGGCATAAACTCCAACATGTTCAACGGCTAGTGCGTTACTAAATTGATGGTTTGATGTACACAGCCCACTTGTTACCGTTGCTTTGTTCGTTACTCTTCATCATCAATGTGTGCAATAAATGTGTAACACCTGCTTTGATTGTCATTATAGGGAGTGACGATTGTAGTTTATTTTTTGACTCATTAGCAGATATGGAGATTTTTGAGTCACCCTCAAAGATTGAGTTATGCAAATCCAATTCCTGAACAAACTAGACAACCGTTCTTACCACAATAGTTTCAAGAGCGACCATCGAGGAGGGGATAGGGATAATCTCGGATAAAGTTGTCATTATTTCTCCAAGAGAATTGTGGACCACTACATCGACACTCGTTGCATTCAAATCTTCGAAGACTGTACCATCAAAATTTGTTTTTAGCATTCCAGGGTCAGGTGGTTTCCAAACGGTTTTCTTTGGGAGCTACTTCGAAACAAGTTTAACACGTTGTTGCTGAAATTCTAGGAGATGTTGCTTCGCTAGGCTAGAAAGTTTATCCAATGGGGCTGCTCACTTTGCACTTATTTCGCCGATTCCAAATTGTCCAACAAGTTATAGCAAAGTTTTTCGAACCTTAGAGCATCCGCAACCCAACTTGCAAATGGCATATGTAACAACATTTTAGCATTCACAGCCTAATTTCCCCCAGCAACCCGTATTGCAAATGCATCCTATTGCAAAAATATTTGCAATTGTGCTATAGTGCGATTCTAAATGTAGAATCGCACTGTAGCTCAATTGTAAAACAAAAAACATTATTTTATTCTCCCACTGACTGAAGCTCTCTTCTCAACACTCTCTCTTTCATTTCTCTGTCTTCTCTTTTCTCTCCTCCTTTTGTTCTATAGCTGCTCTCTCCTCTCCTCAAACCCAAAACCCCGTGTGGTGGTGGTGGTGGTGGTAGCGGCAGAGGTAGGTGTGGATCCTCCAATACGACGTCGTCTTCCTTGTAGCGGCGGCCTGGGTTTTGTGGCAGTGGTGGCGAAGTGGGTCTGGGTTGGTGGTCTGTGGTGGGTTGATCTGTGATGTGGCACGACAGTGGCATTGGATGTGGGTATTCGGTGGTAGTGGGTAGTGGGATTTTGGGTAAGTCCTTGCACGGCAGTGGCATGGTGGGAGTGGGTTTTGGGTCAGTCCTTGCACAAAGACTCATTTCTGGTGGTGGTTTCTATGGTGGTGCTGTGGAGTTTGGGTTTGGGTTTTAGATTTGTTGTGATTTGCTTGTTTGATTTGGGTGATTTTGGTATGGATTTTTTGTTGTGATTTTGTTGGGGTGGCAGGTGGTGCAGCAGTGGTGTTGTTGATGGTGGTGATGGCAGCTTGTGAGATAGGCGTTGGGTTGATGGTCTAGTAGTTTTTGGGATGGGTTCTGGCCGTGGGTATGGGTTGTTTTGGCCGTGTGTCTGGTGGTTTGCTTGTGAGATTAGTGTGGGTTTGATGGTCTAGTAGTTTTGGTGATGGGTTTTGGCTGTGGGTATGGGTGGCGATGGGTATGGTTGGTCAGGTTCATGGTGGTGGGTATGGGTTTGCTAGAGGTTGAGGAAGAAAGAGAGGAAAAGGAAGAGAAAAAGAGAAATAGTAAAAAAAGATTAAAAAAGAATATTTAAATAAAATGGAAAAAAAAATAGAATTTTGGAATGTTGGGAGTATTGTAAAATGATATGGTATAATTAATAAAATAGCTTTTTGAGATGGTAAAATAGGATAGAATGACATTTTGGGTTGTGGATGCTCTTATGGTTGTCTACTTTTATTTATTTATTTATTTTATATTAAATGGAGGACTTTCCTAAAATCCCATAATTAAAAATCGAAACTTAAAACTAATAAAGTTTCTGATGGTTGTATAAGAGATTTGAGATTCAATTCTCGCTTATACTAAAAACTGATTGATGTCTTGATCTGATAATAAAGAGCTATCATCAACAGCAAAGGCCTTAAGTTAAAACTCTCTTGAAAGCAAAAAAAGAAAATCAAAACCTGTCAATTACGATTACAACCTCATCAATCACGCAAGACCTAACGGCCAGTAGCCCCCCAAGTCCTAAGAACTCATAACTTAATCCAAGTCAAATGAATAAGTTTTAATTAAACGTGTACCCATTTTCAAACAAATCAATCAGCTACCTGTTTACCAAAAAA
Source organism: Quercus robur (assembly GCF_932294415.1). Taxonomy (NCBI): domain Eukaryota; kingdom Viridiplantae; phylum Streptophyta; class Magnoliopsida; order Fagales; family Fagaceae; genus Quercus; species Quercus robur. Next base: position 44,056,106 of record NC_065534.1, on the reverse strand, counting down.
AAAAAAAAATCAATCAGCTACCTTCCTCGATTTGTCTTCTTCGCAATCAAGTACTCAAAACTTCCCCGCTAATCTCGGTCCCATCTCTCTTTTTATTTTACTTTATTTCCTTCCCATTCAGTCCCTACCTTTTATGTCCGAACAGAACACACCCCAAATTCACTCTTCTTGCTATGCTAGCATAGGCATAGCAAACCAACAAAAACCAAAACCAAAAAAAAAAAAATGTCTCTCCTTCTCTTCCTCCAACTCCTCCTCTTCCCCCTCCTCTGCTCCTCCACCACCACCACCACCAACCCTTTCGGTAAAGCACAATCTCTTCCCTTAATAACTAATAACTAACTTATTAACTGTCACTAAGTCACTAACTACATATGTTTTTTTAACAGACGTTTCATACTACATTGACTGCGGCGGTACCACCGACACGACCGACCCCTTCAACACAACATGGCTTTCCGACCGCAACTACACCGGAGGGTCTGCGGCGATAGTCTCGGAGCCGTTACACTTCCTTCACTCTCAGGAAAAGACACTCCGTTTCTTCCCACTCTCCTTCGGGAAAAAGAACTGCTACACCGTCCCACTCCCTAACGGCCGTTACTACTTCCGTACATTCACCGTCTACGACAACTACGACGGTAAGTCTCACTCTCCTTCCTTCGACGCTTCCGTGGAGGGCACTTTGGTCTATTCCTGGCGCTCGCCTTGGGCTGAGTCACTCGCGCGTGACGGCGCGTACTCTGACCTCTTCGCTTACGTCACCGACGGTCAAGCGGATTTCTGTTTCTACAGCATTGCCACTGACCCGCCCGTTATCGGTTCGCTCCAGATCAACCAAATCGACCCGAATTCATACAACGCCGCTTCGATCGGTCAGAGTTTCATCCTCGTCAACTATGGTAGACTCACCTGCGGCTCCCCCCAATGGGGCCCGGGCTTCACCAACGACACCGACTACTTCGGCCGGTCCTGGCAATCGGACTACAGTTTCCAATCTCATATTTCCAGCTCCTCAGCGCTAAGGAAGATAGGCACAAACAATGCTATAAGCGGGACCAATACGGCGCCGAATTACTTTCCGGCGAAGCTGTACCAGACGGCGGTGACGACGGACGGCAGAGTGATCGAGTATGAGTTGAAGGTGGATGCGAAGCTGGATTACTTGCTGTGGTTTCACTTCGCGGAGCTGGATTCGAGCGTGAACAAGGAAGGTCAGAGAGTGTTCGATGTGTTGGTCAATGGCAATAATGTGAATCGGATTGATATTTACAAGGAGGTTGGAGGCTTTGCAGCTTATACTTGGAATTATACGGTGAAGAATTTGAGTTCTACTGTGTTGACCGTGAGGCTGGTCCCGGTGGTAGGCTCGCCGGTGATTTCTGGGCTTGAGAATTACGCGCTGGTTCCGGCTGATCTTTCTACTGTGCCTGATCAAGGTAAAGAGATTCTTGAAATTGAATTAGGGGAAAGAATTTTTATTTTTGTTTTTGCTTTTTTTACTTACTTAGACTTAGAGACGAAATGTATGTAGGGAAGCAAAGATTTGGCTTCATATTATATTTTCAAATATTCTCTTCTCTTTCTTGCAACCAAACCCAACTTTGAAATTTGCTGAATTTCACTCCAAAACCCTTAGAAAACTAAATTTGGAAGAGAAATGAATGTGAATAAATTAATATTCTTCATTAATTTTTTTTCTTTTTTGACACATCAGTTTCTAAAGTTTTTGTACTATCAGTATCTTTAGCATCATTCGTTCATGAGAGAGAGAATCTAGAGGCGTGTTTGGCACTTCATTCTTCCATAGGTATTGGTGGAGAGTCAATTTATTTTAATTTTAGGTTATTAGTTAATTAGGGTTTTCTATGCCAATTATAATTAGGGTTTATTTTTCTTATATAAGGAAATGTTGTACTTTTATCAAAGGGAGCTTATTTTGATGGGAAAAAAAAAAAGATTTCAATTAAAATGATCTCCATGGTATGGTGTGGTGCCAACTCCAGCCCCACCCTAGGTGCTAATACCTAGTGGTTTTCCCTTGCTTGGTGTTAGACTCCAAGCAAGCCTAGGTGTTGGCTCCTACGATCTATCTTTATTTTCCGTTTGTTTAATTTATTATTCAATTTTTTAGAGACCATGACTTCAAATAGAATAGAATATAAGAAAAAAATTCATATGGCCAAAATAGTCTAATTTGTCAAGGATCCATAGCTGACCCCAAATTTTGGGACTAAGGATTTGTTGTTGTATTGAAACCCACCAAGTGCATGTGTAACCTACATATTAGAAAATATGTCAATAATAATTTAATGGTTTGATAACAAGAATGATTTGGTGAAAATGAGATATAAGCAAGACTGAAGAGTGATTAAAATGTAAAAGAAGGACTCTAGGAATCTTAGAAATGTGCTTGATTCTTTAGGTTATGTGAGCTGATACTAATCGGGGTTTCCTTTGTAGTGGTTGCTATGAGAGCATTGAAGGAGTCGCTTCGTGTTCCCGATAGAATGGGTTGGAATGGTGATCCTTGTGCTCCTACAAGTTGGGATGCTTGGGAGGGAGTTACATGCCATCTCAACAAGGATGGAAAATCCCTCGTGATATCTCAAATGTAATAATCTCTTTTACTTTCAAAGCCATTTGTTTCAAACTTTTTATTTCCTTTTCTATCTGGTAATCTAAGAAGCTATAATCTTGGGCCAAAAATCCTAGTCATGAAGTATTATATATTGATCAAATTATACATTTCAGAGATCTTGGAACTCAAGGCTTGAAAGGAGGATATATTAGTGACCAGATCAGTCTTTTGTCAAACTTGGTAAGCCTGTAAGTATCAACTGTCAACTCTTAATGTCGTGCATCTTTTATATTAATTGATTCAACATATTACTGTGTCAAAAAATTATGATGGTTTTGCAGTTAGAAATAGTTCAATGAGCCCCTTCTTAGTATTCTTTTCTATCTTGGAACAGATATAATTTCCACCCCATCATAGGTCACCATGTCTTATCATATAATCATTACATTTTTTTTTTTCTTGAAATCTTATTTTATCACCCCTGTCCTTGTGCTTTCAAGGACAGTTTCCACTTTTGGACCTCCTCTAAGTTATGCCTGGTAAATATCCTAAGCAATGGGAGAAGAATGGTGATTATGTTTAGGAACTTGTATTACTTCCAGTTATTCCCATGCTAGTTGTTGCATATTTGTACTTATCTTATGTGGCTTCCTTTAATTGGCATAAATACATTGCAATTGTGGTTAAAAGTTGATATTGGATGATACCTCAATCAAAGTTGTGTTTAGGAATTTATACTTCATCTAATGATTGAGATGCACACATTCATAAGTAAATTGTCAAAGGGATGGATGTTTTCCTTTTTCCATTCATTGTGAGTTTGATAGATTTCTATTGTTTATGCCTTTATAAGGTTGTGCTTTCTCTTCTATTCGAGTTTGGTTAATATTCTAACTTCTAACATGGTTTCTTTAATGTTGACATTTTTTTTTCTCCTTTTTCTTTGCTTTGCATTTAAACCTAATTTGGTAATTTTTGGAGTATGCATTCACAATTCATATAGGTTCTGAATATGTAGTTAACGTATAGATTGGTTAACATTTTGAATTTTGAATTTTTCTAAATGAACAGGAACTTAACTACTAATTCTTTAGGCGGTACATTACCATCTGGGCTAGGCCAAAAATCTCTCATACGGCTGTAAGTATCCAGCATTTGTTTAGTTTGTAAATTACAATTATAGACTTATAGTACTGGTTTCTATTGCATATGGCATGTTCTGGTAAGTGCCACACTGTAAACCACTAATATATTTATTTGATATAATATCACTCAGTTGATCATAATTTCATGGAAGATTCTTTGCATTTGTTTATTTGAAAATAATTTACCTTATTGCTCAATGACGTTCCTTTTTTCTTTGGTCGTTCTTTCATGGTGCATGTAAGTAGGGCCTTGTTCCCTTCAATTTATTTTGCTAATTTAATAAATTTCTTCACCGTTTGAAAATTACAATTTCCCCTTTTTAAGTATGATTAATGCTTCTCTTCTTTTAGATGGTTTTACCATGTGATCAATCTTTATCTAGTTTTCTTCTTATGTTCACTTTTATACTTGTCTATGGTACACTTAATGGCTCCTTTAAGATAGCTCAAGTGTAATACAAAAATCTGCTTGTTTACATATATTATTATGTTTTCTACTTTGCAGAGATTTATCGTACAATCAGTTTACAGGGTCCATTCCGGATAGTCTAGCATCTTCAAATCTGCAGCTGGTGTAAGTAGTTTGGCAGTATCCAATTTGAGTACTGGATTTTATCAAACATATCTAACAACATCATATATTGTCATTTGTGGTCATTAGGAGCTGTGTTAATAGTATATTTCAGCATGGATAGTGGCTTGCTCAGTAAGCTGGCATCTAGCATCCCATGTTTCATCAGAAGACACCCTTTACTTTCTCAAAGTATCACGGCTGAATGCTTATAAATACACCATATTTGGAAAAAAAAAAAAAAAAAAAACAAAAACAGAAAAAAAAGGAGAAAGCTTAGAGCTATTTTTATTAAAATAATCAATTTCCCAACAGTTAATTAAGCCAAATGTGAAGGAAAATGTAACTTGAATAGCTAGAGTTCTTTGAGTTATAAATAAATTCTACTATCAAGCATTTCACCCATTATTCACTTATTTTAAATACTCCATGCATGTGTTGGGGTTTTTCTTTGAACAGTAATGCATTTTGTGAGAGTTTCTCAAATAATGTGTTAAAACCTTCTCCCAAATTAACACATTTAGTATTGTGGAAGATGTGGCTGCATTGGCATTCTTCCCTATTTTATGCTTGGGATGAGCTGTAGACCTAGACATCCAAGGTTCGATCCCCACTTAAGAGTTTCACTGGATTACCTAATACATGGTTCTGGTGGGTGGGGTTGTGTATCCATGGTTTACTCCCTGTGGGTGGATCTGAAGTGCCCTGCCTTGGTGAGGTATCATGGCATTAAAAAAAAAAAAAAAAAAAAAATTTAGGAGTATTGTTACAGTAGTAATTTAAAATACCATAATGGCAGTGTGGCACTTCTAGTTGTGTTCTTTGACATTGAAACAGGTGTTCAATAGTGCATTAGTTTAAAGAAATAATTTCAATAATGTTTTATTTTTTGGATGAGTAAATAATGTTTTTTTGCATCAAATATATTCTCATAGTGTCTTACTTTAGAAATGCAAATTACACCTCTTACTTTAATGTTATATCCTTTTAACATACTCAAACTTGATCATCTAGAAGCCATCATTTAAAAGCTGAAATTTTAATAATATGGTTAACAAGGACATGAACTAACTTACTTCCTGAATCTAAAACACCATTTACAGACCCCATTTTTGTTTTTTCATTACAGGGTTTATATCATTTCTTAATACACCTCTCTCTTGTCAGGGTATTGAATGATAACTTATTAGAAGGACGAGTACCGGAGGAACTTTTTTCAATTGGTGTGCACGGTGGAGCAATTGAGTATGATATAATTTAATTTGCTAGCAGCTACAATTAATTTGTTATATTAGTTCAAATGCTATAGAATCTTTAGCTGACAAATTTTTGTAGTGTACATGATTTGTGATAGGCCCTAAGCTCCTTTTAGTTCTAAATTGCTTCTATCTTTTTCTAACCTTAGCTAAATCATTCACATCTCTTGCATTTGTTTCTTTCAGCTATTCAATCCCCTAAAATTCCAGTTGAACTAAATTGTTAAAATCTTTTTTATTTTATAATGTTTTCCTTTTGCTATCTGATCCTCAATGACCTGAACCATAACACATGCCCTCAAAACATCTTTTTCTGCCACTCCTTTCTGGGCATGTTTCCTTTGCAGAAAGATTTTTTAATTTATAAAGCAGGCTCGGTGATGAATTCTCTACCTCATGCATCTTCTTTGAAGGGGGAAAGAAAGGAAAATCACATAGGAACAGAGAAACCTGTCTCTTAGACATCGTAATCCACTGATACTTTTTATAAAGCCATGGAGCGACTATTTCAGCAAGCTACCAAGCTCATGTTTTCTTGAATTCTTAGTTTAAATATATCTCTTAGAGATATCAAGCCCAATCATAGTCAAGGACTGAAGGTGCAAGCCCAATCCTTGATGTGTAAGCCAGGAATACTGCTAGTACTACAAGTCAATTAACCATGGTTTATTGTATGGTTATTTTAGGGTTGAGCCTCCAATAAATACCCCATATTTGTTTCATTGTAAAACACAAATGATATTATAGTGAAGATGTAGCCATTAGGGCTTTATCCTATGGACGTAGGCCGTTAGGTCAAACAATGTAATCCTTTTATCTCTGTTTTCCTACCTGTGTTCTACATCATCTCACTTCTTTACCCTTTACCCTTCCTCTATTCCCCAGAAAGCTATGAACAGCCAAAGGTCGTACCCTTGTTTTTACTAGTTAAGATTTGTTCCTTGAGAGGTCCAAATAAGAGTAACTGCAGAACCTTTTCTGCTGTGGAAAAAGAAAGCACACATTTCATGACTGATCAACACAAGTTATCCTCTTATAAGAATATCATTGCAGCAAAAATAGTTAAATAAAGGGGCATCTAAATGTCTTTAAAACTTACTGACCCTTGATGTCCCTAATTGCATAGTGACTTGTGGGTTACATAAATCTTTTTTAGAAGTGGCTTTTCATAATATAGTTCCTTACATAATGAGCTTAAATCTTTCTTGACAGTCTTTCTGGTAACAAAGGTTTGTGCGGTGGACCTACTTTGCCAGACTGTCCTTTATTCTGGGAAAATGGCAGCTTATCTACCAAGGGTAAAATTGCGATAGGCTTATCAAGTCTTGTCTTTTTCTGTGTGCTTCTGCTGGTGATATACATGTTCTGCATCCGAAGGGGTAGAAATGATTATGACTTTGGTCTCCCTCAAGATTTAATGTGTAAGTATGATGACAAGGAAGGACAAATTCATCAATCATTTTCAATGTTCTTTTCCTTTGCACTCTTTTATCTGTTTGGAGATGCTGTAGTGTATCATTTTATTATCTGCCCTCTATCTGTGTTTTCTTTTTGTCCTTTTAAAAGTGATGCATAAGAAGATTCAGAGTATATTTCACTATCTGACATAAGCTTGAATTTAGAATACCAAGTAGCTCCTTAGTACTAGATTATGATGCTGTATTCTCTTTTAGAACTACTGATTCCTAGCTCTGAAGCTATAATTCCAATAGTTTATCACTTGAACATGAAAATTAAAAAGCACTCCCATGCTTCTCATTCTACTACAAACCAGAATAAAAAAGAATTAAAATCTAGAATGATATGCTAATTAGGCTATAAAAATAGTTGTTAATATCATACGATACGCACATATTGTACAATGCGTATTGAATCGAACAAAAAACATACGATATCGTATGCATATCAATTATGGTAAAGAATTATACAATACAAAGATGCGTATCGTATGATATGGATGATACTCATACATGTGGGTTCAAGTTGAGCTTTTTGCTCAACTTGTGCTTTGACTTGAGTCCAACAGTTGTTAGACTTGTTTTTAACACAATTATTGGGTACTTGGTTGAGCCCGATAAAATAACATGACCATGAATTTTTTTTTCCTTCTCTCATGGAAAATTTGGACCACACACTTGGCACTTCACTTTCACATTTGCAAATTTCTATTATATACTATGAATAAAGTATTAAATAACAATATAATAATTTTTCATTTTTTATTATCATTATAGAAGTCCAAGAAACTTGAATGACAAGAAGAAATATAAAGAAAAGTTATTGAAATAGAAGAAAAAAGATATAAATGTTGGAGATGAAGAAGAAGTTAATGATAAAATGACTTTGCAAGATAATGATAACATTGATTTGTACTATGGAGATAAAGTTGATTAGGAAAGATGATGAATATGAAGAGAAAGAAAATATTATTTTAGTTCGACCAATATGATTGTGGATGTTATAAATTTATTTTAATTTGATTTATTTAGTTAGTTTTGTTAAATATTATTGCATAAGCGATGATTAAATTAGTCATTAGTTGAATATGTTTCAAACTTATAATAAATATACCTTTCATATATGTATCTACAATTTTTCTATAACATTTATGAAGTTTTTGTGTATCTTACAATGCATGATGCAACAAAATGAAAAGTCAATTCATAATAAAGTGCATTTATTTATTAAGTAAAAATAAACCAAGCCTCCACATTCCCAAGTTCTGTGTTGACATAGGCTGCATCATTTCATCTTCACTATAGTCCATAGCAATTTTGTCTAGTAGTATATGTTGTAGTGCATTGACTTCTCTGATTTGGGTTAAGTGTAAAGCATTAATGAAGTACATAATGTCAACCATTATGCAATATTCATTTTCATTAAAAAGGAAATGCACCTTTTGCTTGTTGCCATTGAATATACCGCCAAAAATTTATGTATAGTATAGGTTCCAACTTACAAGTTGTCCAGTTATCTCATTTGTGGAATATCTTCAAAATAATCCAATATACAAGTTTCTTTTTGTGGATATGTAGACCCATTTTACTTATCAAAAAAAAAAAAAAAATGTAGACCCATTTTAAGTTTCTACTTTCTAGTACTTTATTATTTTGATCTCATCATCAGAAGAGTTTTTTCCTTGTATGCTGAGGAACTTCCATGTGCTTTTTGTCTCTTATTCATCAAGGGAGATCTGATGCACTGCCCACAGTTGGGCTATCAAGATTCTGCGGTCTTTCAATAACTTAGATATTTTTAATTTTTTCCCTTTGGAAGTATACATCACAGCAAAGCATTTTAGTTTGCTATCGGCATAATCAGAGGTCTCTTCCACTTTATTTGATTTCCAACATAAAAGTTGGATATCTTTTTTGAACGTCATACTGGTGAAATTAAACTTTGATTTATTTTTTAATAGAACTTTGATCTATTATAATAGTGGTCGAATGATTAAAATCATAGTTTGCTACAAGCTTAAGCTTTTGGGATGTGTAATAATCTGTCATAGCATCAGAGCAAGTGGTCATGAGTTCTAAACATATCTCCTTGTGTTGAGCCTAATTGACTAAGGAGTCGAGTAGGTCAACACTTGAAGGAGGGGGTTGGAATAATGGTGAATTGATTTAATTCATCTTTCCCTGTTAGTCTATGAGAAGTGGTAGTTTCTTCTAAAAGTGATGGCTTCTTAGTTTGTAGATTGTGTAAAAAATTAATTTCTTCTGTTGCTTCAAGAATGAAAAGATTCCAATGCTTCATTTGTCCTTGTTTGCAAGGAAAGTCACATGTTTGAGGTAAATTTGGTGTAGTTTAGTTACCTGGTCACTGAATAATTGGTTACAAGTAAATCTTGTGTTTGCACAGAATTTGCTTTTTACATTATTGTGAATTTTCTGTTTGTTCCAATCTTAGCCAGATTTTTGAATGACTTGTGGAAACTAAACTGCTTCGAATGGTTGTCACAGATGCATTATTTTATAGATAAAACCAGCACATATTTAGGATTGTTTTCAGAAGGGGCAGTCATTGGCATCTCACTCTGAATACATTACTGGAAGTTGTGGTTGAAAACTTAAAATTTCTTCAATACTTGGCTAAAAAAAATTCAATTTTCTTATTTTATGGGTTTTCTGGTTTAAATTTGGAAATTTTAAATGCTCTCTAAAATTTATCAAGCTGTTCCATTGTCCATTTGATGACCAACATGCTCTTAATTTATTTACGCATTATCATTTAATCAGTTGATGGGATGTTACCAATCAAAAAAGAAAATCAGTTTATCAGTTGAAAGGATGTTATGTATTAAGCTTGTTTCTTTATTGAATGTCAATCTAATTTCATGTCTTTTTCTCAGCACTGGCTGCAAAGAGAAACAAGTATCAGAGGCAGAAATCTTTGATGCTTCTTGAAATGGAGAGCCAACATGCAAAGGGACTGCCATCACCTTTTACTCCCTACTAATAGAGTTTACAGAAAAGGAGAATATTGACGTTTATGGTCTTCCCTCACCCAAAAGATGTAGAAAGTGGGATCTCTAGTGTGATTATACAAGATCTGAGATATGATGCTAATGACTCACTGCACTGCTTCAGACGGACAATTCAGAGTTTTGGCTTTTGTTCACAATTTGTTCTGAAATGGGGTCAAGGAATGCCAGTCTATTGAATGCAATGTGGTCTCATGTTATTTTTGACCAGAACAAAGGTGTAACCCCACAATGTATAATACCCAGTTTGCAGCATTTTGATGAATATATGATGTAAATCTATAGTGCAATGTATGTAATGGCAACGCGCCGATATGCCAACTGTTCCTAGGTTCATTATTGCTGCATGATCACCTTTGGCGATTCTTTTCCTAACGTTATATGCTGACTTGCTTTAACCTCAGATGTATACCCACAATGGCTTGTTTTATATTTATTGGAAATGACAAAACTTAGGTATTCAAAATTTCTAAGGATATGATTTATAGTTTTTACTTCTTTGTTTGTTTTACATTTTCGGGGTTTCTTTGATGCTCCTGTAGTTGTGTTGTTTACCGTTTATACTGATATGTGATGTGCTCACTGTTACACTGCTATGGGATGTGCTCAGTGTTGTGGTTCAAGTGCTTGGTCCTATTCTATATTTCCAAGTGTAAAGGAAAATTTATATCTTTTTATTTTATTGTGGTGGATAGGGTGAATAATGAAGCTTACCGTACCGGCACTTTATCTCAAATAGTAATAAGTCCGAGAGATGCACGGATTATTTAAAAATTTTATGTAAACAAAAAAAAAAAAAAAAATTACGTGAGTAGCTTGAATAGTACAATAGAAAGACAAATTCTCCCATACATTAACCGCTCTAATCTACTGTTGAAGCGTAGACGTGTAAATATTAACCATGTATGCACTGTACACAGTCAATCCAAAGAGATTTATAAAATAATTTTGTTTACTTGCTAAAAGCAAAACAATGTTGCCTTTTTTGACTAATTATGAAATGACCAACAGGTAAAGAGCATCACAATTCACCAGAATTGTAAAAAATAATTAGTCCTTTTGGCCGTTTGGGAGGAGGGAATTAAATAGAATGGAAATGAATGAAAAGAATAACTTTAAAATATTCTTCATTTTCCTTGTTTGAGAGTTGTGGCGGGTCTTTTGTGTTTTGGGCTTAATTTCTCCTATTGTACCACGGCCCGTGATTTTGAGGTAGGAGAGTTGGGATTGGCCTAACTGAAACACACTTTTAGGTGATGAGAATCGATAGGTACAATTAAAGGATCCATTGCATGTTCCAGTTGGGCCTATTACTAGAGTAAGATCCAAGAAGATCAAAGAAGCACTTAATAAGTTGATTCAAGAGATTTGGGCTGATTCTAACACAGGACATTCCAAGCTTGACCCAAAGGAAAATGAAAGCGTAATAAATTTAATCCAAGCTATTGATAGGGCTGATCTGGCTTAATTGGGTGTAATTTATTATGTGGATTAATGACTGATTGATTTTCTAGCTCCATACCAGTTAATAGCTATTTTTTCCATTCTGGAGCTGCTAATTTCATACCAAATCCACCTTAATTTTAGGCTTCTATTATTTAGTACATTTTTTTTAATATATTATCCTATTTTCAATCATGTCTTATAAATAGCATGCACTCATTGTAATGGAGGATTTATTGAATAAAAATCAGAAAAACGTGTGGTTTTGCTTCTTCTTTTGGTTCTTTAAGAACTGTGAACTTATCAGGGATTCTTCCTTGTGGCGTTCAAATTTTATACCTTCAGTTCGTGATTCAGTTATAATCATTGGGTCGAGGGGGTCGAGGTCTGTTACTTATACCTTTGGTTCTCATTTCATTTATAAACGTTGGGTTGGGGTTTCTATAAAAAATCTGAATTTTAGCTTTCTTGGACAAGTATTCCAATATTATTTGTTGGGTCTCAAAGCGTGTTGACTGAGGTTCGCATCATTAGACCAGCTTGTGCGCAAGTTGGGCCATCCTCATGTAGATGCGTCTTGGCAGGAGCCTTGAATGTACAACATGCTCACAGTAGGAACTACTGTTACAGAAATTATAGTAGGAAACATGATACGGCAAAATGACTAAAATATCTCTACAAATAATAATAACACATAAATAACACAACAAGGAAGAATAATGAGGTCATGGCAGAGTAATACAATCACGAAGAACAAAATTGCAGCAAACAATTCAGTAATAAGGTAACACGTTAGTCATTTGTCAACCAAAAACAAGATTTGTCTGCCAAAGAAAATGACGTAGCTATTTAGCAGACGCAAGTCCAAAAAGGGAGCTAATCTCCAATGTGGGTAACCTTAGAGGAGGCTCCTACCGTAGAGATTACACACTTTGGAAAAAGGACGTAGATGGCTTAAACTTGAATTCTTTGCTTATCAAAAAGTGGGTCTATTGAAAGGGAGAGAAATTGGTAGCCTACTGATGCATGCCTCTATTTCTATCCTTATGTTTTTCTTTGGGATTTCTGTATATTTCCTTTCTTTTTTTTTTTTTTTTTTTTTTTTTTTTTTTCTTTATTTATTTATTTTTTTTACTCTGTTTTTTTTCTTCTTTCTACCTTTGTTTCTTGCCGTTGTTCCTCCTTCTCTACTGTTCACAACTATAGCCTTTTATACTGCCTACTGTGATAGGATTTACCGTGTTTACCCTTTAACCGCTTTTGGCTCGTTGTGGGTGTCCTTCCAAGACTACCCACTGGCCTGCCGGCTGCCCAACCACTACCATTACACTGTATTGGTTGCACCACACCTCATTCCTAAACAAAAGTGGTTTTGTTTTGTCTCCTACTTCTCTTTGTTTTCAATACTCTTATCTAGATAAGGGTTAAACCTTGCCTTCACCTACCTCTATGACATACATCTAGTGGTTCCAGCTCATGTATACTTATTTTGGGTGAGATGTCATCCCAGTAGAACATTTCTCCCCAAAGAAGTTTAAGCGGAAACCCCAAAATAGGCTTCCCCCCTTCTCCCTACTGTAAGACCACACTCTCATACCCCTGACTCGTGGCCCACCTCCCCTGTATTGGCTGGATACAAGTAGGTAGTGCTTAGGCCCTATGTGCATGCTCCACTTCCGTATGAATCCATTACTTTTTTGGCCCTCACGCATTTGCCATTGCCTCCGCATTTGTTTGATATTGCTGTACGTTCTGGTAGTTGTTTAACTCTTGCAGCGTGAAAGATACATGGGTCTTTGGGCTTGCGTTCTCTACTTCTTTGGACTGGGCATTGCTTGGGTGAAGGCCCTCTCCCTATTGCCTAGCCCATGTCCCATTCTTTCCTGTGTCCATGGGCTTGGTTGATGATCCTGCCATGCCACTGCACTGCTCTTGCTATGATATCACTTCTTTTTTATTTTGTTTTTACCCTTGGGCTTAGGGGCTAAGGCTCTTGCCAGTTCATTTTATACATTCTTTCTTCTTTTGAGCTTCACTGGCCAACATTCTTGCTGGGCCAGCCCACTTTCCACATCTTTACCTCTTTTGGGCTTTATTGGGCCACATTCCTGCTGTGCCAACCCATTCCATTCCTTGGGCTTTCTCGGCCTATTTCATTCATTGGACTTCCTTGGCCCATTTTCTTCTTCTTTACCTCTTTTACTCCCATGGGCTTTTGCTAAATTCTTTGGGCTTTCCTAGCCTAATTTCCACATCCTTGCCTTTTATTACCTTTCGGGCTTATTGACCTTTATGCCAACCCTATGAATTTATTAATTCATTTCTTGGGCTTCCTTGGCCCATTTACTTCTTCTTTACCTTTTATTATTCCCATGAGTTTACTACTTCATTCCTTGGGATTTCTCGGTCTATTTGCTTCTTCTTTGCCACTTATTATTTTTTGTGTGGGCTTGTTGACCATTATCCCTGCCATTCCGGCTTGCTGGTCTTTACTTTACTATTTTCTCTTCCCATCTTCTTCATATTGTTGGGCTTCTTCTGTCATTGGGCCTTTTGTCAAAAGTGGGCATCAACAAGAGTTTTAATAGAGGGAATGGAAAGTCTATTCCATTGTTTGAGAGTTTAAGTGGGAGGAAATTGAATGAGTATGAGGGAATACTCATTTCTTTCAATTCATTTAAAACCTCAAATTTTCATTCCTCCGAAATTGGGAGGAATTGGAAGGAATAAAATTAGATTTAATGAATTTTTTTACTAAAAATCCCAAAAATACCCTTATACATTCAACTCTTTATTTTAAAATAGGGGTTTAATAGTAATATTGTCATAAAATGATTCAATTCATTTCCCTCTACGTTATTCACAAACAAGGTTATTTACATTCCTATAATTTTTATTTCTTTCCATTCCTTTATTTTAAAATATTTAAACAAAGTTATTTAATTCCATTTGATTGCATTTATTTTTTTCATTTCTTTCCCTTACTTAAATAAGTTCTATTCCTTTCTACTCCTTTATAATCATTTCATTTCATTCCCTTATCAACTCCCAAATGAAGCCAGTAAAATTAGGAGGATCAAAGTGTAGGTTCTAATAAACCTTAGGACTTAAAGAGGTATTTTATAATTTTCCTTTACTCTATAGAGAAACTCTAAATTCTATAGGAAACTTCCATGCGTTCTTCAGCTCCGTTTCGTTATCAGCACAGAGAAACTAAGAAAAAATTGAAGGGTTTCCGTGTTTATCAGTTTTGAAGTTGTATATGTAAGTGTTTCATAATAGGTTTCACTGTTAATTTAAGTTGTACTGTGTTGCAGTTTTTCATTCATTTCAATGAAAATCTAAAACATCCTCAAACAAAATAATAATAAAGTTTCGATATTTTTGGCGTAGTTGGGTATAGGGAAGTCTTTGTTAGTTTGTTTCTAAATTGGGTTTCGAAATACTATATTGGATTTACAATCTTTGAAGATTAGGGTTATTTGCTAAGTGCAAAGTTTGAGAGTTATGACAGCAGCAATGGTTGGAGGGCTACTCTTGAGGCAGCATTTAGAGGTTAAGAAAGTGGGAAACAAAGGCAGATGTTGAAACCCATTCTTAAATGCCTCAAATCCATGCCAGATCGTTTATTGCCTTTGGGCTTTGGTCAAAGATGATATAAAGAGATTAAACCAACAAGTTGATCTCCTAGAAAATAATACAAAGAGGTTGGTAAAAAAGGGTGAGAAGCTGGTTTGCAAGTGCTCGAAAATCTGGTGGTGGAACTACTATTTCAAAGTTTGTTACCCCCATTGAACTTTGCGAGTTGGACGAGGACATCACAAGGTTCTGTGAGGATGATATGCAAGATTTCGGTAGACTCTGGATAAAAAGGATTCGATAGTGGATAAAAAATGGGTATCGTGTTTGGTTCGTAGACCCTGCCGCCTCTGTCATCCTCACCGTTGGAGTTGCTGTTTGCAACTTCAAATCTTGACTCACGTGTGAGTGAGAGTGAGAGTGAGAGTGAAGGAAGGGGGAGAGTTTTAGAGATTTTAGAAAATTTCCTTGATTTATTATTATTTTTTGGTTCCTTTTTTTAAAATTTTTTTTAGAGAACAATAATACTTATTAAAAAACATACAAAAGTAGTATATAGAGTTTTTTAAAAAGATTTATAATACATTATATAATCAGAGTACCACTATAAAAGGGTCTAACCTTTGTAGTAGTAAACTGAGGTTATAAGGCCTGAAACTCTAACGCATACAACTGATGTGGGATAAACATCCCTATTTTTTTTTTTGAGAGAACAATAATACTTATTAGAACTTAAGTTTGAAGAAAATGGCGGGAGATTAGTCTGAAGAAATTGAAAAAGAAAATTATGAAAAAGCTAGATTTGGACCATCCGTTTCATGACATAATAATTATATATTGTACTCCTCATGCAGTTTTTAGTGACCAAATTGTCTTCACACCTATATTCATAAAAGGAGACAAGCATGTTAAGATTATATTTGACAAGAAAAACTCGATGCCTCAATTAAAAGCTATTGAATTGTATATAAGTGTGAAGCCTCGTACAGTTGTTGGCGGTGATGATGTGCAACAAACAATTTTGGAGTGATGGAGGGGAAGAATTACAATCGGTACATGCTGATGGTCATCCAACTCTTACTCGATGCACCACAATTGGGGGTTATATACTACCATGTCATAAGACACCAACCCCAATGGAGGTTTGCGAATCCAGCTATCAACATAAATATATTCCATCTCTAAGGGGGAAGGCCAAGTCAGCATTGATCATGATAGAGATGAGTATGAAAAGATGACTGGGAGAGATGACTTCTATGAGTATGTTGATCACAGTGAAAATGCTGACAATATTCATAATGATGCTATGGATGATCATGATGATGATGCTATGGAATTTCATGATGATGATGATGTAGGCAATGATATAGGTGTGCAACATGTTACAAATACAATCCCTACCTACACAGCTCATGGTCCATCATTCTATGCAAACACTTAAGATAATATAGTTGATCCTTCAAATGTTGAGATACCATATTCATCGAGTTGGGAGTGGGGAATGTATTTTAGCAAAAGGTTGATTTTCCCCAATAAAGAGGCGATGAGGCATGCATTAATAGTTTACTCTGTGGACAACAACAAGAGTTATGAAATTGAGCGGTCAAACCAGCAAAGATTGTGTGTGAAAATGCGTGTATGGGTCATGCCCATGGATAGTCCGAGCATTCTCGCAGCAGAAACTTAGCAAACTATGGGCCATTAAAGTATGCAACGGTCCTCAGACTTGTACATCCGTTGGGATGAACCAAGATAGTAGAATGATGAATTCGAATTTTCTTGTAGGAAAACTTCATAAGTTAGTACTTGAAAATCACACTTACACAATAAAGTATCTCCAAAAGATTATGCACGAAAGGTTTAAACATGAAATTTGTACTATAAGATATGGGATGCGAAACAAAAGGTCATTGCAAACATACATGGGGATTGGGAAGATTTGTACCAAAAGTTGCAAAAGTTGTTGTTGGCATATAAGTATTTGAATCAGGGTACACAAGTGTTTTTTCGGTTGATCAACGGGGACATACCTAGTACTATTATATTTAAGTATGTATTTTGGTCTTCCGCTCCTATTGTTGGATTTGCACATTGTAGGCCAGTAATTAGTATTGATGGAACTCATCTTTATGGAAATTATAAAGGAAAGTTGTTGATTGCAATGGCTATTGATGCTAACAATGAGAGTTTTCCTCTTGCCTTTGCAATTGTGGATGAAGAGACAAGGGCTAGTTGGGGATGGTTTTTAGCTTGCCTCAGGACCGCGATACAGGATGTGGCATCCCTTCCAGTATTTGCATCATATCTAACTGACATAAAGGTATCATAGCATCCATTACATAGTGGCCATGTAATTATGTACTGGTAGATCATTGATATTGCATTAGACATGTGGCTAGCAACTTCAACAGTTAATTTAAGGACCCATTCTTAAAGTCTATGTCCTTGAAAGCAGGATACGCTACTTAGGCCCACAAACTTGATAAAATATTGGAATGCATTAAGAATGCTTAGATCAAATTCAGTAAGAATCCAAATACTAAGAAACTTAAGCCGCATTCATTTCTAAAGAAGGAGCATCTGTCAATGTGGACACTGTCACATGATCGTGGATTCCATTATGGGGCAATGACTATCAATATGTTGGAGTGTTTCAATGTATTGAAAGGTGCACGTGGTCTGCCAATATCTGCTTTGGTTGACTACATTTGGTGCAAACTTGTCGCCTATTTCAAATAATTAGCACACAAAGATTTTAAGTGGTCTCGAACATTGTCAAGAGTTTAATAGTTATGCAATGGGTATCCATGAAGCGAATTATGTAAAAAGGAAAAGACATTTTGTGAGGCCATTTGACCAGCAAAATGGTGTATATCAAGTTTGCACAACATATAATCTATACAGCTCTAAAGGGGAAGACCATAGTCATGAAGTAAAATTACAGGATGGCACGTACACTTATGGCAAGTGGGAAATGTATAAGATTCCTTGATCACATGTAATTGCAGTTTGTATCAGGAAACATATCAATGCAATGGTGTATATTGAACCATGTTATAGTTTAAGGCAATGACTTGCCAACTATTCACATGATTTTTGTGTTTTAGTGAAAGGTTGACAGCCCAACGTTGTACCCTGATCTCGAGATGTTGTGAGACAAAGGTCGACCTGTGAAAATCAGAATGAGGAATGAGATGGATCGGAGGGAGGGTCAACCTAAGCCGAGCTATGGAGTGTGTCATGAAGAGTGTCGTAACCGTAGAAGATGCTTGAATGTGATTCGCGCATCAACATGCAGTCATGTTCCAAACTAGGTAAGTAGTGTATGTGTTAGAAATTGGGCTGGTTTTGACCCAACCCATAAACCATGGCCCATGGATCATCCGCATGGGTTATTTGATAAGTAAGTTTTTGTCAAGATTAGTAGTGGAGTAATTTAAACTTAGCAGTTGAGTACTTTTAGGGATAACACATATTTGATAGTGGGTGAATCTCTACTAGTATTTAAAGTGCTCCTACATCAGTCAAATTAAGAGTCATAGTGAGAGAACATTCATATAGTTTTTGAGTGCTCTCTCAAAATAAGCCATCTCTTTGGGACACCATTTACTGTTTCCTAGAATTTGGAGCGTGGAAATTAGGATAGATTCTAGTAGCCTCTTCGGCGACTTGGAGGTTTTCCACAAAGGAGATCATGAGGAGTTAGTAAATCAAGCGAAGAACAAGATCCGGCAATTTGGTGCTTTGTTCCACCAAAGGTATGTGTCTATATGACCCATAATATTTTATTCAACATTAGTATCAGAGCCATTTTATGCTTGTTTTCACTCTTGCATGATGCCATGATCTCTGAAATATATAATCCTATATGCATGCTAAAAAAAATTAAAAGTTTAAGTAATTTTTAATTTTTAGATCTATAATTTTTAAGGCATGTTGTGGCTTGTAGAGAGAGATAAAAAAACTGTAATTTTGAAGGTTTACATATAATCTGAAAATTACAAGCTTATTTTGACCCACTAAATCTTGTTTAATGTCAAATATTTTTTTAATGTTTTGAAAGTACATTCCATAAGCTTTAAAATGACAGTTTACAGGCTTAATTTAGACTTAAAATGAGAAAGTTGTGGTCTTTTAAAGATTATGGTCGTGTTTGATAAAATCTGGAAAATTGATGCCTAAGGTTGAAGACGATGAACAGCAAAAAGAAATATAGTTTTTCACGCAAGTAAAATTGTTTTCTAGCAGTGTATTATGCGTGTACCACTTCACTTAGTGCTTGAGTGATTATCTAAAAATAAAATAAAAAGGAGTCCCATGCTGGTGACTTGGTGTATTAGTTACACACAAATTCATGTACTTGTTTCCTTCAACAAGGAAATTGTGCAAAGAAATAAGCCACACGTTGAGTGGCTACGTGGGTTTGACACTATTGTTTACTAATGCTATGTGGATTTGTTTACAAAGGAAACTTTGAAAGACAGGCCACACATCTGGTAACAAGGATAACTTTGCAAGATATGGATTTTGTGGCAAAAATGGCCCATTACCATCAATTTTCAAAATAATTTGCCCAGAAACACTGTTTCCAAACTATATAGCAATATACCACTTTTTTAGGTACTCGAGCTTGACAAGCTCGAGTACCATGTTTTTTTAATCCACTATCGCCTCATATTCAAGGAGCCCTATAGTGGCGTTTTTAAGTCCTATAGTGACGTTTTCGGGCCAAAAAACGCCACTATAGGGCCCCTTGAACCTGTTATGGGGACTTATAAAAAAATTTTGCAGGAAAACGCCGCTATAGGGCCAAAAAACGTCACTATAGGGCTTAAAAACGCCACTATAGGGCCCCTTGAACCTGTTATGGGGACTTATAAAAAATTTTTTGCAGGAAAACGCCGCTATAGGGCCCGAAAACGTCACTATAGGGCCCCTTAACCTGGTATGGGGGCTTAAAAACGCCGCTATAGGGCCCGAAAACGTCACTATAGGGCTTAAAAACGCCACTATAGGGCTCCTTGAATATGGGGCGACAGTGGATTAAAAAAACATGGTACTCGAGCTTGGCAAGCTCGAGTACCTAAAAAAGTGGTATATACCTATATAGTTTGGAAACAGTGTTTCTGGGCAAATTATTTTTAAAATTGATGGTAATGGGCCATTTTTGCCTGGATTTTGTAGTTATTACTTATGTAGGGACTAGGGCCCAAAGTAGCGTATTGGGCCTTGGGCCTTGTCCGAGGACATAGACAATTCCGAGGAGGAACAAATAGCTACTAAGGGGATCCTAGTTGAAATCTCACAAGTAGGGTATGAATAGAAGGATATCCGAGGAGGAATATCTCCTCGGACACGACAAGTGTATTCCAAGTATACACTAAATGTGCCCTGTGAACGTACGAGAAGGAAGGAAACTCAAAATATCTAAGAAAAAGTTGCTACCACTGCATTAAATGCAATGCAGCTACTTTTCTGGCCGCATTTATGTGGAGAAGACCTTTGAACAGTGCTGCCTTGACTACCACAACTCACAAAAGACTGAAATGGGTGTTTGATGGGATGGGCACTCAAGTGTGGATTCAGATGATCAACAAGTGTAGGGTCAAGATGATCAGAAAGGAGCTATAAAATGTGGAAGAACCCCCATGAGAAGGGGATTGGAAAAACAAAGAGAAAACACTGTAGCAATCTAAACTATCTTAAGTATCCAATTGTGATCAATATACAATAATTGTGGCCTCCTCAGACTGAAAGTTCACAGACATCAATATCTCTTATTTGTGTTTGATTGTCTTTTGATCCGATACTAACCGTTGTCTAATACATTAGGACCCAGTTCTTTGACCTATTCTCTACAACTTCATTGTATTGGGCTCATTGGACCAAAATTCCATACAAATTTGGGCTTGGACTCCAATTTTTTAGCCCTACAACTTACATAGCAATAACTTGTAAGTTATAACATATATATTCAAAAAGTTATATGAAAACTTAATGTTATAACATGCACAGTGGGCTTTTTATTTTTAGTTTATAGTAATATTATAAATGTTCATATTTATTAGACCTCATTTTTCTAGTATGACAAATTTTTAATATTTGAAATTGGTGGCATTGCATCTTACTATTATTTAACTGTGATGTTAAAATAGAATTGTGAAAATATGAGAAAATTGTGAAATTAATTTTCTAATTTTCTGTATAATTATGCATGGTTTTAATCTTTGAATTAATTTATGATGTCTTTTTAACATATTGTGATATGATTGAATTGATATTATATGAATGCATTATGTGATGAATATGTGTCCTAGGGTTTGTGAGACTCTTTGGCTCATCTCTATAGTTAGAGATTGTGGCATATCTCTATCCAAAAGCCACCATATATTCTATTTGATGCATGTATATATTTTAGAGAATTTGGATAGAGATTGTATTGGTAATTCATTATGCAACATGTATATTTTTATTTATAATTATTGTGGATGGATAAGACAATTTTTGAAATTATTTGGTAACGTGGCATCCCCAATTTTTCAATTACAAATAGAATCTTTGTAGTAGGGTTCTTGGATATGTATATTTTGGGCCAGCGTTTTTGGAAATTTATCTTTGGGCCATTGTTTTTGGCAATATAATGTTAAGGCTATGTAATTTAATTTTGGAAGCCATGTAAGGGGATGTGTTTCACGGTTACCTATAATTTTCAAATTTTGTCTTAGCATGTATGGAATTACCAATAGGGCTTGAAGTGGAGCCCATGCACAATGTGTTGTGCACAAAGATGTATGGACACATGTTATATGTATGATTTGATATGTGGATGATGTGATGTTTTATTCCTCACAAAATTTTATTTAAAATCAATTAGATGTATTATTCCAATTTACATAGTGAGAGTGATTATGACCTTAGCAAAAATTTTGATCTTAGTATGTAGAAAGGAATATCATGGTCTAGTTGGATTTTTGGAAATAAAATTAAAAAAAGTATGTGCTAATGTCAACTTATGTAATGAATGTAGTAAACATGGCCACTAAGAATGTAGTTGCTAATCTAACTAAGGGAGAGAAACTAGATAGAACCAACTATGATATATGGCATAGAAAAATTCAATATCTGCTTAATGAATAAGAGGTCCTTGAAACCCTAACCAATGTAATGATGCAACCTGAAAATGGGAATACTACCTAACATCGCCGTGACTTGGATGCCTGTGAGTCTTGGGTTAAGAAAGATCATTGTGCACGCTTCACTATGCTAAGTAGCATGCATAATGATCTAATTGGGGAGTTTGAGGACTACCCAAATGCCCAAGAGATGTGAAACCAGCTTAAGATTGCCTATGGAGGGACTTCAACAACTAGGTTGCGAGCTATTTCTTTGAAGCTTAAGCAATATGTCATGGATTCAAAGCATAGCATGGCTAACATCTAAGGACAATACCTGCATTGATCTGTGACCTAAAGGCTGCTGGCAATAATCACTTTGACGAATAGCAGGTTACAAGGGTGATACGTTCACTGCCAGAATCTACTTGGGGGCAAATGAAGCTTGTTTTGACACAGTGAGAATATCAAGACTTTTGCTGATATTTCTCGTAATCTCGAGCTTGAGGTGGAGCACATAGGAGCGCACCAAAGCGCCCTCCTTGTCACCCAATCTAGGCATGGAAGGCATTCAGGCTTAAACGCAAAGGACAAGGGAGGAATGCCAAAGGAGCTGGTAACCTTGGGCCTAAAGAAAGCAATATAGCAAAGCGCCAAAAAGGCCATAGAGAAACAAACAGAGAAACAAAGACTTACAAACATAAAGAGGAACAAGTCAGAGGCATATGATATAAGAAAAATAAAAGAAAGAGAAGCACAAAGGGTCGGATTAGGGTTTTTGGGTACGAGTATGCGTTCACATACATGAAGCATGTGTGCACAACTCAATTGTATGCATATGCATACTTCAAGTATTCGTGCGCATGCAGAAAGCATGCGTACGCATACATGCCTCAAAACCCTAACCTAGAAAAGCAAGAACGCAGTAACTTAGAAATGAAAAACTAATAACCTAACATGCTTTATATCAAAAGATAATGAAAACCCAAACTAAGCAGACATATTATAACACAAAATAAGCAGTAGAAAAAAAAAAAAAGGATCAAAAGAAAAAAGAAAAAGAAAAAGAAAAAGAAAAAGAAAAAGAAAAAGAAAAGAGGTAAGAAACATTATACCTTAAAAAAAAAGCTCATTGGTTTGAGTTTGATTGTTCCCCTCAGTAAATTTATTCACAATCAAATACAAAAGTGATTAGTAATCTTAAAACCTCAAAATCAAGGCCAAAAAAGACCCCAATCAGAAAAATATTGACTTGAGGATGTTTTGTGAAAAACTTCCTATTTGATTCATTATTTCTAGGGAATCTAGTGTTTTCCCTTAGGATTTTTTTTTTTTTTTTTGTGTGTTTTGAAAACTACTATGTATGGCTTTATATAGTGAGAAAATAGGGGTTTGAAACGGCTCTCAAACGACGTGGGATTTATTCCAAAATCCTCTTTAATGCAAAAAAAACTTGTTTTTCATAGTTTTTGGAACCCTAACATGCATACGTATGCCTATTTATGCGTACACGTGCATGAAGCATGCATACACAAAGCTTGAGCATGCGTGCGCATACGCATATATGCGTACGCATGCTGTGGGGTTTCCTTAGTCTTTGTTTTCCAAAAATAGCTTATTTTATTCATAAAAATAGTTATATTTATCTAAAACATTTTCCTTAAGTCAATTTAAATCTGATTAGGCCTTAAACCAACCTTGGGCTTTAGAATTTCAACATCATTGGGGAATGGGGGCTCGAGCCGTAAGGGGTACAAAATGCGGTGTTTACAAATGTATCAATTAAAGTAATACTTTTTTAAGTTAAATACATTCCACGGCCTAGCTACAGGTCTTTCATCCAAATCTTTTAATCAATAAGCCCCTGTCCCAGTGATAGATGATACCCGATACAGCCCCTCCCAATTGGGCCCAAGCTTCCCCTAAGTAGGGTCCCTAGTGTTTCCTAAGACCTTCTTCAATACTAAGTCTCCCAGGATAAACTCCCTACATTTCACGCCCTTATTATACCCGCAGCAAATTCTTTGCTGGTAATTCGCAAGCTTTATCGAAGTGACTTTGCGGTTCTCTTTAATGAGATCCAGATGTCTACCCGACAAGCAATTGTTTTCTTCCACCTCAAATGGATTAGTTCAGGAGGTGGGAAGTCCCACTTCCATAGGTATCATGGCTTCTGCACCATAGTTCATAGAGAACGGAGTTTCCCCATCGACCTCCTCAGAGTGGTCCAGTATGCCTACAGCACGTTGGGAAGCTCCTCGGTCCATGTTCCGTTAGAATCATCCAATCTTCTCTTCAACCCGTTCACAATAGACTTGTTAGTCGCTTCAGCTTGTACGTTGTCTTATGGATAGGATGGGGTTAAGTACCTGTTGGTAATACCAAGTTCCATGTAGTATCGCCAGAAGGATTTGCTATCAAATTAGAGTCCTTTGTCCGAGATCAAAACTATAGGTACCCCTAATCACGTCACAATAGTTTTCCAGACAAATCTTTTGACATCTGTATCTCCAATGTTGGGTAGGGGCTTAGCTTTGACCCATTTAGTGAAGTAGTCTATCCTGAGTAAGTGCCATCTTCTATTTATCATGGCTTTTGGGAAATGCCCCACTATGTCTAGGCCTTACTATGCAAAAGGCCACGGGCTAGTGATGGAGTTCAGAACCCCACTAGGTTAATGTATGCTGGGTACGAAAATCTAACACTGATCACATTTTTTTGAAAACTCTTAAGTCTGTTTTTGCATATTAGGCCACCAATACCCTTGGCTCCCACACACCCCTTCTGTAACTCTTCTAGTAGTACTTCAACTGCTTCTGGATAGACGCATAGTAAATAAGGTTTGGAATAAGACCTTTTGTATAACTTTCGCTCTACATACATCCAATACCTCGGAGACTTGTGCTTGATCTTTTCAACCTCTAGTTTGTCCTTCGAGAAGTTTCCTTCCCTAATATAAGTCAGGATATGGTCCATCCAGCTGGGACCGGGGTGAATACCCATCACAATGACCTTTTTCAGGTGGTTAGTACTCGGAAAAGGGAGGATTTCCACTGTTATAATCTGAGGGAGTGAGTAACTTACCGATGAGGCCAGTGTGGCAAGGGAATCTGCATGACTGTTGCTTCCCTAGGAGATCTAGAGGATGTCTACACTCTCAAACTGAGATTGGAGCATATTGACCTCCTTTAAGTAATCTATAAATCTCTACTCCTTAGCCTCAAATTCCTTGTTAACTTGATTTACCACCAACCTAGAGTCACATTGAACCCTTAGTCTATTTGCACCAGTAGGCCTAGCCATCCGCAATCCGGCTAAGAAGGCTTCATACTCTGCTTCATTGTTGGATGCTCTTAAGCCCAATCTGAATGACTTTTCCACCTTGATATCCTCCAGTGAGACTAGTACAATGCCCACTCCTACCCATTGGTAGTTGGAAGGCCCATCAACATATGCCCGCCATATTGGAGTCTTCTCCGATTGTTCAGAGTTTTCCCCACAAATGCTCATAATCTCGGGGCCGCTCAGAGTGAACTCAACAATGAAATAAGCCAAGACCTACCCCTTGACCTATGTTCTTAGACTGTACTTAATATTAAAGGCCCCTAAGGACGTCCCCTATTTGGATATTCTACCTTACAAATCTACCCGCTTAAGTAAGGCCTGCAGTAGGTGTTCCGTGAGTACTATTACTGTATGAGTCTAGAAGTAATGAGGTAATTTCTTGGTAGCGTGGACAATGACTAGTGATACTTTCTCCAAAGGAAGATATTTTATCTCGGCCTCCAGAAGGGTTTTGCGTACATAGTATATTGGCTTTTGAACATTTTAGTGACCATTCTCTAATACATGGAGCCCGCGTGTTTTAGCCCGAAGGGCATGATATTGTAGTGGTAATTGCTTATAGGAGTTATGAAAGAAGTTTTTTCCTGATCTTTGGGGACTAAAGCTATCCGGTGATACCCCTGGAAGGCATCAAGGAAACTCATTCTCGGGTGCCCAAAGCTGGTGTCTACAAGCTGGTCTATCTTTGGTACCGGGAAGGGATCTTTGCTACTCTATTCAGATTAGGACCTCACTCACTACATGATCGGTGACAGCCAAATACATGCACAAAGTTTCACACGCTACAGGTTAGGAGAGAATTGACGCCTGGGCTAAATACATTTTCAGCTCGAAGAAAGCTCTTTGACACTCCTCTGCCCATTGAAAATCCTTCCACTTCTTTAGGAGTTAGAGAAAAGGTCTCCACTTGTCTGCAGATTTGGATATGAAGCAATTGAGAGCGGCAGTCATCCCGATGAGGCATTGTACTTCCTTTAGACTCTTCGAAGGTTACAACTTTTGCAAAGAGACAATTTGGTCAAGATTTACTTCAATTGTTGGTAAAACACATGGAAAAATACAGTTTTGTATCTCATACAAAAACATGAAACGGAATATAAACAGATGTACTTCATTCATGTGAGATAACATGCAACATTTGTGTTTTAAAACAAAGAACAAGAAAGTGTACCTTGATGTAGTGAAATTCAAAACAAGATGAAGTTCGAACTTGTGAAGACTTTCGATCTTCACTCAAATTCCACAATGTACCCAAGATGTGTGATCTCTCAATTAGTTCTATATGTAATTTTTCAAGAGAATAACCAAGTGTCTCCCTTAAGAAAAACTCAAAATCTTTCTCCTTTTTAATCATACATATATTTCTGCACTAAGAACTTACTTTATTTAATAACTCTTATTAAACAAATAACTGATTATCTAATTGGGTTAGCCTTTTGGGCTAGCCCAATTAGATTTAGTGTGTAGCTTGGAGTAGGACCAAAAGGGAAAAATAAAGCTCTAGCTCCAATGGGCTTTGGACTTATGTATACCTATAAAAAGGGATCAAAACAGAGGAATAATATGTGAAAAAAGAAGAAGAAGAAGAAGAAGAAGAAGAAAACAAAGCAAAAAACTTAAATTAGGGTTTCTGAGCAATGGTGTGCGCGTATGAACAAGCCTACTTACGCATAATCCAGCTTGCGTACGCAACCAAGATTATACGCACGTGGGTTTCAGCCCGGAAACCCTAGCCACGAACACAGAAAATAGACTAAGACTTCAAAACTATAAATCTAATAACTTATCAGGCTTTAAAACGTAAAAACTACACAACCTAAACTAAGAACAAATATATTAAAGATACACCAAACAAAAAATATTCCTAACATGCGTTGGATCTAACAACAAACAAAAGCAACACTTAACACATCAAAACATATTCATCAATATATCAAATCATTCAACTCTCTAATCGAAACATAATGAGACACAACAAAACTAAACAAAACATATCTCTAAGAACATATAACATATAAATCAAATATAAACAGCAAGAGCACAAGTTATACAAAACCAAAATTAAGGAAGAGCCATGAAAAGAGACCCACCTTACTTATGGAACACAATTTTTTAGATATTTCACCTGCCCCTTAGTGCCTACACAACAAGATTTAATGATAATCAAGGGAATCAAAATATTCAATAGTTCATAGGTAATCACAACTCAAAATAAAAGATGTTCTTGAAAAGATTGTTTGAAAAAGGTTTTTTGATTTGGATTAGAAAATAGTTTCTACCCTAATGGGTAATAGAGAGAAGCTTTGAAAAGCCAAAAACGTGCTTAGTGCTTGATGTGGAAAAAAATCAGAGTTAGAAAAGATTTTTGGAAAGCTTTAGGTGAAAAATACACTCTCTCTTGCTAGGGTTTTAGTTTGGAGGCATAAGAATGTATTTATATGTTAAACTAGGGTTTTAAGACTTATTTTTAGGGTTTTGGACGTTCCAAAGGGTCTAAGGGCTAGGCCCCATCAAAGAGGGAGGCTTCGGGCCCTAAAACATGAAGTTTTGAGGTTCTGGAATAGGCCCTGCGTACGTAGGTTTGTGTATGTGTACACAGGTTTGTGCATGCATACGCACAGCTCTAATGGCCTGACTTCAAATTACTCAATTTAAGTCCAAATTAGGCAATATTTGTATTCAAATTGAAGCCCAGGATGTTTACTTTCCAATGAAACAAACGCTACTCAAAAATTCTGTGGATCAAAAGTTATGATAAAAAAGAAAAAAAGCAAATGTCATTTTCAGCAATGTTTTCAAAGCAATTTGAGTACTTTTGAATTGTGCTTACTTCCAAACTATCAAAATAACTTCAATTACCTTTTGTAGACATGTCAAGCTCATCAGTGAGACCGGGGACTAAAGTTTATTAACCAGGTAAAAATGAGGTGTCTACAGATGCCCCTCTTTTGGTGTCAAAAGTTTGAAGAGATGAACCATTTCGTAGGTTAATAAACTTTAAGTCCACGCACAGACACAACACAAACACGTAAACATGCAAGCAAACAATCAAACATGAGGCGTGGGTGCAAACTCCAGTTGTTGGATTCTGCGAGTCCCTATTCTCCCAAACAAACAAAAGTGGCTACTATCCCAAGCCAAAAAGAAAACTCATCACATCATCATACGATGTTATCATCACATCAATGACACATCATGAACACACAAGAATGGCTACTATCCTAAGCCAAACTCACACATCACACATTATGTTATCAACACATCCTCACAACCTCATAAACATATCAACATAGCATCATAAGCACCCCAACACATCATAAACACAACATCAATGGCTACTATCCTAAGAGAAAGAACACACATCACACATCATGTTATCATCACAACATCATAAGCACACCAACACAATATCATATCATCATAAAAAGCTTAAAAGACTCATCATCACACATCAAGGAAATCATCATTCAAGACACACATCATTTATCTCTAGAAAAATACATTATTTAAGGAAATCAAAATCATTTAAGAAATTCATTATTCAAATCCATCCATCTTTGGAAACATCTTTCCATTTTTGAAATCTCTCTTGGATTTTTGAAACTTGAAATATTTCTTTTAAAATTCTCCTTAAACTTTTGAGATTCATGACTTTCTTCTTAAGTGCCAATCTCTCACTTGAATTTTTTTTTTATTTTTAATGAAAGTCTCTTTTGAACTATGAATTTTTTTTTCCTAAAGCAACATCCTTCTTAAAGTTTTGAACTCCTCTTTGGAACTTTGAG
Organism: Quercus robur; assembly: GCF_932294415.1. Lineage (NCBI taxonomy): Eukaryota > Viridiplantae > Streptophyta > Magnoliopsida > Fagales > Fagaceae > Quercus > Quercus robur. The sequence goes on along the minus strand of NC_065534.1, from coordinate 44,026,806 downwards.
ATTTTTTGAATCAAAATTTTCACAATGATTAGGTCACCTCAGGTTTGATCGAAATACATCAGGACAAAACCAAGACACAATGGGTCACATCAAGTTTGACCAAAACACATCAGGACGGAACCAATACAATTCACATCAGGTTTGATCCAAACACATTAAGACAGAACCAATCACAACGTTTTACATCAGGTTAGGTCCAAACACATCAGGACTGAACCAAGCACAACATGTCACATCATTCCTCTTAATCTTCTTTTCTCTTTTTTTTTTTTCATCTTTTTTTTTTCATAATTTATTTTTCTCTTTTTTTTTTCTCATCGTTTTTTTTTCATCATCTATTTTTCTTTTTTCTTTTTTTTTTCTCTCTCTCTTCCATCTTCTTTTCTTTTATTCTCTCTCTTCTCATCTTCATCTCCATCCTTTCTTTTTCTTCTCTCATTTTCCAATTCCTCATTTTCTTTGTGAATCTTCATTTTTTTACTTTTCTTTATTTTCAACATCTCACTTTCTTTTTTTCTTTTTTGTTTTTTTTCCTTTTCTTTTAAATTTTATTTCCCATTCTTCTGGACTTCTAGAAAATTGCATTTTCTCTTTAGAGCATTAATAAGGAAGAGTTTATTAGGCCATAGGTTCATTGCATTCTTTTCTTTTACTGGGGCACATATTTATTCATTTTTATTTTATGCACCTTTTGCCTTTGGATGACCATCGATTCCCTAGAATTACTAACATCTCTAGACGAAGATCAAAGATAGTTGAAAGGGACTCTAGACCAATGAAGTTTCAAACACAAAAAGAGTTTTGAAAATGAATATTTATGAACACAACAAGTTGGAAGAGACTCTAGACAAAAGGAGATTCAAACACAACAAGAGTTTTGAGAAAATGAATATATATGAACACAACAAGTTGGAAGAGACTCTAGACAAAAGGAGTTTCAAACACGACAAGAGTTTTGAGAAAAATGAATATATATGAACACAACAAGTTGGAAGAGACTTTAGACAAAAGGAGTTTCAAACACGACAAGAGTTTTGAGAAAAATGAATATTTATGAACACAACAAGTTGGAAGAGACTCTATACAAAAGAAGTTTCAAGCACGACGAGAGTTTAGAGATAGTAGAGCACAAAATGATTTGAATACAAAGAGGACCTTGAAGAAAATTTGGAGGAATTGAAGAAAGGAAGTTAAAACAAGGGATCATAGATCCAGATGACTTTGCATATCAATGCATATTCTCTTTGAACTAGTTTTGCATGAATTACCTACCATCTTCACTGATTAGTCCAAATAGGAATTCAAAATTTGATTACCTCTAGTCAACTCGATCATTGTCCTTGTCTTAACATGCACACCTCACTTCTCTCTTTTTGCACTCTCCTAAATCAACTCATCTCTCATGTATGGTCACTTTTCTCCTCATCATGGTTGCTTTAGCTTGGAGCTAGTCCCATCTTCCCTTGTATGTTTATTCCTTTGTCATTCTCATTCATGATTTGCCCCTAGCTTGGAGTGAGTTCACCATTTTCCTTGTTGCTCTCCTTCACTTCTTTTCAAGGTGCCCTAACTTTTGCCTAGGCTTCCCTTTCAGGTTTTCAACCTAGCGGGCCTTTCTTCTTTCTTTTCTTTTCTTTTTCTTTTTTATTTTCACAATTAAGGCTAGGCTTTCCAAAATTTATAGGGCTAAACAATCTCAATTGATCAGAGAGGACTTTTTTATGGACTGTAATGAGGCTGGGATACTAAGGATTAAGAAAGGAAGGGTATTCAATTTTATTCTTTGGGTATCCTAATTGCCAAGGATTACTACTCATCTCGTGCTTGCATTTTTTTTTCTTCTTTTTCATCCATTTTTCCTTGTCCCTTTTGATTCTCACTTCCATTTCTTTTTCCTTTCTTGTTTTCTTCTATCTCTTCCTTTCCTTTTTTTTTTCTTTTCTTCTTTGCTTTTCTCTTTTTTTCCTTTTTCCATGCCCCTTGTTAGGAAAATGGGTATCCTTTCACTTCTAAATCATCCTCACATCTCTCTATCATTCATCCCTAAATTTTTCCCCTAGTATAGGGTTGATCCTTTCCAATATTAGAGTATGCCCCTAATGTTAAGAGTAACCCTTTCGAATCATCATCTCTTAAGGACATGCCCCTAGTGTAGGGGGTAATCTCTTGGCATGGGTATAAAGAAGGAATTCATCTAGGCTCAACGAGGTTAGCAAGTGGAAATAATCTCTCATTGTAAAAAAAGGTGGCAGAAAAATGGCCTCTCATCTCTTCAACCTTGATTGCCTAGCCTTTCGAAACCTAGGTTAGCCTTTTCATCTCATCAAGTTCTCATCATTGTAGTGTCATCCATGTGAAACAACAAGTCATTCATTCAATTTCTCTTTCCCACCTTTGAACTCACTCATGGTTTATGCTTTAAGGAATCTCTCACCACTCATCCTTCTCATTCTTGTGTACTCTTTCACTTGATCGAAATCCCTTTTTCTTCTTTATCTCTATCTCTCACCCTCTTTCTCACTTTCATGCTTGCCCTTGATAGGCCAAGAATGTATTGACCCATTATGATGAATTAACAAATTAATTAGCCAAGTTAATTAATTAATTTAATTAGCATGCAATACGCTGATAGCACAAACAAATCACCAACTAAGTTAAAGTGCAGCGGAAAATAAATTGACAAAATGATTTGTTTTCGAATAGGGAAAACCAACATGGAAAAAACCCTACCGGGTGATTTTAAGGTCATCACTCGTGAGAATTCACTATTATCACAACAAGCAGTTACAAGTAAAGGAATTCCAGTACCTTATACCAACCTACAGTTGAACCCTTACCCCAATACCCAATTGGACTTGTTTTGCAGTGACAATCTCTCATTTTAATGCATGGCTCCTTGTATGTGACTAACCAATTCGATATGCGGATCCTAGTACGTGGCTTACTCACTAACTTGAGAAAAATGTTGGCTGCAAAGTTCTTCAGTTCAATTGGGTACTGGGGTTACAAACCCCGGTGTACAAACACAGCAGCTTCTTCAAGAGAAAGATGAACTAGAGCAAATTCTGTCTCCGGTCACAATTTGCATGAACACAACTTTGCTTCACACTTGCACAACCTTTGACGGCCCTTAAAACAATCCTTATATATATTTAGGGTTGTGAGAAAGGAAATCCCAAACATGTATTCATGGATTGAAGTGAAATCAGCTCTAAAAAACTGATTTTCATAAACCTCGATAGATAGCTTATCTGTCGAAAAGCTGTCGAGCATCGGGCTTTAGCAGCTTTTTAAATCTTGATAGATACTAACTATCGAGCTTTAAAATCCAGCACTTTTTCACTTGATTCTTGGACAGACTTGCATGGCTTTAACACTTGAACTTGAAACCTTGTTCCTTGAAGCATTAAACACATTCTAGATCTACCCAAATACAGGTAAAGTGCGTTTTGTTAAAGGATTAGCCAATTCAATATTGACATATATTCCTAACATTGATTCACATATGTCCTAACAATCTCCCCCTTTGGCAATCCGTGAAAAAACTGCAACAAACAAATGAACATATGAGAGAAGTCATAAATCACTCAACTCATACTCACTTGTTGAATACAATAAAATCTATCCTAACACAAACTCTTGAAAAACTTTGCAAGAAGAGAGTTCATGGCAAGAAAACTTTGACAACTTGTATTTCTGAAACACTTTAAATAAAACTCATCACGACATCTTAGTGTGAAATAGAAATAAAATATTTCATACAAATATAAGAAGCATGTGCATAAAGAGAGAAAAGAAACAACATATGTAAAGATAAGTGAATAACATACATCAACATATATAAACCCAGATATAAGTACAATGTATGTCAAATGGTCACGAGACCAATATACATGAGGTAAATGGAAAAGAAAGAAAAGAAAATACATAAAAACCTCACTACATCCCTCATAGTATAAACACTCCCCCTATCACGAAAATCTCCTATGCTAACTCTCTCTCTATGTATATGACTACTCTCATATCAAAACTACTCCCCTTTTTGTCACGAGTGACAAAGGGTAAGTACATGAAGTAGACATCTCATCATCACTAGGTGAGCTAGCACCATTGTTCTCATCAGCATTATCATTGCTGGAGCCATCGTCACTCTCATCCTTTGAGGTCAATGGAGATGGAGAGGTATAAGCAGTGAAACCACCCATGGCAACCTGTCGTCGTGCAATATGACCAACACGAGTGTTCACCTGACACAACTCATCACTGAGTATGTTAAGGTAAGCATCCATGCACACAAGTTGTGCCATGATGGCCTCGAGAGTCACTCCACCCACAGAAGACGAAGGAGCGGAGGTGCACGAAGCAAAAAAATCTAGAGGAGTCGTTGTCTCGGTCTGGGGCTACCTTGGTCGAAGCTGGGCCTCGTTTTGTCTAACAGTAGCAGTGTCTATGGCACTCATAACCGTAAAATGAGGAGACTCGGGAAAGGTGACAAAAAAATGGCGAAGAAGCCTCATGATAGCAGAAGGAAAAATAAGCTTATCACGAGTTACCGTATCCCTATGGACATCTATAAAGGATAGAATAAAGTGAGAAGGGAAGTTAATAGAAATGTCCTCTAAAAGGGATAACAAAAATCGAGCACGAGGCTCTGTGATGAAGTTATAGTGAGACAAAGGATGAAGAATGAATGCCATCACCATGTTAAGGAATCTCGAACCTTTTGCAAAGCCTGAGCAAGGGGTGTTTTGGCGGTCACCCCTAGATGAAGGTGTCTCACAAAATAGAGATGAGAGTTCATCTTTGGACACAGTCCTTAGATGATTGTAGCCAAGATAGTCAGGATGCGCTACCCTAGGAACATGTAGTACCTCAGATATAATATTCAGAGTAACTACAATGTGCGTACCTCGAACGTGAGTGAAAAAATGAGGTACTGAAGTATCGAATCCATGCATGTTGGAGTAAAACTCCTATATGATCACGGAGGGACAAGTGACCGGGATGCCACACAGTGACTCCTAACCCCGACTGTAGATGACAGTGGGAATGTTAGTATTAGAAAAATTCGATAGAATGACTTGGCGTTCCAAATGAATGCCTCGTCGAGAAAAGTTCTCCAAAAAGTCCTTACGGGCTTTATCATCACAGAACCATATGTGAGAAGGAGTGGTGTCAGAAGAAGAAGATGCCCCAAAATAAAGAGGGTTCTTGGATGGAGTGGATTTTTGTTTAGGTGCCATAAAGCAACTAACAAAAGAAAGACAGAGAAAGAAACACACAGAAAAGCACCAACAATATCAATATCAATATAAAGATAAACGAAGGTACGTATGCATGAGCATGTGATATGCAACAAAAAAAGCATCATGGGCTCAGCCCAATCCAAACCTACTAGCACACATTGTTGCAACAAAGTAAACACACATCTAAAATGCATGACATATTGTTATATGCAGATGTAATGCAATGCATGATATTTTAAAAATCATTTAAGTAAAGCCCATCCCAAAAATTTTGCAAAAACCTCATCAATTTTGAAAAACTCTAAAAACTTTTCAAAAACCCAAAACTTAGGTAAAAAGGAATGAAATGCATGATACAAGAGAAAAATAAGATCATACCAGATGAAGAGAACTTGATTTGGGTCGAAGATCAAGTGGGGAATGTGAAGAGGTTGAGTTTGAGGAGTTTGGGAGAGAGAGAAGTGAGTTTCTATCGAGAAAGATCGGAGAAAATGAGAGAATTTTTGCACTGACCCTATATATAGAAAATCATAAAGCTTGATGGATCGAGAGGTGTCGAGCTTTAAAAAGGCGAGAATTAGCTATCGAAGAGCTATTGAGGATCTGTCGAGATGTGTTCACAGTAAAAGGGGTTCGATGGATCAAGAAGCTATCGAGCATCTAGAAACTTCCTCGATGGATCAAGTAGCTATTGAGAAGCTATCAAGAATGCGATAAAAAGAAGCTAAAAGGGCTCGATAGATAGCCTAGCTGTCGAGAGGTGTCCAGCAGCTGTCGAGATTGCTTAAAAACAGTTTTTAAAGAAGAGAAAAACACAGACATAAATGCAATCAAGCATGCTATACAACCAAAGATCCAAACAACATTTTAAGCTCTCAGAATCATCTCTCAACATGAAAAATGTCAAGCACATAGATCCAAAACACACACACACACACACTAAACAAGTCTAACCAATTTTATATTTCAAAAACAACTTAAGACAGTTTATTGAGCATACATTAACACATGTATTCCTTGTGATGACCAAATCACATTATACCTACACATGTATCAAAAGTAGCAAAGAATATTGCGTGTTATGTGTGAAAAACATCGCAAGATTGCATAAGTGTCTACATGTTATGATGATTTGAGATACTAGAAAATCACTATAACTCACACACAATCATAACTGTTTGATAGAGACTATCACCTTTGAGGTACATCCTATAACTCCCACATCTTCTAGAATACACACTTGCAATCATATATTAAGCATCTTTTATTCTTTTTACTTTTTATTTATTTATTTATTTTTTTGCATATTTTTCTTTTCAGCAAACCATGTATGGGCATATAAGAGATAAAAAAGAAATACTCAATGATGTTAAGCATTTGACATTCCACTTTTGCTATACCGAAGCATACAAATGTCATTTTATGATTTGTGGGCAACAGTGGTGAGATGGTTATTTATGCCTTTCTCTTAAGATTTTCTAATCCTTCTCGTCAAAAAGAGTGATACGAGTGTTAAGAAAAAAAGATTACTTAATCTTACTCATCACAAACACGAGCCACAAAACTCACTTGCTTAGTTGTGCATAGAGATGCTCATCTAAGCTACAAAAGATATAAAGTTTAGAAAACTTTGTTTCAATGGCCATCCAAAGTACACAAGTACTAACATATACAAACACACACTGTTTTTGTATTTTTCTAATTTTTCAATTTTTTTAATGAAAAGCAAAATAAAACAAAACTGAAAAATAAACAAACAAAAACATGTTAAACAAAGCAAGGCATAAAACTCAATGCAAATGCATGAGAAAGGAGAAGGAGAAAGAGAGATCAATCCATGGAGATGACACCAATGTTTTGGCAAAGGAATTCAAACTGTTTGCTGTCAAGAGGTTTGGTAAACAAATTAGCCTTCTGATCATCAATATGAATGAACTTAAGAGTAAGAGTACCATCTTTGACAAGCTCTCGAATGAAGTGATGTCGAATTTCTATGTGCTTAGTTCGAGAATGTTGAACCGGATTCTTAGAAATGTTGATGGAACTGGTATTATCACAGTAGCTGGTAAGATGCTCTTGATAGATATCGTAATCATGGAGGAGTTTTTGCATCCATAAAAGTTGGGTGTAATAGCTACCGGTAGCGATGTACTCAGCTTTTGTAGTGGATAATGAGATGGAATTCTGCTTTTTGCTCATCCAGGAGACAAGATTATTACCCACATAGAAACAACCCCTTGATGTACTCTTTTTATCATCAACATTCCCAGCCTAGTCTTCATCAGAATATTGTGTCCTTGCTCTAATACCACTTGATAGACCAAGAATATATTAACCCCTTGTGATGAATTAACAAATTAATCAGCTAAGTTAATTAATTAATTCAATTAGCATGCAATACGCGTGATAGCATAAACAAATCATCGACTAAGTTAAAGTGCAGTGGAAAATAAATTAACACAGTGATTTGTTTACAAATGGGGAAAACCTACACTACAAAAACCCCACCTGGTGATTTTAAGGTCACCACTCTTGAGAATTCACTATTATAACAACAAGTGGTTATAAGTAAAGGAATCCCAGTACCTTATACCAACCTACAATTGAACTCTCACCCTAATACCCAATTGGACTTGTTTTATAGTGACAATCTCTCCTTTTAATGGACGGCTCCCAGTATGTGACTAACCAATTTGATGCGCGGATCCAGTACGCGGCTTACTCACCAACTTGAGAAAGATGTTGGCTACAAAGTTCTTCAGTTCATCAAATGTTGAAGATCATGAAACTCCTTGGTTACAAAACCCTACGGTGTACAAACACAGCAGCTTCTTCAAGAGAAAGATAAACTAGGCCAAATTCTGCCTTCGGTCACAATTTGCATGAACACAACTTTGCTTCACACTTGCGCAACCTTTGACAGCCCTTAAAAAATCCTTATATATGTTTAGGGTTGTGAGAAAGGAAAGCCCAAACATGTATTCATGGATTGAAGTGAAATCAACTTTGAAAAACTGATTTTCATAAACCTCAATAGATAGCTTATTTATCGAGAAGCTGTCGAGCATCGGGCTTTAGCAGCTTTTTAAACCTCGATAGATACTAACTGTCGAGCTTTAAAATCCAACACTTCTTCACTTGATTCTTGGACAGACTTGTATGACTTTAACACGTGTACTTGAAACCTTATTCCTTGAAGCATTAAACACATCCTAGATCTACCCAATTACAAGTAAAGTGCGTTTTGTCAAAGGATTAGCCAATTCAATATTGACATATGTTCCAAACATTGATTCACATATGTCCTAACAGCTCTTTATGATCGAATGAACTTAGTCAATCTCATCTTTTGATTCCTTATTTGGATTAACCAATGTTTTAGGTTTAAAGATTCATTCATTTCAAAACTAGCAAAAGAGATCACATGATACATGTCGTATTTGAATGACCATCTTTATTGAAAGTGAAACAACATTGATTTGAAAATTCAAAAGAATACGACTCAACAACACAACAAGGGAAAGACTCAAATAGACTCAACAAATTGGAGACACGACAATTGAAAAAGACTTAACAAAATTGAAATGGCTTATCCTCTAGCAAAGGTGTTCACATGGATCAAATCTCTTAGGCGTATCCCTTTATTCATTCTTGCTTGTTTCTCACTCGCCTATTTCTTGAGGTTATGGCTTGGCGATCACCCCTTGATCTATTAAATCTTGAACTTCATGCTTCAACCTTAGGCAAGTATATGCCTTTTGTCCTATCCTTTGGTGGAATGTACAATGATCATTTCTATTCCAATTTGGAGGTGGAGGGATTGGATTTGGAAGAGGAGTAGGATCAAGTGGCTTAAGGTGCCCTCCCCCCCCCCCCCCTAGTCAAGACAGCTAGTACTTCTGATAAAGGCATTTAGAGATCATCAAACACCCTTTTTTTGTGGTCGAGTAAGAATAACATTCACATTTTTGAGAGCACCACCCTTTTCTCCTTCATTGAACACTTTCTTGGCTTGAAACATGGCTTCACTTAGGTCTAACTGCCCAGTATTGATGGCATTCTCAATTCTCATATTGCAATCACATAACTCCGCAAAGGAATTGATAGGCGATTAGAAAAGCCTATTATTGTATACTGGAAGCAAGTTCTTGATGATCATGTTAGTTTGATCCTTTTCATTTGGCCTATTAACCATACTTGAAACTTTGCTCTTCCACCTCATCATGTACTTAGAAAATGTCTCGTTGAACCCTTGCTTAGTAATCTCCAAGTCTCTCAAAGTCACATTAATCACGGTGTTGAAGATGAATTGGTCCATAAGCAAATCCACAAGCTCATTACACACCTTAGTCTTGCTTGGATCCAAGTTGTAGTACCATCTTAAAGCATTTTCGATGAGAGACATAGGGAAGGCACACAAAGCTTGCTTCTCAACCAATCCCTTCATTCCAACTAAGCTCAAATATTGTCGAATATGTTGCCTTGGATCACCACTTCCATCAAACTTCAACATCAGAAATCTTGAACTTGGGAGGCAAAGGTGCCAATGGGGTTGAGCCCAATCCACCCATACTATACAAGAAGTCATCCATCCCTTGGGCCCTGTGAAAGGCTTGTTGCATCTTTTCCTTTATCATGGTGGTCTCAACAGCTATCTTGTCTATCTTCCCATTCTTGCCATGATTTGTTAGGATTAGTGCCCTTAAATCCTATTGTATGATGCTATGCATGATATTATGTATGGCATGATGTATGACTTGATATTGTAATTAATAAAGTTGTTTTATTATCATCTGAAATAATGGTAACATGAATATTCGGACATTATCATATAGTCCATGAGATGCATAGTATGTGATTTATGTGAAAAGTTACAGAAGATATAAATCACAAGTTCTTTGTAAACTCAAAATTTAGTTCGTAATTAGTGATGAAATTGGGCATTTCATTTGCGAAGACTATAACATATTAACTAAGATGATTTGTCTTGATCATGGAAGTGTTGACTTCTAGTTAATATGTTGATATGTTTTAAGAGTTAAAACATATTGAACTAGACCGCTGTGAGATATATTATTCTCCTAACGACTGTCAATTGAATAATAAATCTCACGACTTATATTTACATGAACTCTTAATCTTGAGAGAATAATGGACCAAATCATGAAGTGTAGGTTGCTTTGATATATTAGGAATGAGATCTGAGATAACGGTCAAAACCTCAGTATGTTGGGCAGCCACATTTACTGTTGATGGAACATTTATTCTCAAGATGGAATTCATAGTCTCCTAAAGGAGGTACAAAATATTCCCATGAGATAAGTTTAATGGGTTTGTTATTCAAAATGTTAGGCCTAACTACTTTAGTAAATAGTTACTAAAGTATATATTTATGAAATTGGATTTCATAAATATATGATGAATAACTTAAAGGATTAAACTGGGTACTCAAGGATTAAGATGTAGTAATTCACAAAGTGGCAGTCTAAACCAATGTTATCAATTCCGTTCCATTTTGGCTAGAACAGCAGGGAAATACCGTACTGGTAAACAAACCGAAATGGTAACCCCTCCTATTCCACCTCGGAAAAAATTTCGGATCATTCAGGTTCATTTCGGTAAATACCGACCAAAATTCAAGATTCAGCCGGCATGGAGTCTGGATTGTAAAACTAAAACCTCAACCAAAAAAATAGAAGAAGAAAGAAATGAGATAAACAAATGTACCTTACAACAAAAACAAAAGCAAACAAGAAAATCCACGGTGAGAAACTTGAGTGAGAAGTGGAGAAGACAGATGAGATGAGGCAGTGGTACTTTATTGTCATTAGGTTGAACTATTGAAGAAGACGCACAGGGGAAACACAAAGAGGAAGACAACATAAATTGACAAAGATGAGTGGAAATTTAAAATTGAGAAGTGGAAATCGAGGAGTGTGACTAGAAGTGTGTGGATGAGAAAATACAAGAGAAAAAAAAAATTAAAAATGAAAAAAGAGTGAAACAGCTGGTGAGGAAAAAATGAGCAATAAAAAGAATAAAATATTGAAAATACTGAGTGGTTAGGGCCATTGGGTAGTGTGTAAGCTGACTTTCTAAGTTTCATATTTTCATTTTGCTTTTTTTTTTTTTTTTTTTTTTTTTTTGAATTAAAAGAATTAATTAGAATACTTTAATAAAATAATAGTAATTTAAGTGAATAATCAAATTTTTTTTTTTTGAAAATGTGAATAATCATATTAGTTCTAAGATAACAAGTTTTATAAATGTATTAAAAATATAATTTTTTATTTGTAAATAATAGGATATGAAATTGTATATATATATATATATATATAGTTCAGAGGGCACTGGGGGCGGAAGCATAAATAGGTTACAAGTGTAGTTCTAGTACAAGTGTAAACTAGGGGAGAAAAGAGAGCCATTCTGATTACTAAGTATTTCAGAGTACAAAGTAAAGAGCTCTGGAAGAAAGGACTTAGGAGTATTAAGCCTGCTGAATACTGAGGAGAAGGGTCCCTTTTATAGCAGGAGGGAGCCTTGGATCAGATCAGGAGACCCCTGGAATCACGGGAGGTGAAAATGCTTTTACCTTCAGGTGAATATCTTTTCAGCCGAAAGCAAACAGTGATTTCCATGATTCTGTCTGGGTACTGTAGAGTGAACAGTAACTGGTCACTGTTTATAAACAGTATTTTGTCCCCTTGCTTTTCTGAATAGTAACTCTGCATAGTGTTTTGGACTGTGCAGTAAATAGTGATTTGTCTACATGCGGGTACTGTTCTGAATAGTAACCGGCCCTTTGCAGAGGTGATTTCTGAGCTTTTGGAGGCCGTTCTGGGGCTTCAGGAAGTTTTTATGGAACTTAATCGGTATCATGACCAGAAGGATAACCATCATAAGGATCCCATGGAGGATCGTAGTCATAGTTATGCTCATGGTATCTGGCAAACTTGTCACAAACGCCGCAGTACAGGATAGGTTCATAATCTGCTTGTCTCATTACTATCTGTCCGGGCTCTATGTAGTCAATCCCTTCGGTATGGAGAGATTCAGAATACGGCCTGGTGGTGAATACTGTAATTCTTCCAGTATTTCCAACAAAGTGGTAATTCTGCCATAACTCATGGGTGACATCTATAATCTCATTGTTGAAGTAACCACTCCAGCAACTTGCAAGAGCTTTAGGGTCTTCATCATGGAGATAAGAGTCTCCTTCATACCAAGGACCATTGTGGGTGTACCCGTTGATGAGTACAAGGTGGTGCGCAGGTTGGATATCCATCCAATTGTTCCAGTCCTAGTGGGGGAGAGTACTCCAGCATCTGATAGAGACAAATGGACTTTTGATTTTTGAGACAACCTGTCGGATGATCTGTGGGAATTGGTTGATCTGATCATGGCTTGTGAGCTTGATGAGTCGGACGAACCCATATTCGAACATTCTTGAAAGCCAGCTTGGATCTTCTTCGACGGACCAATCTTCATAATTGATTATTAGGCCGGGGAAGGGATGTTTCTTCTCATAGATCCTTTGGCTGCTTCCAAAATATTTTTCCCAGGTTGATAGGATGAAAGCAGCATCTTCTGATTCATCGTAAACTGGAAAATGGGTGATGACCATGATTTTGAAATGTTTGAACCATTGGTCACATGATTCAGACATAGCCTTGCTTCTAAATATACGTTCCTGTATATCAGAAGGCAAGTTGGCAACAACACTTCTTAGCTGGTTTTGAGTCTTAAGACTTAACCTAGCATAATCGGTGCCCATAATAGTCGTTTTATCCATTGAATGGATATCCTCTTTGCCAAAGAGTTGACTAATAGAATTTTTTCCAATCTCGATTTCTGCCTCAAGGTTTACTAGGTGCAATTCTAGTGCTCTGAGGGTTCTCTGGAAAAGGCGATTGTTGTTTTGGGTGAAGGCTCTTTGAAGGTTATCGAGGACAATTTTGATGGAGGGTGGAAGCCCTGTATACACTCCATTTGCAAATTGAAAATTCCTGGATAAAACTTCATGCAAAGTGATAGTTCTATTACCACCTGAAAATGTTATTTGGAGCGGAACATGTTCTAGAAGGGATGTTACTTCTCTGGGTTCTGGTCCAGAGGAAGCGCCTTCATGCTTTTGAGAAGGAGAACCCTGAATAGGGGCTTTTCCTTTGTTCCTGCTTGAAGATGCCATTTCCCCCTTACTAGTGGGGCTAGTATAGAAAATTATTTGCTTATCTTCTTGCCATGTATTAACAAAACGGTTATTTTCTGAAACATATTTGTTAAAATTGGGAGATGTCATGGAGCAAATGCTTTTATATGTAATGTGATGGGATGATAATTCATGAGGTTCATGGGGACTCAATGATTTATCAAATATGGTGGATGGTGTAATTTGATCAAGGTTCTGGGCTTGATTTGGACCAAATGAAGAAGTCTTGACATTGATGAGGTCAAGATTTTTAGAAACAGAAACTTTTTGGAGACTCTCAATCTCTTTAGGTTCTGGGTTTCTAAGAAACTTAAACTTAATTGGTTGGTCAAAAGGATGGGTAGTGATTCCTTCACTATCCGTGGTGAAAGGATACAATAGACACATGAATGGGTTTCCTAGGATGACCCTATCTGTTATATTTTTGACAAGAACAAAGGTGGTTTTGAAACACGCATTGTCTTGGCAAACTTGTGCTTCTGGGATTTTAAATTCAATCTGCATTTTTCCACCGCTTGCGGAGGTTAACCTTTTTCTGGTTTTCCGGAAGTACTTAGATGGAATAATTCCTTCTTGAATGCAGTTGAGATCAGCGCCTGAGTCTATTAAGGCAACTACCTCGAATTGAAAATCCTTTATGACAATCCTGACTTTGGAATGCCATTTCTAAAAGTTAATGCTACTGATGGTTTGTAAGAACGATCCAGTGGATGGTTCGGGCTCCATATCTGCAGTAGGATTAACAGTTTCATCAACTTCATCATCAGAAGGGTTCTGGAATGAGATTCTATCCTCATTACCTTGATGTGAAGTACACTCTAGGTTTTTTACTCTTAAATCCATGAGGCCATGATCAACCCTAAGGATGGTTAATTCCTGCTTAAGGTTTCTCATTTCTGCTTTGTGATCCTTGATCTCTTTCTGGAGGTCTTGGATGGTGATCTCTTTCTTGGATTTGGTAAACCTATTGTAGATTTTTTCCAAATCAACTAAGGGTTCCTGAAACCTAGGTTTGGATGTATTGGCTTCCTTGACTAGGGTTTTGTGGAACTCACTAAGTCTCTGAGCTTTTTCTTCTGGGTCCTTGATCTGTTCTATGAGATCGAGGAGCAGCTCTTCTTGTTTGGAAAGGACATGGACAGTTTTGTTTCTACAACAACTATCCTGACAGGCTAGGATTTCATCTGTGTCACTAGAGGAACTAGAAGATACCCTAGAGGTTTCAGAAGATGTCCTAAACAACTGGTGCTTCTCCTGGTCACTAGACTCACTGCTTAGGTGATCGAGTTCTAAGAGTCTGAAGATTTCTTCTCTGTTGGTTTGGTCACTAATGAGGGTATTGATAAGGGTTTTGGCCTTAGCTTTACACTCTTTTTAGAAATGACCTTTCTTTCCACACTTAAAACATGTTCCTGATGTTTTAGGTATGAATTTACCTATGGAATGGGATCTGCCTTTCTTATAGAAATCATCAGTCTTGAACTTCTGTTTTCGATAATGTTTAGAGGCAGGTTTCTTCCTATGGGATTTTTCAGAGGGTTCTTCGCCTCTGTGTTTGGATTTCCTTTTGGGAATGATTGAAGGTAAGCCATACTGGGTACAGAAATTTCCTATTTCGTACTTGGCTTTGCTCTTGTTGGCCTGACTCTGGATTTTAAGATCTCTACACATCTTCATCCCTTCATTTCGGATTGTGCTAGAGATGTCTCCATAGGTTAGGTTATCATAATCTATGACACCCAAAGATCCTGCAAGAGTTTCTTTAACCTTCTGTCCAAACAGTGTGGGTAAGCCATTGATAAACTTCTCCTTCCAAAATGGAGAGTTGCAATCACTTCTATGCATTACTCGAGTGGTGAATACATCTTCATACCACCGGTATTCCCCAAGGTTCTTACATCTAAGGTTACTCAATTGGTCGTAAATCCTAGATGTGATATTGCTGGGTTTGCCTATGAAGTGTTTCATGATCGTATAGATCAGGGTATTGACTCCATCGAGAACTCCTCTTCCTATGCGTTCATCAAAGATGGGGTTCTCATCCGCATCTTTTTGAACAGCATGCTTAATATCTTCTTTGGAAGCATTTGTTAAGCAATTGTTCCACCAAAGTAGCAATTTTCCAGTAAATCCTAAAACAATGAGCTCTACAACCTCGGTGTTTGGAATACCATCATTTAGATAGTTATTGGCTACCATGGTTATATGCTGGATTTTGTTTTGGATTTCTTGTTCAGATAAACCATCTATGTTCCATTCATAGAGTTTAGCACTAGAAACTGTGAACTGAGTGGTCCTTTCCTCATATTGGAGGTCAGGGGGTGTTGGTCTGGGGTACCAATTTTTGGTAAGGCTGGTTGGGTTTACCTTGGATTGGTAAAGCCTATTTACCTGTAAACCTTGAAATTGGTCTTCTATTTGTTCTATCTCCTTTTCTGTTTCGGAGGAGGTTCTACTAGAACTGCTGGAAGTTGTATGAGCATGCAAGGTTATTAACCTTGAATCTCTGCTGGTTGAGGTGGGATCTAGTGAAGGGTTGACTGGTTCTTTTTTCACGAGATCTTCAAGTTTCTGGGCCACAATTTTTAAGGCTGTTTGGTCCTTAGGTTTGAGGCTGGCTTGCCTGGTTGTGGGGAGCTTGACAAAGGGTTTTTCTAGAATTTGGATTGGTTTGCTAGGGTTTCCTGGTTGAAGGAGAACCTTGTTATCAATACCATCTTCTATCCTATCAAGCTGTTTTCCAATGACTCCTAAACACTGATTGGTATAGTTGTTTTGCTCTATTACCTTCTTGACAACATTTTCCTCCGGGGTAATTGCACATTTGAAGGGAGAGGCAATAAAATTGGTACCACGGTGGTTGAAGAGTAGGGCTTCTTGGGGAGGATGGCTGGACCTAACAATTTCTGGTTTGCTAGAGCTTGGTGCATCCTTTTTGGGTAGGAGCGTCCAGTTAGTTTTGGTAATGACACAGTTCTTTTTATGCCATTGGAAATGTTTCTCAAAGTATTCAAAGAAAGGATAATCAGCTTTTACCTCTTTCATGAATAACTTCCATTTCTCCAAAACTTCAATCTTTTGTTCCTTGGTATGGTTGGCTCTATAGGCTTCTCTTCTAATCCTGTTCTTTTCAGAATTAAATTCTTTTTCAAGAGCTTCCATATCAGGGATGAATTCTTTTGTCAACATTAGGAGCTGATAGTCATATTCAGTTTCCTGCTGAATAGGATTCTTAAAATCAGATCCTGATGGTGAAGGGGGCTTAAGGCTATCCTGACTAGTGCTGTCTTCTTCTTGATCAGCAACTGAGTCTTGTTTGGCTGTGTAACAAGGGGTACTAACCTGGGAGTGGTCTTTAACACCTTGAAACTGCGGACCTAAGTCTCTTCTAGAGGTAGGAGCTCGTGTTCTAGACGAACTACACTGGGATGCAGGTCTATCTTTTAAAAGGATAGTTGGCTACCTAAAGGGTTGGCGTAGATCTATGGATCTAGACCTGTGATGTAGATCTATGGGAGATCTGGGTACATCATAATCTAAGGGTGACCTAAACCTAGACTGATCAAAGCTTAGTCTAACCGTTCCATCGGCTAGCTGCTGGATGATATCTAGATCTGGGTTCCTAACAGGGTTCTGGACCTGTAGAGGATAATTCTCATTTTCTAAAGTCCATTGTGCTGGGAATGTTATTTCAGACCATTTCAGGGTCTTAGGTACCTACACGGTGGATCTAACATCCGAGGTTTGGATAAGAGTAGTTTCTCCTGGCTTTCTCTTATCGAATGCTTGAATGGACATGTTGGTTCTCATGCACTTATAATACACCCTGTATATAAGAGCAATCTGTCTGGTACCATGTAACACAAGGTTTCCATGGGTTTTAATGTTGAGAGTGAGGACCTTCAAGATGTGAGGGTCGTCAAGTGCAACTGTGAGGTTTGGGTAACAATCGAAGTGAACTGGACCATTACTCAAACTGGATTCTATGGTTCCTAGGAGACTATCATTAAACCTGATGAGGTGGGTGTCTCTAAGGGCCATAAGGATTGAGTTGTTCAACCCTTCTCTGATCAATGGTTTTACTCCAAATAACAGGTTTCATTTCCCTGTGAGCTTTCACGGCTGTAGGGGACAACAAATAACAGGTTTCATATTCCTTGTTAATACTGTAAACTTGTTCTATAGTCCTAACAAGGTAGTCTGTTTTGAAAGACTTTTTTAAGGACCATGATGATGACTTATAGACCTGGGTTGTGGGAACTTTGGGTATGTTCCAATCTCCTAACTTCTGATCTAGATCTGAAAGCTGGTACGACTCTGAGTTGATTGTTCCATCTTCTTGTGGAATCTCAGGAGGGTTTGTACTGCTAGATCTAATGGAAGTGGAAGAGTCACTCCTTCTAAACATCCTATTTATCATTCTGGATTGAAAGCCTAAGAAATCAATTACAACCTAGACAATCTTTATCTTCCAATTTCTGGATCTATCCTTAGATCTGAAACAGGGAGTGTATGGACGCCTTCTGTGACTAGTTACCAACTTACTGCCGCTCGGACGCCTCTTGTGTCTTCTGCTACTACTAACCGCCGCTTTTCCCTAATACTAAGTGTATACGAACCTTTACTTTCCCTCAACAACGCCTCAACGCCCTCCTGGCTAACGGCTAACAGGGGAAACTCTCGGTTCACACTTAACCTCGGTACTTTAGACTTACTGGGTAGCAAACGAACACAAAACCGGGCTTACTCCTAGACTTACTGGATAACATTTCTTCACAAGACTTGGCTTAGTACACATCTGCAACAAATTGTGGGGAAAGAAACAAAGAAAAGAAGGAAAAGATAGCTGGGAAGCAAAGGATTAGCTTAAACAGATAATCTCAAAATAATAAACAGTTTGAATGAACGGGAGGCTCAGCCTACCACCAAAAGAAAGAACAGTAAAAACTGACTAAGATGAAGTAGTAGATGTAGAATGCAACATATAGGAGTGGAAGTGCTAT
Organism: Quercus robur; assembly: GCF_932294415.1. Taxonomy (NCBI): domain Eukaryota; kingdom Viridiplantae; phylum Streptophyta; class Magnoliopsida; order Fagales; family Fagaceae; genus Quercus; species Quercus robur. The sequence goes on along the minus strand of NC_065534.1, from coordinate 44,008,348 downwards.
CAGAAAATAGATGTAAAACAGAATAATGTTTGTTAGAGATAACATACTTCAAAGTAATGTATAACCACAAAAATAATGGATAACTATGGCGGTATCACCGGCCAACTTGATTGAAAATCAAAATAATTACAGTAGCTTACAACACTTACGATCGGCCAAAACTTGGCTCTGATACCAAATGGGGGGTAAGTTACAAGCAAAGGGTGCCGTTCAGAGGGCACTGGGGGCGGAAGCATAAATAGGTTACAAGTGTAGTTCTAGTACAAGTGTAAACTAGGGGAGAAAAGAGAGCCATTCTGATTACTAAGTATTTCAGAGTACAAAGTAAAGAGCTCTGGAAGAGAGGACTTAGGAGTATTAAGCCTGCTGAAGACTAAGGAGGAGGCTGCCTTTTATAGCTGGAGGGAGCCTTGGATCCTTTCAGGAGACTGCTGAAATCACGGGAGGTGAAATGCTTTTACCTTCAGGTGAATATCTTTTCAGCCGAAAGCAATAGTAACCTCAATGATTCTGCTGGGGTACTGTAGAGTGAACAGTAACTGGTCACTGTTTATGAACAGTGTTTTGTCCCCTTGCTTTTCTTGAATAGTAACTCTGCATAGTGTTCTGGACTGTGCAGTGAATAGTGTTCTGTTTGTAGCTTTGCTGGTGCGGGTACTGTGCATGCAATAGTAGCCGATTTTGCAAAGGTGGTTCTTGATCTTGTCTGGGCTTCTAGGGCTGTTCTGGAGCACCTGGGAGCCGCTCTTCAATCGCTGTCCAAGTTATAACCTTCATAAGGATCTTGAGAATCCTGAAATGGGTCAATTGGGATACGGTTGCAAGAGGCTTCTGAAGAGGCAGGAGAGTTCTTTTCTGCTGACTCTAGCTGTGCGGATTGAAGGAGTAGCTGCTGGGCAAGATCCTTAAGTTCTTTACTAGATTTTCCGGAGATCTGAACGGAATCTAGGCTTGATTGTGATCTTGTGCAATGAGCTATAGGTTTCTGAACTGGAAGAGGAAAGTCTTTATATAACTTGGAGATAGCATCAGTAGGTCTGAATTTATCCCACCATTTTGTAAAGAATTCCCTATCGAGTAGATTTTGATTGATAGCATAACTCCACATGCTAATCCAGTGGATCTTGTATTGAACTGTCATATGCAAGATAGCCGGAAACTGTGAAGAATGCTTATTTGTCTGGAATCTGGAACTGAAATATCTTAGTGCATCCTGTAGGGGTTCTGGGAAGTTCTGTGGAGTTGATCCAAACATTTCCCACCACTTAAGGAACCAAGAAGGTATTTGTCCTTTGAAATTCCTGTCAAACTGGATGAACCATGAGTGATCATAGGTCTCATTTTGAAAGAATAATACCTTTTCAAATGCATCCATGTAATCATAATAATTGTACAGGGGTTCTGAGCCCTTGAGTACTGTAAGTGTTCTGAGAGTGGAGGGGTGTCCTCAATCTTTGCTGCTTACAAAACTCTGGATTATGAACTTATGGTATAAAACTATTGAAGGATTATTCCTGTCTCTGATATCTTCTATTCGGGCAGACTTTTCTTGGGTGAGGATGCCTTTATAGAATTTGATGCTCTTTTCTGGGCTTTTGGGAAAGGAAATGCCATTCATGAGGCAATACTTCCATTGCTAATGCTAGCGGATCCGTTATATGGGCTAAGTGGGGCTCAACATAAGAGATGTTCTGAACAAAAGGTTTCTTGATGTAAGAGGCTCTACCTGTTCTTGGAGGGAGAGTGAAAGAAGGTTGCTTAGGCACAATCGGGCCAAAGGGTTCTTCAACTGCATATGGAGAAGATGCTTTGGAAGGAAGTGTGGCTAAAGCAGAACTATAACTGTGTTGTCCTTGGGGCCTATGGTAATTTGCTTTCGGGATTGTAGAGACCAAATAACGATTGGCAACAACGGATGGTGACACAGGTGAAACCTTTGATGAACTGGAAAAGGGTACTAAAGGGCCAGGGTTCTGTGCCTGACTGGTACTCCTAGTGGTTTTAGGCAATTTAGGGGGCTGGGGTTGTACGGGTTTCTTCTCGGACATTTTGTTCTGGATTCTGCAAAAATTCACGGGTTAGGAAGTCAGGGATGCTATTCTGAGTTCCTGCTATGAATTCAATGTCAAAATCGAAAACTGAAAGAATGGCTTGCCAACGTGCAAAAATCTGTTTTGATGCAATGTTTTGAACATCCTTTTCTAAAACATGTTTTGCAGATTTACAATCAATTCTTAACAAAAACTTTTGATTCAAAAGATCACTTTGAAATTTTGAAATGCACAGTACTACAGATAAAATTTCTTTTTTAATAGTACTATAATTAAGTTGAGTGGGAGTCCAAATTCCTGAATGAAAGCAGACAATCTGTTCAGGGGAAGTGGGACTAGCACGCTGAAGGAGGATGCCACCATAACCAATGTTAGAGGCATCTGTCTGGACTACCTTGAAGGAATTTTCAGAGGGGATTCCAAGGCAAGGGAGTGTCTTGACATACTTCTTGACCTGTTGAACAACCAATGTATGAGTGGGTGTCCAAGGAGGAGGATTGGTTCGGAGTCTATCAAAAAGAGGCTTGCATTGTTGCCTAAGGTTTTGATAGAAATCAGAAATGTAATTAAGGGATCCTAAGAACCTTTAGAGTTGGGTCTTTTCTAGGATTTCATCAGGGAACTTTTCTGCAAACTGGATGGCTCTATCTATGGGTTTAATGACTCCTTGTCTTATATCAAAACCTAAGAACCTTACATTTGTTTGGAAAAGCTTAATCTTCGAGGCCGAGACAACAAGACCATTTCTTTTGATGGTTTGGAAGAATGTTCTGAGATGCTTCCAATGTTTGTCTAGGGATTCAGAGAAGATTAGTACATCATCAATGTACACAATGGTATGGCTAGAGAATGGATTAAAAATCTCATTCATGATGTTTTGGAATTCAGAAGGTGCATTTTTAAGACCAAAGGGCATTACATTCCATTCGTAATGGCCAAAAGGCGTGGTAAAGGCTGTTTTGTACCTATCAGACTCACTGATTTGTATCTGCCAAAAACCACTCTTCATGTCAAACTTGCTGAATACCACTGCTTTACTAAGCCGGTTAACTAAGTCTCTTTTGTTGGGAATAGGGTACCTAATCCATTCTAAGACTTTGTTAAGGGGCTTGTAATTGATGACAAGTCGAGGAACACCTCTTTCTATCTCAGCGTTTTTCTGGACATAAAAGGCTGGACAGGACCATGGTGACCTAGAATTTCTGATGATTCCTTTTTTAAGAAGATCCTCAATTTCTGCCTTGCAAGTATCCATAAGTTCTTGACTCATTTGGATAGGCCTGGCTTTGGTGGGGATGTTCTTTTCATGGAAATCTTTGACATAAGGTAGTGCAACTTCGTGCCTTTTCCTATGCCAAAAGGCTGTGGGAAGATCAGAGCAGACTTCTTGCTTAAGTTTTTCTTCAAACTTTCTAATGTCTGATTGATAACTTTTGCAAGTTAATTGCTCATCAACTCTTTTGTAACTCAGTTCATTACCAAGGTACTTAAGGTGTTGGGTTTTGGCTATAATAAGGTTAAGGGTCTTGGAGATGGAAACCTCTTGAAGACTATTGATGTCTTTAGGTTCTGGGCTCCTGAGAAACTTAAACTTGACTGGTTGGCCAAAAGGATGGGTAGTGATTCCTTCACTATCCGTGGTGAAAGGGTATAACAGACACATGAATGGGTTCCCTAGTATGACCCTATCTGTCATATTCTTGATAAGAACAAAGGTGGTTTTAAAACACGCATTGTCTTGGCAAACATGGGCTTTTGGGATTTTGAATTCAATCTGCATTTTTCCTCCACTTGCGGATGTTAACCTTCCTCTGGTTTTCCGGAAGTATTTAGAGGGAATGATTCCTTCTTGGATGCAGTTGAGATCAGCGCCTGAGTCTATTAAGGCAACTACCTCGAATTGAAAATCCTTACTTATGACAATCCTGACTTTGGAATGCCATTTCTGGAAGTTAATTCTACTGATGGTTTGCAAAAAGGATTTAGTGGATGGTTCTTGCTCCATATCTGCAGTAGGATTAACTGTTTCATCTATTTCATCATCAGAAGGGTTTTGTAATGAGATTCTGTCCTCATTGCCTTGATGAGAAGTAGACTCTAGGTTTCTGACTCTTAAATCTATGAGACCCTGATCAACCCTAAGGATGGTTTATTCCTGCCTAAGGTTTCTCACCTCTGTTTTGGTGTCTCTAATCTCTTTCTGTAGATCGTGGACAGTTATATCTTTTTTGGATTTGGTGAATCTGTTGTAGATTTTCTCCAAATCAACTTTGGGTTCCTGGATCCTAGGTTTGGATGTACTGGCTTCCTTAACTAGGGTTTTGTGGAACTCACTAAGTCTTTGAGATTTCTCTTCTGGATCCTTGATCTGTTCTATGAGATCTAGGAGTAGTTCTTCTTGCTTGGTAAGAACATGGACAGTTTTGTTTCTACAACAACTATTTGTGCATGGTATGGCTTCATCTGGACTACTAGAGGTGTTATCTGTAACTCTAGGAGAGGATGAAGATTGGTAAACCTGACAGATTTCTCGGTTAATAGAACTATTGGGAGACTCACTTTCTGGATGGTCTAGTTCTAGGGTTTTAGAGATATCTTCAGATACTAAGGAATGGGTAGGAGAGAGCTCTGGACATTCTTTCTTGAAATGTCCCTTTTTCCCACACTTAAAGCATTTTCCTTTTGCTTTAGGTTTGAGGTTTTCTATAGGATTGGGGTTCCCTTTTTTATAAAAGTCATTGTTTTTGAACTTCTGTCTTCTATATTCTTTGGAAGCTATCCTTTTCCTGTGGAAATCTTTGAAGGCTGGGTTTCCTCTAAACTTGGATATCCATTTCTTAGGAGGAAGTAAAGGTGTATTACTGAGCTGGTCGTCTAGTGGTTCTTTCTCATTTTCACTTTCTGAGGAGGGTTCATTAGAACTGCTAGAGGATATGTGGGCTTTTAAGACATTTACTTCTGGTGAGGGAAAGACTAGCTTCTCAACTTTCTGCGTTGAATGTTTAGTTTTGGTCGTGACACACTTCTTTTTATGCCATTGGAAATGTTTCTCAAAGTATTCAAAGAAAGGATAATCAGCTTTTACCTCTTTCATGAATAACTTCCATTTCTCCAAAACTTCAATCTTTTGTTCCTTGGTATGGTTGGCTCTATAGGCTTCTCTTTTAATCCTGTTCTTTTCAGAATTAAATTCCTTTTCAAGGGCTTCCATATCAGGGATGAATTCCTTTGTCAACATTAGGAGCTGATAGTCATATTCAGTTTCCTGCTGAATAGGATTCTTAAAATCAGATCCTGATGGTGAAGGGGGCTTAAGGCTATCCTGACTAGTGCTGTCTTCTTCTTGATTAGCAACTGAGTCTTGTTTGGCTGTGTAACAAGGGGTACTAACCTGGGAGTGGTCTTTAACACCTTGAAACTGCGGACCTAAGTCTCTTCTAGAGGTAGGAGCTCGTGTTCTAGACGAACTACACTGGGATGCAGGTCTATCTTTTAAAAGGATAGTTGGCTGCCTAAAAGGCTGGCGTAGATCTATGGATCTAGACCTGTGGTGTAGATCTATGGGAGATCTGGGTACATCATAATCTAAGGGTGACCTAAACCTAGACTGATCAAAGCTTAGTCTAACCGTTCCATCGGCTAGCTGCTGGATGATATCTAGATCTGGGTTCCTAACAGGGTTCTGGACCTGTAGAGGATAATTCTCATTTTCTAAAGTCCATTGTGCTGGGAATGTTATTTCAGACCATTTCAGGGTCTTAGGTACCTGAATTGTGGATCTAACATCCGAGGTTTGGATAAGAGTGGTTTCTCCTGGCTTTCTCTTATCGAATGCTTGAATGGACATATTGGTTCTCATGCACTTATAATACACCCTGTATATAAGAGCAATCTGTCTGGTACCATGTAACACAAGGTTTCCATGGGTTTTAATGTTGAGAGTGAGGACCTTCAAGATGTGAGGGTCGTCAAGTGCTACTGTGAGGTTTGGGTAACAATCGAAGTGAATTGGACCATTACTCAAACTGGATTCTATGGTTCCTAGGAGACTCTCATTAAACCTGATGAGGCGGGTGTCTCTAAGGGCCATAAGGATTGAGTTGTTCAACCCTTCTCTGATCAATGGTTTTACTCCAACTTGGACAAGTCCTATATGGAGGAATTTATGATCTTTTTCCCTGTGAGCTTTCACGGCTGCAGGGGACAACAAATAACAGGTTTCATATTCCTTGTTAATGCTGTAAACTTGTTCTATAGTCCTAACATGGTAGTCCGCTCTGAAAGAATTTTTCAGGGACCATGATGATGACTTATAGACCTGGGTTATGGGAACTTTGGGTATGTTCCAATCTCCTAACTTCTGATCTAGATCTGAAAGCTGGTACGACTCTGAGTTGACTGTTCCATCTTCTTGTGGAATCTCAGGAGGGTTTGTACTGCTAGATCTAATGGAAGTGGAAGAGTCACTCCTTCTAAACATCCTATTTATCATTTTGGATTGAAAGCCTAAGAAATCAATTACAACCTAGACAATCTTTATCTTCCAATTTTTGGATCTATCCTTAGATCTGAAACAGGGAGTGTATGGACGCCTTCTGTGACTAGTTACCAACTTACTGCCGCTCGGACGCCTCTTGTGTCTTCTGCTACTACTAACCGCCGCTTTTCCCTAATACTAAGTGTATACGAACCTTTACTTTCCCTCAATAATGCCTCAACGCCCTCCTGGCTAACGGCTAACAGGGGAAACTCTCGGTTCACACTTAACCTCGGTACTTTAGACTTACTGGGTAGCAAACGAACACAAAACCGGGCTTACTCCTAGACTTACTGGATAACATTTCTTCACAAGACTTGGCTTAGTACACATCTGCAACAAATTGTGGGGAAAGAAACAAAGACAAGAAGGAAAAGATAGCTGGGAAGCAAAGGATTAGCTTAAACAGATAATCTCAAAATAATAAACAGTTTGAATGAACGGGAGGCTCAGCCTACCACCAAAAGAAAGAACAGTAAAAACTGACTAAGATGAAGTAGTAGATGTAGAATGCAACATATGGGAGTGGAAGTGCTATCAGAAAATAGATGTAAAACAGAATAATGTTTGTTAGAGATAACATACTTCAAAGTAATGTATAACCACAAAAATAATGGATAACTATGGCGGTATCACCGGCCAACTTGATTGAAAATCAAAATAATTCCGAAATGGTACATTGAAATGAGCCGGTACCGAACTGGTACCGAAATATTCCATTCTAATAGACAAACCGAAACGAACACCGAAACGGTATTCATAACATTGGTCTATACTCATGACTTTATATTACTACGAATATTTTATGAAGGGTTTACATGTATAATAAAGTCTTGGGATATAATTTATTAGTAAGGCCTAGAGTGCAATTATATTTATATAGTGGTATTAAATATAATTAATGGTAACTTTGGACTTGTCAAGAGTTGACAGAAAAGCCTAAGGCCCATTGGAGCTAGTGTCTTATTTGTTCCCTTTTGGTCTCACTTCAAGCCACATACTAAAGCCCAATTGGAAAGGCCCAAAAGGCTAGCCCAATTAAATAATCAGTTTTAAGGAGAGAAACATACAAAATTTATATAAGATATGAAAAGGTTTGTATGTGGTGTTAGACACTATTCTTATTTCCCTAGAACAAACTGATTGAGAGACCACACTTCTTGGGCATAAGTGGAATTGAAGTGAAGATTGAAAGTATTCTCAAGAACTTCTGATCTTCAGTTTTGAAATTCACCACACCAAGGTACACTCTCTTGCTCTTGAATTTTGAAAATTACATAATACATGTTATAGATTGCGAATGAAGTAGATCCATTATTTTTATTTTTTCCGCTGTGTACACTCATATTTCCATCAAATGGTATCAGAGTGGTCTTCAATTTCGAATTTGTATAACATGTTTTGTGAGTTTTGGAATTAAAGATGATAGTTTCATGATGTTAGAAAATTAGTTTTTGCATTGTTGTTGAAACTGTGATTTGATGAAAACTGATATTAATGTTATGATGTTGTTTAAATTTGAAATTAAGTCTGTTAAATTGATCTTTAAGGCTATAGCATCAATGGAATTCAGTTTTGATATCAAATACTATCTGTCATGTTCATATGGTGGTTGTTCATTCATGAAAGCCGTTGAAAACTGTTTAGTTTTTCCCTTCAAAAACTGAAAACACGGGTTTTTCACGGGTTAGCTTCCCGCGAAGTTACTTGCAAAAAATGCCTCTGAAGCACAAAAACTTTTTGCAGGTAAGCTTTACTAGCGAAATAGTCACGAGACAGTAGCGAAAGTTTCTGTCTGAATTTTGTGTTTTCACAAAACTTTTCGCGGGTAAGCTTTACTCGCGAGTTACTCGCGAGACAGTAGCGAAAGTTTCCGTGTGAATTTTGTGTTTTCAACAATTTCTCTTAACTCATTTTCGCGGGAAGAGCTTAGTCACGAGATTCTCACGAAAATGCCACTGAAGGGAATTTTGAACTTTTTCTATGTGTTTTCAAATGTATAAAGTGCAAGGCTGTGTGAGATTAGTTTACACATGTTTATAAAATAAAAACCTTTAATTTAAAATATCTAGTGGGAGAGAGATACAAGGGTTGGATCTCACGGCCTCCATTGTCGGTTCATAGTAGTGTGAAATATATACTTTGTCTTTGCTTCGAGCTTAGCATTCCATGCAGAGAATATTTATTTCATGGTACTATAGGATTGAATTTATTGGTTTATAGTGGTTTAGTCAAGCACCTTGTCTTATCCTTGAGCTTTGCATTCCATGTGGAGGGTGTTTTGTATCATGATACTACAAAATAAGCCTGTTAAGGGGATGAAATGTGGCTACACATGATTCTAGACAATGGTATACACTAGACTAAATATTATAGTATCCTTTATGCTATAATAGAATGAGCTACACCAATCTTTCAAAATGCATGTTTTCCCCTATGCTTAAAGCCCAATTACATCATTCACACTTCTCACGCTCTCATCTTTCCTCACTTAGATCCAAGCCCAATATTCTTTTTCTTTTTTTTAGGATTTTTTTCTTTGGACTTTGAATCCAATTACAAGTCACTCATCTCGCCCTCTCATTCTCATTTGGGCTTAAGCATAGGTTGTTCATGAATTTTGCAAGGTTAGTCCACATCTTGTGCTCTATTTGACCTTATGAAAATGGTCTTATCAAACAATTTAAACGCAAAGATCAATGCCCCATTTATAATGCAAGCCCATCATGCCTTGGAAAATTTCCTTTCTCATGAAAAACTTATTTGAACTTGTATTTAAAATAAGTCATGACATTTAGAAGTCCACATCTTTTCTTTTCTTTTTGGATTTTGAAAAAAAAAGTGACCAAGTTTTATCTCAACACATCAAAATCTTTTACTTGTCCCATTACAAAGCCGATCTTGAATGTTCACTCCCTCCCCTCATGAGGGCCTTGTCCCTAGTTTCAAAAGTTTGATCCACTTTTATCTTTCATTCTCAAATGGGCCTTGCTCCTAGTTTGAAGAGTTTGGTCAATTGGCTCAAAACGATTTCCCTTTTTAATCCTTACTGGGCTCTTGGTGAGCCTACCCATGTCTTTGGGCTTTAGGGTTTCAAAACTTTCCCAAAGCATGGATTGGTTCACAACTTTTCAATAAAGTCAATAACATACTCATGATCTTGGGCTCTCTTGCTTTTGAAAAAGATTTTTGGATTTTGACCCAAAAGCTTGGGTATGTTATAATTTTATGACACAATGCCTTCCTCCAAAGTCTGTGGTATACTCATGATCTTGGGCCCTCTTGATTTGAATGGGCCCAAAACTTTGGGTATATCATGGCTTTATGTATCATCCTTCATCTCTTTTTTAATTTTTCTTTTCAAAATTTTTTTTATCATTTTTTATTTTTTTCTCAAAAACTTTTCCCCCCTTTTTTTTTTTGAAAATTTCACTTCTTAAAAAAGTTATTTACAAAAAAATTTTTTTTTTTGAAAACTTTTCTTCTTTGCAAAAAAACTTTCTTTTTTTTTTTTTTTTTTTTGAATTTATTTTTTGAAGTAGTCTTCTAGCTAGGATATATTGTAGCCTTCCCCTCAAAGTCCATGAAATTCTCATCATTTTGGGCCTAGGCATGCAACAAAGAGGACCAAGATTAGGCAGTTTCATTTTGGGCTTTAAAGGATGTTGGATGCTAAGTCCATAGCATACTCGTTACCTTAGGCTCAAGGCCTTTTGATTTGGGCTTATGATAGCAATTAGGCTATGGTCTTATGAACGTTTCAAGTTAAGATATATACCTTTGGACTTTGGGATAAGCTTCTCATATGTGAGAACGTCTTTTCTTTTCGTCCCAGTATCTTATGGTATGTCATAACCTTTGGGTCATCCTCCAATTCTTTACATCTATTATTTGTCCTTTAGAATTAGGTGATCACAAGATATGTGATTGAACAAACAAGAGATATCAAAGGGTACCCTCTTATTAATAGGATCTTGGATTTCTCTAAGTGTGGGTAGGCTCCCCAAGGCTAAAGGGATAGATAAATAGGTCACTCACAACTTGGTGGGTTATGATTCCAACTAAGGATCTAAGTGGACCCCATAGTGGATTGGTAGCAAACCTTTAACGTACTCAAAGCCCATTATAGGCGATGGCACCGATTGTGAATTGGTGGGATGAACTCCAGAAGATTTAGGCTCGAATGGAGCCTTCCATATTCCCACTCATCACCAACCACGGTTAAGGGACAATCAAACCATGTGAAGTGTGTGCAAACAAGTATTGAATAAGCCTTTATTAAGGTTAAGGTATAGGACACATAGGAATTAAACTCACAATCCCTATTGGAGTTGCCACTAAGGACACAATGGAGGAGTTGCCACCTAGTATTTGCAATGGCCTAGGAACCATGAATATAGCATCCTTTTGAGGAAGGACCTTTTTGGTCTTACTACCAAAGATATGGGTACGGAGTTAAGGTATGGTCTTGGGAAGGTGTTAGGCATCCAAAACCGCTCAACCCTAAGGTTAGCTTCCCCTCATTATGTCTTATGTTAACCATATTAAAGGCACACTTAATATTGTTATTCTAACTCTCACACACACTAGCATACATATAAACACACAACATGGCATCAATCATCCCAAAAAGACCTAATCATACATCTATCATGGCATAACATAAACCTTAGCATGTTACTATCATACATATCATATCCAAGGTAGCACATAGATATAGAAAGATCCAAGCAAACATGTGATTGCATCTACACTTCAAGAAGAACCCAACCAAACAAACATGTTTATCTCCATCATTAAGGCAAAATCCTATTCAAAATAGAGGCATAATATGTGAAACAAATGAAGAAAACAAAGCGGAAAACTCAAACTAGGGTTTTTGGGTAGCGGTATGCGAGCGCATGAACAAGCCTGTGTATGTATAATCTAGCCTACGTATGTAGCCAAGATTATGCGCATGTGGGTTTCAACCCAGAAACCCTAGCCACGAACACAGAAAATAGACTAAAACTTCAAAACTATAAATCTAACAACCTATCATGCTTTAAAATATAAAAACTACACAACCTAAACTAAGAACAAATATATCAAAGATACACAAAGCAAAAAATATTCTTAACATGCATTGGATCTAACAACAAACGAAAGCAACACTTAACATATTAAAACATATTCATCAATATATCAAATCATTCAACTCTCCAATCAAAACATAATGAGACTCAACAAAACAAAACATATCTCTAAGAACATATAATATATAAATCAAATATGAACAACAAGAACACAAGTTATACAAAACCAAAATTAAGGAAGAGCCATAAAGAGAGACTCACCTTGCTTATGGAACACAACTTGTTAGATATTTCACCAGCCCCTCTATGCCTACACAACAAGATTCAATGATAATCAAGGGAATCAAAATATTCAATAGTTCATAGGTAATCACAACTTAAAATAAAAGATGTTCTTGAAAAGATTGTTTGAAAAAGGTTTTTTGATTTGGATTAGAAAATAGTTTCTGCCTTAATGGGTAATAGAGTGAGGTTTTGAAAAGCCAAAAATGTGCCCAGTGCTTGATGTGCAGAAAAATCAGAGTTAGAAAAGAGTTTTGGAGAGGTTTAGGTGAAAAATTCACTCTCTCTTGCTAGGGTTTTAGTTTGGAGGCATAAGGATGTATTTATATGTTAAAGCTAGAGTTTTCAGACTTATTTTAGGGTTTTGGACGTTCCAAAGGATCTAGGGGCTAGGCCCCTTCAAAGAGGGAGGGTTCGGGCCCTAAAACATGAAGTGTTGAGGTTCTGGAATGGGCCCTACGTACGCAAGTTTGTGTATGTGTACACAGATTTGTGCATGCGTACGCATAGCTTTGATGGCCCGACTTCAAATGGTCATAACTCACTCATTTAAGTCCAAATTAGAAAATATTTTTATTCAAATTGAAGCAGTGGATGTCTACTTTCCAATGAAATAAACCACACTAAAAAATTCTTTGTGGATAAAAAGTTATGGTAAAAACAATAAGCAAAGGTCATTTTTTACCAATGTTTTCAAAGCAATTTGAGCACTTTTGAGTTGTGGTTACTTCCAAACAATCAAAATAACTTCAATTACCTTTTGTAGACATGTCAAGCTCATCATTGGGACCAGGGACTAAAGTTTATTAACCGGGTACAAAATGAGGTGTCTACAAAGGCATGACATTGTAGTGGTAATTGCCCGTGGGAGTTATGAAAGAAGTTTTTTCTTGATCTTTGGGGACTAAAGCTATCTGGTGATACCCTTGGAAGGCATCGAGGAAACTCATTCTCTGGTGCCCAAAGGTGGCATCTACAAGCTGGTCAATCTTTGGTACTGGTAAGGGGTCTTTTAGGCAAGCCATGTTCAAATCCGTGAAATCCACAAATACCTGCCACTTTTCATTCTTCTTCTTTACTATCACAATATTTGCCAACCATTCTGGGTAGAAAACCTCATTGACAACCCTTGCCTCTTTTAACTTCTCCACATTTTCCTTAACAGCCTTGAAATGAATAAAGAGGATCTCCTCGGCTTCAACTTCTTTGTGATGCAATTACGTTCCACATTAAGCCAATGGCATATGAATTTTGAATCTAACCCTGGGGCCTAATATAGACTCCATGCAAAAACTTCTATATTACAAGCCAAAAATAGTAGCAGTTGAACCTTTTCCGAAGCCGAAAGGCTTCTGCCAACCTGGAAATACTTATCCTTCGCATCTATATACACTTTCTCCAACTGCTCACTCTACTCTTCCGAGGTGAATTGTAACTGCTATAACTCCCTGGGTGATTCAAACTATGCTAGCTGCTCGTGCCTGATGGTGATGATTAAACATTGTCAGGCTGCACTTTGATCCCCCCAAAGCTCATAAATTCCCTACTCAATAGGGAACTTCACCTTCTGGTGTAAAGAGGAGGGCACGACTCCCAACAAGTGGATCTAGGGGCTACTAAGAATAGTAGTGCATGGTGAGTAGGAATGCACGACTATGAAGTCCACATACTCCTTCCTTCCTCCAATTTCCACTAGAAGCCGAATCTGTCCTGCTGGAGTCACCATGGTTCCATCAAATGCCACTAAGGGGGTAACATACTTGGCCAAATATGCTTATGTGAGTCCCAGGCCTTGGTATAAATCAGGGTACAAAATCTCAACCCTACTCCCCTAATTACCATCACCCTATTTACATCGAAACTGATGATTCTTAAGTTTACCACTAAAGCGTTGTCATGGGGCTGCATGGTCCCCTCTTTATCTCTCCTTGAGAAACCTAGGAAGTCCTCTTCGTACCTAGCTCTTTTAGCTGGTTGGGAGCCCATTTCCACCTCCGAGGTGGGTACCATAGCCAAAATCCTTCGAGTCACTTGTATGGGTCCACCTACGACCTTGATAGCATGTATCACCTAAATAAGGCCTAGCGAGGGAGATGAGGCCTGTGACCCACTTGCCCCTTGTTCTCCTTGAGGTCGGGGGTGATCTTGAGTATGAACTCCTTTAAATGTCTGGCTTTCTCTAATTGATTTAGATGGTCTTTCAAGGTTCTGCATTCTTCCGTGGTGTGACCTCTCTCTCGGTGATAGGAAAAATAAAGACTTTGGTTCCTCTGAAAAGGGTCTCTGCTAATTTTTTTTTTTTTTTTTTTGCCATTAAAAATAGGGCTCATTCTTGATCTTGTCCACAATTCGATAAATCAGCTCCTTGTTCAATGAGCTAACTACCTCTATCGTTGTCCCTGGGGGTAAAAGCCTCTTCCAAGTCGAGGGGGGTGAACTACCCTAGCCACTTTCATTTTTGCCACGGGCGCCTTAGATTTGGACTTAGCATGTAGCTGGTCATCCTCCAATCTCTTATATTCCTCTACCCTTTCCATCAATTTATGCATATCCATAACTGGTCTTAATGTGAGCGAGGCTCTCAAATCGAAATCGATGTGAAGCCCCACCTTTAAAGTACTAGTAGCCACCCCTCCGTTAATCCCCTTGATCTTATTGTACAGTTCCTAATATCTATCAAAATACACCCTGAGAGTCTCCCTTTCCTTCATCAACATAGTAATCAAGGATTCAAAAGGCTTTGGGACTCTACTTTACATGTCATAAACCTGGCACCAAACGCTTGGATTAGCTCATTATAGCTATAAATGGAGCTCTTCTCCAGACCTTTTAACCACTTCATGGCATTGGGTCCAAGGTTGGAAGGAAAAATTTTACACATCAGCGCTTCATTCTTAAAGTAGATAGCCATGCCCTGATTGTAGTCACAGCATCAAGGTACACTTTCTATTCTTTGTTCTAGAATTCAAGGTTACATGTTATCTCTCATGAATGAAGTAGATCCATGTTTGTTGCTTACGCTGTGTGTTTTCTATGAGATGCAAAACCAAATTTTCCAACAGTTTCTGCATTGATCTACATGTCTATGTGCTTTTTGCCTTTTCCATGTGCTCCTTGCCATGTTTATGCCTAGATCTATATGTTCATGTGCTCCTTGCCATGTTTGTGTGTCTAGATCTTTTGGTTAAATGCTAGGCCATGTGCTTCTATAGCCGTTTTGTCTCTTGATATATCTATTTCTTGTGTTTTGGCCCTTTTGGTAGGGTTTAGATCTAGATCTTGTGGTCTAGGACTACATCCATACACCTAGGCCTATATCAAAGGGTTTGGATCATTTCCTTTATGCATGTGCACGCTTGCTTGCTTCTATGCTTTACATCCATGTTTGCTTGCCTAGATCTGGGTTTTACCATGCTTAATGCCCTTTATGGGCCTATGCTTGTCTTTGGGGACACTTGCTTGTGTATGGTTGCATCTATCCTGCATGTGGCTTGTTTGGGTGTAACCATTTGTGAGAACACATCCCCATGATGTCAGTTTGCATGAAGCATGCCCTTTCTCCACTCCGTGCGATGTTAAGCTTGCCTTACTTTCTTTGTGCCACTCGTTTGGCTTTCTTTGCTCCTTTGCATCTTCGCACGCTTACCTACATATTCATGTGTGAGTCCTTGCTTGCTTGTGTCATCAAGCCTAATTCCTACTATCTCTTGTGGGTTTACACCTGTCTTTGATACACGAGACCCCGAGTCCCTTTTGGGAATTTTGTTTGATGGCACATGTGTCATCCATACTCCAATTTCATGAAACTATGGAGACCCAATCCAAACCTACATTTGTCCTTCTAGGACACCCCTTTTTGTTAGTCTTTGTGATTATCTCGATCCATGTCACCAAGTGACATTGGTTTCCCTGTGTATGCGACATGCATCAATATGTTTGATGCTTTAAGGGGGGCTTCAGCTCGTTCTAGCACGAGCCTGTTGGTATGTGCCATATACATAGGCATGAAACCCTGTCAGTGCGCCATAGCGCACCAAACGCGAAACTCTGCTCGATTTTCGTCATGGAAATGGGACATCCCTATTGCCATATTCTCACGACGAAAAGTTAGTGAGAATAGCATTTTGTGTGCTATGATGCACCAAAGGTGAAGCGCTACTGGATTTCAGCCATTAAAATAAGGCAAAATGTTGTCGGATTTTCGTCGTGGAAATTTGGCATCGATTCCAAACACACTAGGGAAGCATCAATCGAGACCACACCCTTTCCAAAATTAAACCTCAAAGCCCAATTCGTTTAAAGCCCTAAAAGCTAATGTTAATAGCTCATTTTTAATTGCCAATGTTCTTAAATTAAGATTTTACCAAAACAAATGACTATCTATGGACAGGCATTGTGGGGTGTCTAACACCTTCCCCACACGTAACCAGACTTCTGAACTCAAGAATCAAGATTTTTTTACCCATCCACATTAGATTAGGAAAAATGCCATTTTTCTTAGCCTAAGATTGGTAATAAAATCAAATAGAGTTAGGTGAGCAATCACACTTTAGAAAAAAAAACCCAATGATTGGTGGAAACTTCACTTACCTTTGGTAATTATCTTAAAATTGAATCATTTTCCAGTCACACACCAGAGTTGTACCCTTCTTGACAGCACCTGAGCTCCCGAGCCAGCAAGCTCCCGTGGGCGCATGCTGAGTGTCGCCGCAATGGGTGGTCGAATTGCCACAAGGCATTGACAATCAATCTCTCCCCTTAGGAAGGAGGTTCCTGCTCCCTACTATAATTCCGTGTGGACTACTCTCGGACTTCCTTCCTCACCTTAGACTGAAGTCACCCATTCTCAAAGATAGATTCCTCTAAAATACTTAACTGAGATGGGTTGGGAGCCCAATTCCTTCTTGGTTTGCCATCTTTCTACCTCTATTGACTCTTAATCCTTCTGCTTGGTGGATATTCCCACAGTTAGCACCAATTGTGGAAGTCAAAAACATCCAAAGATAGAACAATGACAGAAGTTCTTGATCTACACAACTAATTTCTAAAAGATGGAAAAAACAATATCCACAATAGAAGCATTAGACAGTAAATTAAAAGATAGAAATAAACAGAATCAAGCTTTCATATATGGAGGAACATTGTTTCCAAGGTACACGAGAAGGATTCAAGGGTAGAAATCTTTAACTCCCTCTCCCTTTATTTTTCTGAACCTCCAATTATGTTGCTCCCCTCCTTCTTCTATAGCTATTTGTCCTCATCCTCCAGCTGTCCAACTCTTAGCTAGATTTGGGGGATACATGTCCCATCAAACCTCTGCTCTGCCATTTTTCGATCATGAGGAAGGACTTTTAGGGGTGTTTCCACTGTTCAGCCAGTCATTTAGCATTTAATGTGGCTGACATTAGGTAAGGGATCCCATTAATACAAAGGTGGCTGTTTCATTGGGCTTTGCATCTTCTTCGTCATATTCCTTGGGGAAAGTGTGGAAGACGGGTGGTTATAAGGGAGGAAATTGTTATCCGAGATACCTCTGTGACCTTGGGATAAAGGTTTAAGGGATTACCTCGGATATGGTCCTCGGGAAGGCAGTCATCTCAAATTTCCATGGACATAAGCCCAACTAGCTCCTTGCCATTAACAGATTACATCATCTAGAACTATGTCATGGCCTGGCCTCTTGGACTTTGGTCTTTGGGTTGAGTTTAAAGTCCACCCCCCCCCCCCCCCCAAATAGTATCTATCAGTTAAGCACCCACATAAATTTCATACAAGATTCTTTGAATCTGTTTAGTGGAAAATTATTTACCTCAATGCTCAAAGTGAGATCTAATGGGGTTAACACATTTGGCTCAGCAGACTTCAATCTATAAGAAATATTGATGCGGAAAGAAAAAGAAAAAAATTATTTATAATCTTGTTTTTTTGGACATCAATTGTATTTTTATTTTAGGTCCTTTAATTAGGTTAATTAATATATTTATCTAAAGTATAGGGTGTTTTTGTCATTCAATAAGTAGGGTTTCCTACACAATTAGAATTAGGGTTTCATATTATCTATTTAGCAAACAATGTACTCCTA
Organism: Quercus robur; assembly: GCF_932294415.1. NCBI lineage: Eukaryota > Viridiplantae > Streptophyta > Magnoliopsida > Fagales > Fagaceae > Quercus > Quercus robur. The sequence goes on along the minus strand of NC_065534.1, from coordinate 43,990,321 downwards.
TCAAAGGGAGATGATTTTGATGAATGAAAGTTTCTTTTAGTTTTTGGTCTGGTGCCAACTCCAACCAGGCTTAAGTGTTGATTCCTAGTGGTTTTTTTCCGCTTGATATTGACTCCAAGCTAGAGGCAGGGCTACACTTATAAGGTATATCTATTTTGCAATTTTTTTAGATACTAGACCTTAAAATTGATAGCTGGCCCCTCCAAAAAATAAAAGCTGGCCCCTGCAAAAAAGTATTGAATAACTAATTAAACGTTGGGTTCTAAAAAATAATTGTTAAGAATAACAAACTATCTGCCTTGTAACGAAAAAAAAAAAAAAAAAAAATGTTTGTAGTAGAGTTTTGGTTGAAATAGTAAGTTTTTAATAAAATAAATTTCCTAGTAGAGTTATTTTATTTTATTTTATTTGGGATTAAGTTTTTCATTGTTGTTAATTTTCAAATTGTTTGTCAATACTTGATTTAGTCACAAAATGTTAAATGAAAAAAATCTGGTGAGGATATATAAGTGACAATACTTAAAAAGAAATTTTCTTTTGGATGTAAATATATAATTTTTATTTCCCTTTTCAATTTGGGACCAAGTCTTTTGTTGTTATTGCTATTCTTATTAAGTTTCCAATTGTTTGTCAGTGCTTGATTTAGACTAAAAATGTTGAATGAAAAAAATAGAGGATATTTAATGCCGGGTTTTGATAACACTCCAAAAATAAAAGATTTAAAAAATTATAATTAAATAATGGTAAAACGTTTTGTACATATTGGTGGCAAAGTAGACAATTTGCGTATATGCATTAAAGTTTATATGAAATGTATGTATCAATATATGTAGTTGTGTAAATGTATGTATTTATGAATATGTAACTCGGCCTCCCCAAACCAAAATTCCTGACTTCACCCCTATCGAAGCAAATCTAGGTGATGATTCCTAGGTCTGATCCTTTATTTTTGTGTCATTTAATTTTATTGTTGAATCGTTCTAGTTTCTCCTGTATCAAATATTCACGCCAGTAGAGCCAAGAATCTGGTCTGCAAGAAGACAGAGGTCCAAATTTGGTTTTGCAGAAAGACATTCATGTATGTAAAATATAAATGCTGGTCTTCAGAAAAGAGATACAAGTCTGCAGAATATGGAATCCAATCTGCATACATGTAGAAACGCATTTAAGTCTTTAGAATACATAATTCGGTCTGCAGTACATGCAGAAAGGTATTCAAGTCTACAAATCCAGATCTGGCTTAAATGGAGATGTTTAGAACTGCAAAACTCAGATTTAGTTTACGAAAAAGAAAAGTTCTCTCAAGGAAAGATTGGTTTGATAGGGAGAAAATGACATATGAGGTGTGCATGCTTTTGTGTCTAGTACTTAGACACTAAGATAGGATATCTTTGCAATAAGGGGAAAAGATAAAGAAGGGGAGGCTAACACATTATTAGATGACCAAAAGGAGGGTTGTCTCTCTTTTTTTTTTCTCCCCTCCCCCGCATTTCATAACACAGGTCTGCTTCCTTATATAATAGTTTGAGATTTTGTTTCATGTGAGAAAGACATCTCTTAAATGTTTGAAAATTCATATCGGCTTTCCCTTGGTTTTTGCGGTGTAAGCTTTATTATTAGGATTGGTAATATATACAATATTTTAAAACTGAATGTAGTATTTAGTGTTGCTAAACTCCTGTTGAGTCATATTAGCTTAACATTTTGGTGAATTCAGTCCACTTCAATTCTTTCGGTCCACTTCAATTCATTTCACTTCAGTCCACTTTGGTAATGCTTTAGGAGGAGAGGTTTGTGTAGAAAGAGAACTTGCTACATTGACAATTATGAATTATGTTACCTTCTCAGTGTAATGTTGGTAGATTCTTGATAAAATTACATTTTTCTTATGTTATTAAAGTCTTCTTCTTCTTTTTTTTTTTTTTTTTTTTTTCTTTTTTTTTCCTAATATAAGTGATGGATTTACTTATATTTTTCCTCTTTAGGTCATTCAAGACATATAGAAGATGAACCATTTGTAAGGAGTGCTAGAAATAAATTGCAACAACACATTACATTATTTTCAAATTATCTCTCCTTATATAATAATTGAATGTAAAATGTGTTAGGCTCTAAGGAATTAAGAACTAATGTATTAGAACTTCATTATGTATATGTTGGCAAATCATGATCAAAACATTCAATCTAGATTTAGGCTGCTTAAAGTGTGTTTATGTGTAAAGTTGGAATCGAGTGTACTACAGGATTTAATGTGTAAATCTGTAAAGCTCGATTGATCGAAAATTAGACTCAATCGATCGAAGCTTGTGCAGATTGTTTTTCTGCAGAATTTTTCAACGCAAGCCCAAGTCCATATGATGTGTAGGGTTTTATGTTTTGCTTCTAGTATAAAAAGAAAAACCCTAACCACGTTTTAAAGGTTGTTGATATGCTGTGTGTATGAATCTCTTGTGAGATCTAGAGGTGTTTGCCTTCATACATACTTAGGGTTATCAAGATCAAGATTGATGTCGAGAGCTTGGTGATTGCTTCAGTTGCTACATAAAGAGCTTAAAGAAAACACAAGTGGGAATGCTTGTGGTTGCTGTGAATCCAAGAAAGAAATAGTCCATGGACTCGGAGCTGTCACGTGGTCGTGGTAGTAAGTTTTCTACTCGAGGTAACAATAGGATGTTAATGGTCTAAGTCGTTATTGTAAAACTTCAATTCTTTCATAGTGGATCTGTTTTACCTTTAGGATAGATAGGTTAAATCCTCCTTAAGTTTTTTACCAGTTTGGTTTTCCTGGGTTATCATATCGTTGTATTCTTTATTTTCCGCATTATTTACTTGATATGATTTACTTGTGCTAACCTAGACTTGAATAATTTATCTAAGTAATCACTTTGCTAAATAACTAGGTTAATAAACTTATGTTTTAAGGGGTCTAAAAACGTACAAGTGGTATCAGAGCGAGTAGCTCTTGTGTTAGATCTTTTGATCTAAGAGTTGATCCTTGATTCCTGTTATCATGGATAATTTTAAGTGTCTTACTGTTTTTGATTGTGATGATTTGAATAAAAAAGGCACTGTTGTTTCTATTGATCTTATTGATGCCTGTGAAACTCTTCGTAAGGAATTATTGAAATCTATGAAAATTGCTAAGAAATTCAAGGAAGAGTTAAAATTGGCTAATCTTGAAAAAGAGGAATTGGTTGTTAGATTAGATGAATCTAATAAAAAGAATGAATTTTTTTGAAATCAAATTTCCTCTCAAGATGAGAAGATGAAAAGCTTGGAACAAGAATTAGTTGAATCTAAAGCTAAAATTGAAAATTTGACTAGTACCAAGACTGTTGTTAATAACAGAAGTGTTTCTGTTTCTCTTAAGCCTAAAACTGAGAAAGTTTATATCCCTCCTTTCAAGAGGAATAATAAAGAAAAGGCTTATTTTGCTAGGTTAAATAAAGGTAAAAGTTCTGATGTAGACGCTGAAGTTTCTAAACCTATATCTAAACCTACTGGTAGAGAGCATAATAAATATGTTTTTGTGCCTACTTGTCACCTTTGTAATGTTGTTGGTCATATTAGATCAAATTGTTCTTTGTTGAGAAAAAAACCGAAATCTGAGATTAAATTTGTTGTTAGGAATACTGATGTTCCTAAATTTGTTTTTGTTTGTCACTTTTGTGGTGTCTTCGGTCATATCCGTCCTAATTGTCATAAATTGAAATTTAAAAATTCTGTATTTCAATCTAGGATATGTGATGATATTTCTCCTACCATAAGTCCATACAAATTGTTTCATATTCTTTTGAAAAATTTAAGCTTGTTGGCTTGTTAAAGGAATTTACAGGATTTCAGTCTTTCTCAGAAGATTGGTGTAATCCCTCAAATATACTCTGCTTCTCATGGATTTTCACCTACAAAGCCGAAGACTCGTGCTATATGAGAGAGAAAAGATTCTCTAAGGTGAGTGTTGTTTACTTGCCCTTGATTTAATTCTTTCAATTAATTGTGGACATGTTTTCTTTTAGTTTTTGGTTGTTTTATTTTCTTAGGTTGTTTTGATTATTCAAAAATCCAAAAACATTGAAAAATTTCAAAAAGAAAAAAATATTTTATTTTGTGTCTACTTTTATTTTTCTTGAGGATTACATGAATTATGATAACTCTATCTTGATTTAGAACATGCTTGACATTGTGGAGAAACTTGAATAGTATGTGTTATATAAGTGCTAAGCTATTTCTGATTTTGTGTGAGTATGTACTAGTTTGTACATGTACTCGTGGGCTAATTAAGAAATTGATATTTCTTATTTGTGTACCTTCTATAGCTTAGTTTAACACTATCATGCATTTTTTTTGCATTTTATTCATTAAGCATAATGTGTTCTTTTAGTTTTAGTCATAAATTTTTTTTTAAACCAAACAGATTTTTATGTGTTTTGTATTACACATCATGAATATGTAATTGAGGTTGGCCTATTATCTTTGCATAACATGTGTATGTACTTTGTTTAGCTTGGATGAGCTTATTTTACTGCACCTTGCTAGTTTTAGCTTTGTAGTGCATGTTGTGTGGGAGTGTTTATAGTTTTTGATCACATGATTTTGATTTTGAAGTCACATGCTTTTGATTGTAAGGACTAAAAAATCCTAAGAGAAAGACATAAATAACCATCTCACCACTGTTTACTAGTCAATTATGAACACCTTAATGCATATCATATGATTTTGTGCTTGAGAAAGTGTAGCACATGCATAAAAAGAGCATAAGGTGTAGCCTTGGTTTAAATAATAAAATTGATATGTACATTATTGGGCTATAATCTAATAATTTCCAAATAAAATAAAATTGGTGTGTACATTATGAGACAAAACAAGAAACTTACATGATTGCAAGCTTGTTTTCTAGGAGATGTGAGAGTTATATGATGTAACTCTTTAGGTGATAGTCACTTTCAAATTTATGTGATGAATAATGTAGAAATTGTGATTGATTACTATCTATATATCATCTCACATGTATCTTATGCTTTTACTAGTTTGCACACACTTCACAAGTTATTCTTTGCTAAGCTTTGTACATGGAATTGTGTGTGAATCTAGTTTGGCCATCCAAGATTATATTTTCTATGGTGTTTGATGCAAAATATGTTTAAGGGTTGGCAAAAATTGTGTTTTTGATGATTAAAAACCTTGTTTTGAAGTTCTGGGTTGAAAACTCATGTTTTTGAAAAACATTTAAACTCATTCTCATGCTTTTCATTCATGAAATTCTTTGGATTAAGTGTTTTCTGCGTAAAAATTCTGCTATTTTTCAAAAAAATCCAGTTTTCTAGAATTTCAATCGATCGAATGTGTTTTTCGACTGATCGAAAATCCCTTGATTTTTAATCATGACTTTCTGTCTGACTCGATTGGTATTCGATTGATGCTTGATTGATCGAAACTGAAAAATTTTCAGTTTTTAAGTATTTGACCAAAAAAAATTTCATGCATCATTTATGTTTAGGATTCAAATGCATTGCACTGTTTTTTGTATGCATCTTGCAGTTTTGCAGTCATATCTCTCATTGTTTTCACACCTAACATGCATACACTTTGCTAAATTGGGTACTCAACTTGATTTAAAAATTGATTGATTAATTTTTGAGTTCTCTACATTTTACTATATATTTTTATGTGTAAACTGCGGAAAATATTTTTCTTAAAAGATATGATGAATAATCAATGTGCAAATTTTTTCTCTTAAACACATTGCATGCATATGTTTATGGGCCACATAGTGTCAAGTTTGCATTTATTGAAAGAGAGAATATTTTTTTTTGTGTATCCTCAACTTAGTTTTTAAGTTTGGTTTGCGTCTTTATTTTCCCCACCTCCTAAATTTTCCCCAAAACTATTTTTCCCAAAACATGTTTTGTTTTTCCTATTTTTATAGGAGGAGAAAAGTTTTTTTAACCTTTGTTGTTCATAGAGGGAGTTGTTGCTCTTCATAGGGGGAGTTGCTTCTATTCTCTATAGAGTTGGATTCATTTGTTACCTTGATTCTCTATTTTCTCTTGACTTTTGTTGCGTATGTTTTCTGTTTACTCTTTGTTTGAGTTGTCTTTGTCGATACGTGACAAAAAGGGGGAGAAATAGATGAAACGTGGGAATCCTAAGGTTTTTTAAAATGTTTTGTTTAAGAAGAAATAAAATTGTTTTTGAAAGGGGGAGAATATAAAAACTTTTTGATGTATCTAACTTAGGGGGAGAGTTAGAATTTACTTTTGTTTTTATATTGTGTTTCATACTATTTTTTATATGTCTTACTTTCCACACATGCGGTGATGTGTTCTTTTGAGTGCTTTTAGGGAAGACAATTTGTGTGTAATTGGGCTGTTTTGTAACTTTGAGCATTTTTGTTTTGGTATTTGTTTTGTCACTGATGGCCAAATGGGGAGTTTATTAGGTTCTAAAAAATTAGGAACTAATGTATTAGAATTTCATTATGTATATATTGGCAAACCATGATCAAAACATTTGGTCTAGATTTAGGCTGCTCAAAGTGTGTTAATGCGTAAAGTTGAAATCGAGTGTACTGCAGAATTTAATGTATAAATCTGCAAGGCTCGATCGATCGAAAATTAGACTTGATCAATCGAAACTCGTGCAGATTGTTTTTCTGCAGAATTTTCCAACTCAAGCCCAAGCCAATATGACGTGTAGGGTTTTATGTTTTGCTTCTAGTATAAAAAGAAAAAACCTAGTCACGTTTTAAAGGTTGTTGATATGTTGTGTGTATGAATCTCTTGTGAGATCTAGAGGTGTTTGCCTTCATACATACTTTGGGTTATCAAGATCAAAATTGATGTCGAGAGCTTGGTGATCGCTTCAGTTGCTGCATAAAGAGCTTAAAGAAAACACAAGTGGGAGTGCTTGTGGTTTCTATGAATCTAAGAAAAAAGTAATCTGTAGACCCGGAGCTGTCACATGGTCGTGATAATAAGTTTTCTACTCGAGATAGCAATAGGATGTTAGTGGTCTAAGTCGCTATTGTAAAATTTCAATTCTTTCATAGTGAATCTGTTTTACCTTGAGAATAGCTAGGTTAAATTCCCCCCAAGTTTTTTACCGGTTTGGTTTTTCTGGGTTATCATATCGTTGTGTTCTTTATTTTCCGCATTATTTACTTGATATGATTTACTAGTGTTAACCTAGACTTGAATAATTAATAACTAGGTTAATCAACTTGTATTTTAAGGGGTCTAAAAACGTGCAAAATGTATTATGTTTCTTTGGAAAAAAAAATAAAAATAAATAAATAAACTTGCAAAATTTAGAACTTTCAAATAACAAATATAGATAACTTAATTTAGAAAAATCTAATAGGTTGTATCAAATATACTTTGTTAGAAATCATTTTAAGAAGAGTTTGGGAATGATAATTATAAGTCTTATTTACTATTTTCATTTTTCATTTAATAAAAAAAAAAAATCTTTAATTTTTTTTTGCACATCGTGTAGGTCTGCAACTGTAGGTCTGCGACTAATTAGGAGAATGAAAGTGGCATTCAATTTTAGCTGCAAGAGGAAAGGTTGGATTGACTTCCTTGGAAATGAAGATGGTGTTTGGGATCAATTAATCCTTATAGATGCCAACTTGCACTGATGACGGGTTTGAGAAGAAATAAAATGGACAACGCAGGCACACTTAGGCTGAATTGAGCTTTGTCCCTTAGTGTATGTGTATGGGCCCCTTAGTGGACACAATAATCAAAGGGTGCAGTAGACATCCAGCCACTTTTAGAAGACATCGTCCATCCTGCCAAACCAATCCTCCATTAGCTTACTTTTGAAATTGGACCCATCATGGGATTGAGCCATGAGTTTGTGGGCACCATACTCTTATTTATGAGTGGCCATCTGTTTTTACGGCTCCTGTGTTGGGCCTAGCATGCAGATATGTAGTTTTTGCTAAGAAGGCCCATTTTCCTCTGTAAAGAGATTTGCCGCCTAAGTGTCCTGATCCTACTCATTTATGGATTTGGGCTTGTAACAGCATTAGCATTGGGGTGTAAAACCTCCGAGTTGCTAAAATACCACTGACAATCTAAAAAAGAGATCCATATGAGAGGATGTATATCTAAATTTTTTTACAACCTGTGAATATTAAGTTCTTATATTTAGAACTTACTATTCATGAGTTTGTAAACTAAAATAAATTTTTTTTTTCAATCTTTTTTCTCTCTCTTTCTCACTTTGTCTCACTCACATTATATTTATATTATTATTTGATGGGATAGTTTATATTATTTTAATAAGTTATATGTAAAAATAAAAACTGGAATGTTAGGTGAGTTGTAAAATAAGATGGTAAAATATAGATAAGAGCATTAGCATTAGGGGGTGTAAACACCCCCCAATTGCTATTATACACACTAAACTCATAAAAATGAGCTCCATCCTAGTATGGAAACCTAAAAAGATTTTGCAACCTACTACGGTAAGTATTGGTATATACAACCTACTGTAGTAGAGGATGGATAAATAAAATATTATTTTTTCTTTCCTCTCTCTTCTCTTTCTTCCCAATCTCTAACTCTCTCTCTCTTCTTCTTTTCCTTTTCAATCACTCTTAGTCTCTGTCTCTAATCCCTATCTTTTCTTCTCCAACTCTTCTCTCTTCTCTATTCTTTTTTCATCTTTCTCTCTTGATTTGGAGGTATTTTTTTCTTGGTTATGGGTTGTGGGTCAGGTGGGGCTGTGGTGAAGACGTGGGTTGTGGTTTAGATGGGGCTGTGGTGGAGACGAGATTTGTGTGTTTCTGGCGGTCATGCGCGATGCAATGGTGGCAGCGTGGGGATTAAGGGTTGAATGGGCTATAGGTTTTGATGGATCTTGGTGGGCGTGGGATGGGCTATGGGTTGGTGTTTAGGTGGCCGAATCGGTGTTGGTATGGTGATTGGGTGGCCGGATTAGTGGTTTTGGTGTTTGGGTTATCGGATTGGTGGTGGTTTGGTGTTTGGGTGGTTGTTGTGCTTGGTGATTGGTATTTGCTGGTTTTTTTTTTTTTTTTTTTTTATCTTCTTCTTCTTCTTCTGCTTTGTTAGTGGTTTCTGCCTTGGTGGGGTTGTGTTGGTTGCTGCCTTGCTGGGGTGTATGGTGGTGGTGGCTACCTTGCTGGGCATGTGTGGTGGTGCAGTGGTGGTTGTGATTGGTTTGCTTGGAAGATAGAGACAGACTGGAGAGATAAAGACAGAGTAGGAGAGAAATGGAAGAGATATAATTTTTTTCTTTCTTTTTGTATGGTTTATATTATTTTAATCAGTTTAATGTAAAAATAGAAATTGAGATGTTGGAGAAGTTGTAAAATGAGATGGTAAAATAGATAAAGTAGGTTTTTGAGGATGCGAAATATAACTTTTTTGCATCCCGGTTGCTAATGCTCGGTATTTGAGGATGTAAAATAGATTTTTTTTTTTTTTTTTTTTTTTCGCATCTCGGATGCTAGTAAAATCATTTTACCTTAAGATTTAACATGTAAGTTTAATTACAAAGGACAAACCTTTGCATTCTTTTTTCTATTGGGAGATACTGTAGCAATTTATATGTTTTTTATTTATTTATTTATTTTTTTAAATTTCAAAGTGATACATAAGAAGATTCGGAGCATGTTTCAATGTACGACATAAGCTCGAATTCAGAATCACCAAAGTTGCTCCAATAGCTAGTCACTTGAATATGAAAATCAGAAAATAGCCCCAGGTTTCAACCTCTACTACAAACCGGAATTAAAATCTAGAATAATTTGAACACAAAGGAAATAAATGTAAGATATTTGTAATTAAATTTTTTTTTTGTTTTGTTTTGTTTTTTTTTTTCTTGATACAAGATAGAATTTTTACTCTAACTTAATCTAAGTGTATATGTGTGTGAAATTCCCTCCTGGAGTGTTGAACCCCGACCTTTGCCCTTGCACCCCACAAGCGTTTATACTTGTGGAGTGACCACCGCATCAAAGGTGCACGGTGGTTGTAATTAACTTTTTAAAAGATCTTCTTTGTGTGCATTAATTAAAAGTGCACCAACGTCAAACTTTTGACCTTGCTTGGGGCAATGTTGCATTTATCTATTAAGTGTAAATAACAAAGAAGCAAGCCTCCGCATTCCCCAAGTTCTGTGTTGGCATAGGCTGCATCAGTTTCATCTTCACCACTTAGGGGTGTCCAACGGGTGGGTTTGGGGTGGGCATAATTGGGTTGGGTATATAAAAACTCATTTACTCATTTATTACTTATTTAACAAATTACTTCTAACTCAAACCCAACCCAACCCAATTATTATGGATAAACCCCAACCCACCCAATTACCCAATAATCAAAATTACCAAAATGCCATTAAAACTTGAAAATGACCAAAGTACTCATAAAATCCTTTAAATTTACCAAAATACCCCCTAAACTTATAAGAGACCAAATATGCTAAAAAAAAAAACTAAAGATGACCAAAATACCCCGAAATCTAAAAAAAGATCAAAATATCCCCGAAAAAAAGAAAAGAAAAAGAAATTGACCAAAATACCTCCAAAACCTAGAAAAGGACCTAAATACCCTCGAAACTAAAACAGTGACCTAAATACCCCTAAACCTAAAAAATGAGCAAAATAACCCCAAAACGTAAAAATTGACCAAAATACCCGCTAAACCTAAAAATTAATCGAAATACTACTGAAATCTAAAAATGACCAAAATACCCTCGAAGCCTAAAAAATGACTAAAATACCCATGAAGCCTAAAAATTGATCAAAATACTCTTGAAACCTAAAAATTACCAAAATGCCCCATAAACCTTAAAAAATTACCAAAATAACCCCGAACCTAGAAAATGACCAAAATACCCCCGAAATCTATAAAATGACCGAAATACCCCCAAAACCTAGAAAATGACCGAAATATCCCAGAAACCTAAAAAATGACCAAAATACCCCCCCCCAAAACTAAAAATTACCAAAATACCCCCTAAACCTAAAAAAAAAAAAAAGACTGAAATGCTCCTGAAACCTATAAAAGGACCAAAATACCCTCGAAGCATAAAAATTGACCAAAATACCCACTAAACCTAAAAATTAATCGAAATACTACTGAAAACTAAAAATGACCAAAAAAATACCCCTGACACCTAAAAAATGACCGAAATACTCCTGAAATCTAAAAAATGACCAATATTCCCCCGAAACCTAAAAACTTATCAAAATACTCCTGACACCTAAAAGTTACCAAAATATGCCATAAACCTAAAAAAAAGACCGAAATAGCCCCAAAATCTAAAAAATGACCAAAATACCCCAAAACCTAAAAAATAGCTGAAATATCCCCAAAACCTAAAAATTAACCAAAATACCCGCTAAACCTAAAAATTGGCCGAAATACTCCTGAAATCAATGTTCTTTCTTTGCACAATCTAGCCAACATGATGAAACCTTGTTCAGACAACGCTTTTAATTTGGGGTATCGAGTACTAGTACGACCCTGCTCTTCAATTTTTTTTTCCATCAAATTATCTAAGTTTTTAAAACACTGAATGCTATGGTTATAAACTTATACTTCTTTTTACCATAACAATGGAACAACATAGCATACTTTTTAAAAATAATATTTACTCAATAATGTTAATGTTAGAATGGAGTAATTATATAAGTTTATCTTGTATTAGTAAGGTAAAATTTATATCATACTTTAAATAAATGTGTATAATGTTATATACATTTGTAAAAAAAAAAAAAAAAAAAAAATATTCATGTTATGACTATTCTTCAAAATGCTAATATGACATGTTAGGTAATAGTAATACAATGGCGACAAAAGCTAAATATATGTGGATACACGTGAATTTAGCCTTTAAAATGTACTACAGATTACATACTAGAAGGTGAGTTCGATTGAAGAACAACTGTTTGAAGTGTGCACATTTTACCTAACTAGTATGTTCACACAAGTATACCGTATAGGTTAGTCAGACTTTAGTTCTTTACCAGGGTCTTCCACTTTGAAAATGATACAATATTGTCCAAAAATAATACAATATATGTGTATATTTGTTTTTCTAAATAATGCATCTAAACATGTGTATATATAATATACAAAATTCATATTTACTCTACTTCAGGGGTCCTGCCTTTTGGGCTACAGATACAAAATATTTCTTTTTTAATTTGTGTCAACTATAAATTATAAAACCTTTTGGTCAATGGTCAATAATGAGAGTTTAAAGCTATTTCATTCTTGTTCATTGTTATTTAGGGGGTATTTTGGTCATTTTTTAAGTATATGGGTTATTTTGATCATTTTTAGTGGTTTTGGGGTATTTTAGAGTTGGGTGATTTGTAAAAATGATACTTGGATTATAATTGGGTCTAATTGAGTACCCCAGTCAAAACCCAATAAACATTAATATTAATTGAGTTTCATTGGGTTAATACCCATTTAACCCAATTAATAATTATGTGGGTTTGAATCTCATTTAAGTAGATGGGTTCGGGTTGATTTTGCCACCCCTAATCACAGTCCATAGCAGTACCATATGTTCTAGTGCACACACTTAACTATTTTGGGTAAAGTGTAAAGCATAAAATGAAGTATAAAAAAAGTCATGAACCATACTAGTACTCTATAGAACTCTGTGCACTATTCACAAAAAAAGAAGTGCACCTTTTGCTTGTTACCATTGTATATACCTCTAAAAATTTATTTATGGTATATACTAGTACAACTTAGAAATTGTCCAATTATCTCATATGTGGAATATCTTTCAAATAATTCACTATATGAGTTTTTTTTTTTTGGTTAAATATGAGGACCCAATTTAAGTTGTTCTTTTCTATACTATTTAATCCCATCATCAAAATAGCTTCTTACTTGTATGTTGAGGAACTACCATGTACATCTTGTCTCTTATTTATCAAGAGAGATCTGATGCACTTCCTAGTGCCCACAGTTGTGCCATCAAGATGCTTCATCCTTTTAAAAAGTTAGATTTTTTTTTTTTTTTTTTTTTTTTGGGTCTTTTGGTAGCGTATGTCATAGTAAGGCATTTCAGCTTGCTATCAGCATAATCAAAGGTCTCTTCCACTGTATTTAATTTCCAATATAGCAGTTGGATATCTTCTCATTGGTGCCATTAATGATTAAATGCACAATTTCATGTAAGTTTAGGCTTATGCAATACGTAATAATTTTTCATAGTATCATAACAAGTGGTTAGGAGTTCAAACCGCACCTCCATGTATTGCATCCCACTGAAGGAGAGTTAATTAATTAGACTTTCCTCTTAGTTTATGCTTTTAGGATAAGTGTTAGTTTGTCAAACTTACATCACTAGTGATAACTCTAAAGTGGTTAGATTGTGCAAAAAAAAAAAAAAAATTCATTCTTCGGTTGCTTCAAGAATCAATAGACTACAATGCTTGCATTATCCTTGTTTGAGGTAAATTTGGTGTACTTATCTCATCACTGAATACTTGGTTACCTGCACTGAATTAGTGTTTCACATTATGGTCTATTTCCGCTTCTTCCAATCTTAGGCATATGTTTAAAAGTCTTGTGGAGACTAAACTGCTTAAAATGTTTGCCACCTAAGCAATATTTTATAGATAAAACCACCCCATTTCAGAAATGGGTAGTCATTTACATCGATATGTTACTGGATTTTACGGTTGAAAGCTTTTGAATTTTCTTAAACCTGGCCCCAAAAATCAATTTCTTATTTTACGGTGCCTTTCCGAATGTGGGGCTCGGGATTAGCCCAGTGTATCCAAAACCTCTTGTGGTGCCTTGGCACTGTGGTTCTAACCCTACCAGCCCCCTCCCCATATTTGCCTTTCAAAACAAATGATTCCTTTCCGAATGTAAAACTTCAAATTTCAAATTTCAAATTTCAAATGCTCTCTAAACTTATCCAGCCATTTCAGTGTCCAATTGATGACCAACATTCTCTTAATTTATGTAGGTGATGATGCTGAAAAATCAACAATAAGTCACACGGTCCTCACGTGCTCGAAACAACACCTGCACAACACAAAAAGAGAAGACCTAGCAAAGAGCACTGGTGTGGTGCCGGCCAAATACCCTCCGAAGGTTAAGTTAGAACTTCTCACAACTCTAGAGTGCTAGAGCTGTGGTGAATTATGCGTACCTTGGTTAATGAGGGTATTGGGGTTTTTATAGTAGTAGAGGGTTGACATCTTTTCCTTGGTTTAGAAGTATTTTCCTTATAGGAATCCTTATGATCGTATTTTATAGAACCTGGGGCTGTTATTAGGGTCAACTCTTCGAACGGCTGTCTGATGATATTGCTGAACCTTTGACATTTGTCGCAGGTTTTAACATAAGTCTGGGTGTCCTTCTGCATGGTGGGCCAGTAGTATCCTGTTCGCACTAGTTTTTGCACCAACGACCTTGACCCTGAATGGTTTCGCATATCCCTTTGTGCACCTCTCTCATGATGTAGTCTGCTTCTTCATGACCCAAACACCTTAAGTATGGGCGGGAGAAGCCTCTCTTGTACAAGACGTCCTTTGTTAAGACAAATCATGCTGCTTGTACCTTCAGCTTCCTCGCAGCCTCCTTTTCGTTTGGTAAGATGCCATTCTTTAAGTATGAGGCTAATGGTGTGGTCCAGTCGCTTTTAGAACCTATCTCTTACACATTGTTTGAATCTATTAGTGGAGAAAGTTGAACAAAAGAGAGTACATTATCAAAGGCAATCATATATTCTGCTGAAGTGGCTCTAGCAAGGCGGTCGGCTTGTTCATTCTTTCCTCTGGGAATTTGGATGATTTTGGCTTTTAGGTCGTCTACCCTTTTTCTTACTTGCTCTAGGTATTTCTTCATTCTTTCGCCCTTGCACTCATAATCCCCGTTTACTTGGTTAGTGACGACCTATGAGTCGCAATAAAGAACTACATTTACGGCTCCTGCCACTTTGGCAAGGTCAAGTCCTGCCATTAAAGCTTTGTACTTCGCTTCATTGTTGGTGGTAAGGAAATCGAGGCAGATCATACATTCGATCTTGTCTCCTTTAGGAGAAAGGAGCACAACACCTGCATCCCCGACCTGCTTGTTAGACGACCTGTCTGCATGTATACTCCACTGAGAATACTATTCTACCCCTTTATCTTCGCCGTTGGTGAACTCCGCTATGAAGTCAGCGACAACCTGTCCCTTGATAGCGGTACGCGGGTGATATTGGATGTCAAACTCACTCAACTCTATTGCCCATAGCGCCAATGGACCAGCGGCTTCAGGATTACTCATTGCCTGTCGTAAGGGCTTGTCGGTCAAGACAATTACTGTGTGGGCTTGAAAGTATGGTTTGAGTTTGCGGGCTGCCGTAACCAAAGCGAAGGCGAGTTTCTCCATGGGTGGGTACCTTTCCTCTGCATCGAGAAGCGCCCGACTGGCATAGTACACGAGCTTCTGAACCTTGTCTTCTTCTCTGATTAAGGCCGCGCTGACGACCACTGGGGAGACAGCTCGGTAGAGGAAAAGCTCTTCCTCGAGTTGTGAAGGACTTAGCAGCGGTGGGGAAGAGAGGTAAACCTTTAAATCTTTGAATGCATGTGGCACTCATCAGTCCACTCGAAGGACTTCTTCAGTGTGCAGAAGAAAGGTAAACACTTGTCCTTTACCCTCGACACGAACCTGTTTAGCGTTACTATTTTTCCGTTGAGGCTTTGCACTTCTTTCACGTTTCTTGGGGGTGCTATCTCTATTATGGCCCGGATCTTGTTTGGGTTGGCCTCGATACCTCTCTGAGACACCATGAATCCCAGGAACTTTCCTGCTGTTACTCTGAAGGCACACTTTCCTAAATTGAGCTTCATTTTGTAGGAGCGAAGGGTGTCAAATGTTTTCCTGAGGTCTTCTAAGTGATCTTCCTCCCTTCGGCTTTTCAACAGCATGTTATCAACGTAGACTTGGACATTTCTCTCAATCTGCTGTGCGAACATCTTGTTCATGAGCCTCTAATACATCGCGCCCGCATTCTTGAGGCCGAATGGCATTACTTTATAACAAAAGAGGCCTTGGCTAGTCACTAACGAAGTTTTCTCCTGGTATGCTTCATGCATTCGGATTTGGTGGTAACTCGAGAAGGCATCCATGAAACTTAACAACTGGTGCTAAGCTGTAGAGTCAACTAGAACATCAACCCGAGGGATGGGGTAGCTGTCTTTGGGGCATGCTTTATTTAGGTCGGTGAAATCTACGCACATCCTTCACTTTACGCTAGCTTTCTTGACCATTACTACGTTTGCCAGCCAGTCGGGGTAGTAAACCTCCCTAATGAAGTTCGCTTTTTGTAGCTTGCAAACTTCTTCCGCTATGGCTTTATCGCTCCAGAGCGAAAACTCACTTCTTCTGATGGATGGGTGAAAAGGAAGGCAACACATTCAGCCTATGTACCATGACCGAAGGGTCTATTCTTGGCATGTCTTCATGGCTCCAAGCGTATACATCCCGATTATCTCTGAGAAAAGTCATAAGTGCTTGGTGGACTGTTGGGCTAGCAAGGGTTCCAATCTTGGTCGTTTGGCCAGGCTTGGAGTTGTTAAGAAGTATCTCCTCGAGCCTCTCAACGGGCTCTGTCATCGTTCAGTGTTCTTCTATGTTCATAGCCTGGAGGTGGTCGTCCATTCCCATCATAGCTACGTAGCATTCACGTGCAGCCACCTGATTTCCGCGCAGCTCTCCTACTTCGTAATCGGTAGGGAATTTATCATTAAGTGGTAGGTTGAGGTTACAACCTTCCATGTATTGAGGGTGGGTCGTCCGAGGATGGCATTGTAAGTGGACGAACAGTCGACCACGAGGAATGTTACGTTCTTGGTGATCTGTTGAAGGTAGTTGCCTACCGTTACTAACAATGTGACCGCGCCTAGGGGGAATATCCTTGTTCCTCCGAAACCAACGAACGGAGCATCCATCGGAATCAATAACTCTCTGTCAATCCTCATCTCCTGGAATGCTAGGTAGTATAGGATGTCTTCCGAGCTACCATTGTCGACCAATACCTGGTGCATGTTATCATCCCCTACTTGTATGCTATCAACAAGTGCATCTTCGTGTGAGTGGTGAAGACGTCGGACATCTTCTTCCGAGAACCCAATGACGGGGTTGTCTATCCGTGCCATCTTAGGTACGGAACCTGTCAGCTGGACGTTCTGAACCATCCTGAAGTAAGTCTTACAGGTTTTTTTGGACGACCCCATAGTTGTGCCCCCTATAATCATTCTTATATCTACTATGGGTGGTCTGGGACGCTTATTATCCCGTTGGGGGGCCTGCACTTGGGGAGGTGGATCCGTTCTCTCCCTGCTGACGAACTTCTGTAATTTCCCTTGCCTGATGAGGGCATTGATCTACTGTTTTAAGTCGTAGCAATCGACTGTGTCATGACCATGGTCACGGTGGAAGCGGAAATATTTGTCTCTAGATCGCTTATTGGGATCTCCCTTCAGCTTTCCGGGGAAGGTTAGAGCCCCCTCGTCCTTGATTTGCATCAGGACCAGGTCGATCGGGGTAGTCAGTGGGGTGAAGCTCGTGAACCTACTCGTTAAGGGCTTAGAGCGCCTGTTATCCCTTCGTTCTCCCATTCTTGCCATCTTCCGTCCTCTGTCCTGCCGCGAGCCTTCCTGTCTCTCCCTCTTTTTAGGCCTTTCCTCGCGAGCCAACAGCACATCTTCAACATTCATGTACTTAGTGGCTCTGTAAAGTACGCCCAACATGGTTTTCGGGTTGTTCTTGTATAAAGAGAACAGAAACTTACCCTTCCGCAGCCCGTTTGTAAAGGCTGCTACAAGTATCTTGTCGTTAGCCTCATCAATTGAGAGCGCTTCCTTGTTAAAACGAGCTATGTAGGATCTCAGCGTCTCGTCCTCTCGCTGCTTGATACTCACTAAGCACGCAGTAGACTTTTTATACCTATGCCCCCCAATGAAGTGCGAAGTGAATTGGGCGCTTAGCTCCTTTAAAGTACTGATGGAGTTAGGCATTAACTGGCTGAAACAAATTCTCACAAGACCCTTCAGCGTTGTAGGGAAGGCCCTACACATGATCTTGTCTGCTACTCCTTGAAGGTGCATCAAGGTCTTGAAAGTCTCTAGGTGGTCTAGGGGGTCTTTGGCTCCGTCGTAGCTTTCTATTTGTGGCATGCGAAACTTCTGCAGTAGGGGGAAGAAATTGACGGACGTGGTGAACGGTGAATCGGTTTGGTGGACTAAATCATCAAGGTCGTTGGACACCCGTCCTTTGAGGGCGTTCATCATAAAGTCCATCCGTTCTTTCATCATCTGCATCTCCGCAACAATGTGGGGTGGAGCCGTATCAATGGCGGATGGACGACTCATGTCTTGTCGCTCCGGTCTGCTTGGGGCATTACTACCTTTCGACCCCTCTTGGTCTCTTCTCTCAGCACTGATACCTTCTTAGTTTTCCTCTTGGGTACCCATAGCGGCGTTCTTCTGCCGTAGCTGTTCTTCAAGGTCTTGATTCTGTTTGATGAGACATTCCACTGCTGCTGTGAGGGTTTGGACCTGCCTCTCTAGGGCAGTGGGTCGCGACTCGTCTCCCGAACATTATTGGTGGTCGCCATCGAGCGAGTAAGTACCATGCAACTCTTTGTCCGAGAAGTGATAGTATGGCTTACAAGCTACTAAAGTGCTTTCCCACAAACGACGCCAACTGATAATACCAAAAAATCAACAATAAGTCACATAGTCCTCAATTGCTCGAAACAACACCTGCACAACACAAAAAGCGAAGACCTAGCAGAGAGCACCGGTGTGGTGCCGGCCAAATACCCTCTGAAGGTCAAGTTAGAACTTCTCATAACTCTAGAGTACCAGAGCTGGGGCGAATTATGCATACCTTGGTTAATGAGGGTATTGGGGATTTTATAGTAGTAGAGGGTTGACATCTTTTCCTTGGTTTAGAAGTCTTTTCCTTATAGGAATCCTTATGATCATATTTTATGAACCCTTTCCTTGTAGGAGTCTTTCTAAACGTGGGGCACAAGATATTTCCTTGTATACATATGCGTGGAGGCCAAGTTATGTCAGATCCGTCAGTCTCGTGTATACCCTTCAGCTTTATGTCGTCAGCTTTTTATCTTCGCCCCAAGTTGACGCCATCAGCTTAGAGCTGTAGACTCCATACTATTGCCATATGTTAGTGCATACAAGGCCGACGGGTTTTTCTGGAACATTGCTCTACGCCTCTATATCAGTGAGTACATTTATATTTTTATCCTTATCAGTAGGCGTTATCATTTTATGGGCCATTTTTACTTAATAATACTTTTTTTAAAAAAAAAATTTTAGTTAGGACTATTCTAAAAATATTTGGGAATATAGTCTTTTTTTTAAATCTCGTCTCTTTATGAGACGAGTTCCACTTATTAACAATATTAGATAACCCGTGTTATCTACAATACACCTCTAACTTACTCACATATTTTCTTATATAATTTTGATCACGGTAGTTCTTCAAAGACGTCTATAATATTGTTGGTTGCAGTTACTTGTCTAAGCTCACTAACCATAATGTGTCCAACACTACCAAGACACTCTTATATAAGTTAATAGGATATTAGCTGTAAGGACCGGATTTGAGTCCCTAGCCCAAAAGATGGATGGACTTAGGCTCAAAACAATGAATTTGTAGAGAGTGAGTTAGAAAACTGGGCTAAATGAGTTGGACAACAAATAATATGGGTTCAAATGACAGAAACAATAAGATAGATTGATTTAAACTAAAGTAAATCATTCTCGGCACAGTCCGAGGAGAATAGTTCTTATATATTTCTCACAAGTTTGATTACAAATTTGGTTCCCAATTGCTACAGTGTTTCTCTCTTCATTTCTCGATCTCCATTTCTTAGGGGTCTCTTACATTATATATCTCCATTCGATTGATTTTGGCCCTCCAATTGTCGATCGTCCAAGCCACTACTTGAGTGCTTGTCCTATTAGACACCCTCATAAGCTCTCTGTGAGTTGGAGTAACCAAGGCAACACTGTTCAGGAGTCTTCTCTACATAAATGTGGCTAGAGAGTTAGCTGCAGAGTATTAAATGCGGTGGTAACAACTTTTTCTTAGATATTTCTCAACTCCCACTTTATCTTGTACGTTCACTGTGCGTACCCTTATCAACAGAACTTCCTAGAATGTCACTTTGGATAATAGAACTCACCTTCTGACCCCTTTTTTGTTTAGCCGAGGTGATACTCCTCCTCGGCTTACCTCTCCTAGCCTTCACAACCATAGCTTGCTTGTGAAGTTCTTGTTCTTGCTCCTTCCTTACTGTTGGTCTATTCTCGGTCCACCGTGCCTCCTCGGACAAGTCCAAGGCCCAATATATATTTGGGCCTGTGTCCCCACATTAGCAAATCCCCTCTTCTTTCTATGCCATGTCACCCCATAATGGTCTATAGTTGTGACTTAGTCAGAGTTGCACAAGATGCATATGTTGAATGAGATCCTAACTCTTTTTTCCACATGATTTTGAACAATTGGAACTCATCCCTTCTTAAAGCATGTAAGTGTGCTATATAATGAGTACGTTATCTAATATTGCGCTCCATTTACGGCGTCGGTTCAACTTGCTATTAATAATAATATTAGTAAGTGGAACTTGTCTCTTCTACAAACAAGTTTCATGTCTTGAAGAGATTAGTTTCATGTTTTTCAGCGAGTTCACTTGGACTGCACACAATGTCAGCTTACGGGCAGAAATTGTATCTCGTATCTTGAAGAGACGAGTTCAGGCTAGCTAGGACTTGTCTCTCTTCGATAGACAAGATGCCAGAAAAGCTATTTAGTCAAAAAAGAAAAGAAAAGAAAAAAAGAAAAAGTTACTATTTGGGCAAATAATTTTTTAAAACAGTATTATTAAGAGAAAATGGCCTCATTTATAAAATAATCATTATTTCAGTTGATATGATGTTATAAATCAAGCACTTGTTTTTCAATTTAATTTGATGACGTTTTTTTTTTGTTTTTTATTTTTATTTTTTATATATATTTTTCTCAGCCCTTGCCTCAACAAGAAATAGGAATGAGAAGAGGCAGAAATCTTGATGGTTCTTGAAATTGAGAGCCGACATCCCTCACCATTTACTTCCTATATACTTATTGAGTTTACAGAAAAAGGAGCGTATTGACATTGATGGTCTTGCGGTTGCCTCTCCCAAAAGGTGTAGAAAGTGGATCTTTAGTGTGATTATACAAGATGTGAGATATGATGCGAAAGACCCACTGCATGATTTAGAGTTTTTTTGGCGTTTCTTGATTATTTGTCCTGAAATGGGGTCAAAGAATTAAATGCAATGTACCTATTTGTTATTTTTAACTAGAAGAAAGATGTAACCCCACAATGTATCATACCCAATTTGCATCATTTTGATGAATCGATGATGTAAATAAATCTGTAGTGCAATGTATGTAATGGCACTGCTCTGTTATACCGACTGGTCCTGTCTGCATTATTGCTGCATCATCAACTTTGGTCGATTCTTTTCCTAACATTATGTGCTGACTTGCTTAGCCTCAGATGTATACCCTTAATGCCTTGTTTTATATTTATTGTAAATGACAAAAAAAAAAAAAAACTTAGATATTCATAATTTTTTTTTTTTTTTTTTTTTTTTGTGAGGGGGTGGTTGCTTTGATGCTCTAAATTTTGTAGTTGGGTTCATGCTTTATACTGATATTGGTCCTATTACATTTTTAGATGTTCTCTGTGCTTGTAATTAAGATTAGTGGTACTTTAAAGAGCCCCAATTTGTTTAGTGTTCATTAATCAAGAATGATGGTTGTTGACAAAAATTGAAGGTCAAAAAGCCTGCACGTTTTACAAACTTACAATTTTAGAAACTCAAATATCATGTATGCTACGTATTAAGGTTTTACAAAAAACAAATTCTATTGGAGCAGTCTTGCTGTCATATGGACCCTCATGAATAAAAGGCATCTTCTTTTTTCCTGTAAAATAAAGGAATCTCTTTTGCTTTCACATTTGTATGTGCCAAAAATGTCAAAGAACGAACTAGGAACTTTGAAGATAATTACTATCACAGAGAGTGTGATACAGCATTAGGTATTTTGTATGCTAATGACTGAAATCTTCAATTATTTCATAATAATAATAAGTTGTCAACTTGTGAGGGAAGATAGAAACAAATATTGCTACAGGTCACTAGCTCAGTTTTAATAGAAAACCGCGTTCCATTTAATACGCTTCAAAGTTCAACCTTTTACACCAGAAACCTAAAATATGTGTGGCTTACAAAAATATGCATTCAAGTCACAACAACAACTTACATCCAATAATAACTTTGAATTGAGTTTGGACTTTTGACCCTGCCAAACAGCCAATCACCCAAGTTGAATTTTTACTAATAGACTTTCTGTTGGTTTAAACAATAATATTGACTTTTTTTTTTAAAGCGTAATTAATGCAAAATATATTTATATATTGTCTTTTGGAGTGTGATTTTTCCACTTCCAACTCGTGCATCCTCTTTGACCATCAATTTAGACTTTTTAAGTTCATTAAATTTAAAAGTAGTATACTACAACCTTGTGTTCAAAGTAAATCATTTTTTTATTTCCCAAAAAAAAAAGTCAATCATTTAAAAATTAGAGGTAAAACCTTGCAACATTGTATAGGCATAACTGGAGAGATCAGACTTGAGATAGGATTTAAACACAGAACACTACCGTGTTAAATTCAATTTGTTCTGAAAGTTTAAACTAACAAGTGATTACAATTTTTAATCATTTTTGCCATTACTTAAAATGAATTATGTGCCTTATTAAGAGTTAATATAGAAAAAAGAGCCAGACCAGGTGGGGCCCGGGACCCTAGGTCCAAATTTTTTTTTTTTATTTTATATAATAGCTATTATATATTTTAATCATTCTCCTCAATAAACCTAGCTAGCCTCATCTATAAATAGTAATTGTTCAACCCAAAAATTTAACAAAAACAAAAAAAATATTCACAATGGACTTAGGGTCGTAAACGAACCAAGCCCTTCATGAACAACTCAGGCTCAGCTTGATAAAAAACTTGTTCATGTTCGATTGTTTACAAATAAGCCAAACTTGAGCCTTAGTTTTAGACTTGTTTGATAAACAAGCTGAGCTCAAGCAAAAAAAATTATTCGTGAACAATAGGGCTCGATACAAAACATGCCAAGGTTAAGCTTGTTTATAGCTTGATATATGTTTACTAAATAAACTTATTATTATAACATTATACATATGTTTTGAAATGTTAATTTATAGCTTGTTTATTCATATATATATATATATATATATATGTTTTGGAATGTTAATTTATTTAGATTTGTGAAGATTATAGTTGTACAAATAACAAATATGGATGTAAAAATTGTATTTTAAACAATTACTCAAGCTATAGACAATAAATGATGATGGATGGATATAATTATGTAAAGTTGTAATTTGAACAAATTCTAATCACGGGTGTTAGAAGTATGATAAAATGAGTATGTTATATATATATATATATATATATATATATATATATATATGTTTACTTGATTTTTGATGATATAAGCATTTGATGATGCAAGTTTTTTGGATCCCAAGCTAAAAAGCTTGACTTGAGCTCGAGTTTGAGCTTGGTATTAATCTCGAGCTTGGCTTAACTAATTAATCAAGCCAAACCAAGCCGAGCTCAAACTTTTTGGCATTCTCACAAGCTCGAGTTCAAACATTGTTCTTAGGCTTGTCTCAAGCTCAAGCCAAGTTTGAGCATTTGATTTTTATTGACGAGCCAAGCTCAAACACACACTACTCGGCAAAGCTTGACTCATTTACAGCCCTATCTAAGACTATATGGACAATGGTAAAATAAATAAAATAGTTTTTTGAGTTGCTAAATGCTAAAATTTTTAGCACCACCACTGTGAATGCTCCAATTTCAACCAAAAAAAAAAAAAAAATCCTAACCAGCTTAGTATTAGACATGATTGGACATTTTTTTGTGGGTGGGTGGGGGGGTGGGCATTTTCGCCTAATTTTAAAACATTGCAGTAAAATACCATTGTTTTGAAACTATTTAGCAAAATGACCATATTTTTGAAACTCGATTTTGTTAAAATCGAATTTTGTGTAAAACTTGATATTCTCAAAATCAAGTTCTTGTATATTTTTAAGTGTAACTTGACATTAACAATGTCAAATTCCACTTAAATTTTTTTAAAATTTAAGTGATGTTCTTACCTAGAACTTGATTTTTAGAAAATTGAGTTTCAAAACAAAGACAGGGTACTTAATAGTTTCAAAACATGGACATTATGCTAAATATTTTTAAAAATAAGGGCAAAAGCTCATTTTCTCCTAATTTTGTGGTCTTCATTTAGTTTGCTTTTCCTCGACAAATGAAATAAGAAGCGGATTACCATATAGTATACTGATGGTACGTAAGTAATGACAATATGCAGTTTAGTACACAATAATGAGAGCCTCACTTACTATTAAGCAACTAAGAAACCCTTGGTGCTCACATAGGTTCGTCTTAGTTGCTTATTATGATTTAAGGCTTTTCTATTATCATTCTTAGTTGCAGGTGACAAAACCAGAAATCTTCCCTTGTGGGGATCCAAGGACCACAATGATCTTGTATGGAACCCATATCACAAAATGTAAATTTACACAAATACACACATTTGTACGTAGTTATGTATGCTTTTGCCATCCGTTGAAAAGTTGAGCAGATTTTTTATATTTTGTGAAAGGTAACTAAAGAAAAATTATAGAAAATTCCCTAATTCGGATTATTTTTTAGATGTTATAACATCATAAATTTTGTTCATATACTGATTTATTTCCTATTAAATTGAATAAGTCATATGTTATTGAGTAATTGAAAGATCTATACGTTTTATATAAAAATTTGAATTTAAATTGAGCACTTATGTTGTATTTGTAATATATTTTAGTTTTATTCACATGTTATGTTAGGAGATAAATTTCGCTTTAGTGAAGCTTTTAAACATTAATACTAGTAAAAATTCAAGTTTTTGCGGCGGTTTCAAAAACTGCTGCTATATGTCACATATTATGGCACTTTTTTGAACAGTCCCTATATATGAGATATATTGCAGCGAACTATTAGACAGCCACGATAGATAGAGTCTCTTGTGGCACTCTACAGCGGTGGTATAAATCCGCCGCAATATATGTGTTTTAGTGGCATTTCTCTTAGTTATAGCTGTGGTATACTGAACCGCCACAATATATGCCTTTTTGCAACATGTTTTCTTAGTTATAGCGGCGGTTTTAGTGACCACTGCAATAGACCTTTTAATTGCCCAAGCACATTTTAGGTCCAATTTTTTCCCTCTGTTATTTATTTTTTTATTTCCTTTCCCTCGCCTAAACCTATCACTTTAGTGCCCAACCTTTTTCATTTCTCATCCGTTTATCTCCCTCTAAAAAAAAAAAAAAAAAAAAAAAACTCTCTCTCACTCTCAAAATCTCTCGTCATGGACGTACTACCTCTTGCATGGACGTTCTCAAGAGAATATTTTAGGGTTTGAAGAAATTTATGCAATTGTCTTTGAAACCTAAAAATTCTTGCTTACAAAATTCTTAAGACTAAAGCCTCTAGAATCTCTTTAACGTAAAAGAGAGAATATCAGAAAGGGGAGTTAGAAATATGAGAAATTTGGGAGAATCAAAAAGTGTTCTAAATCTTGAGATGCAGACTCTATTTATAAAGGCTAGGAGACTTGAAAAAATAGCTTAGATGATTAAAATACGAATCGGGACGCATCCTTCTGCTAAAAAGTCGAAAATGATGTGTTTTAACGTCACTTGAAGACTGTCGGGCCAAAAACCTAATGTGTGCAATTCAGCACTTTGAAAGTGCCAAATGGCACTTTTGGATGCCAATAGCACTTTCGTATTCGGGTGCGTTTTGGACTCCTTTTTTAGGTTTTCTTAAGCCAGGACTTGCGCTTAGACGTGTTTTTTTAATCCGTATTCTAAAATTTTAACTCTTTTTTGGATAATTCAGGTCTTTTCAGCAACAATTATCTTGTAAATAAATACTATAAAATAAATCTTGATAAAGTCTAGATTATCCACAATTTTATTGTTATCCAATTATCCCATTTATTCCCATGTAAGCAATCCTATTTTAGACACTAACTATCAACCAATCACAAAATTATTTAATTAATTTTAATTGTTTAACCAATCATAATTAATTTAAATTAATCATGCGTGGTTGACTCTATCTAGACACAATGCACGTTGACCGTGCAAACTTGATCATGCAATATCTTTTGATCCGACAGTCCGATTTGGAAACAGGGCATATCGTCGTGACCATTAGAACCTCAAGATCATTTTTATGATATGCAATGAACAAATTAATGCATGTAATGCAATCACGATTTTTGGGTACATGAATGGTCATTCTAATCATTCTCCTTGATTAAATTATGGGTGCAAAATTGAGTGTCTATAGAATGCCTTACATTGACAGAGCTTGGAAAGCAAATGTCAATGTAAAACAAAGACACTGATTTTAGCGGCTATAATTTAATTGAGGTTGATTTTCAAAAATTACCTAGCCCTCA
Organism: Quercus robur; assembly: GCF_932294415.1. Taxonomy (NCBI): domain Eukaryota; kingdom Viridiplantae; phylum Streptophyta; class Magnoliopsida; order Fagales; family Fagaceae; genus Quercus; species Quercus robur. Next base: position 43,963,677 of record NC_065534.1, on the reverse strand, counting down.
AACCTAAAACTTTGGAACATGGAACTAGTGCTATACCTTTTAAAAAGAAAATGAAAATTCTTGACCTACTTGATAGCTGAGGAACTTTGAAATGATTCTTGATAATTGAGGTGGCTGAAAGGCTTTTCTATCTCAGTCTTGAATGTGGATGGTAACCAAGGGGTTTTTCTACCTTGGATCTTGATGAAACGTAACCAAAGGGCTTTTCTTCCTTGGAACTAGAGTTGTGGTGACCAAGGGGCTTTTCGACCTCGATCTGAATTGTTAAAATGTTGATCAAAGAGCTTTTCTATTTCCATCTAGACTATTGAAATGGCGATCAAAAGGGCTTTTCTACTTCAATCTGGACTGTTGAGATGGTGATCAAAGGGCTTTTCTACTTTAATCTGGACTATTGAAATCTCAATCAAAGGACTTTTCTACTTTAATCTAGATTGTTCTTGAAATGGTGATCAAAGGGCTTTTCTACTTCGATCTAAGTTGTTCCTGAAATGGTGATTAAAGGGCTTTTCTATAATCTGAACTTGCTGGAATGTTGATCAAATGGCTTTTCTACTTCGATCTGAGTTGTTGAAATGTCGATCAAAGGGCTTCTCTACTTCGATTTGAACTATTGAAATATCGATCAAAGGGCTTTTCTACTTCAATCTGGACTGTTGAAATATCAATCAAAGGGCTTTTCTACTTTGATATGGACTGTTGAAATATCGATCAAAGGGCTTCTCTACTTCGATCTGAATTTGCTATTGAAATGTCAATCAAAGGGCTTTTCTACTTCAATCTGGAATGTTGAAATTGAAGGAAAAATGCATGTACGCAGCGGAAAATTAACGGATCTACTTCATTCGAAATTGATAACATGTGCTATGTAAATTTCAGAATATGAGAACAAGAGAGTTTACCTTGGTGTGATGAATTTCAAAACAAAGATTGTAAGCACTTGGGAATACTTTTAATCTTCACTCCAATTCCACTAACGCTCAAGATGTGTGATCTCTCAATCAGTAATATGAATTTGTTCAAAAGAGAATTAGAGAGTGTCCAACACTCACATACACCATTTCATGCAAGTTGTTCTTTTCAAAATTCTGTATGTTTCTCTCCTTATAACTGATTATCTAATTGGGCTAGCCTTTTGGGCCTTTCCAATTGGGCTATAGTATGTGGCTTGGAGTGGGACCAAAAGGGACCAATAAGACACAAGATTCAATAGGCCTTGGACTTTTCTGTCAACTCTTGGCAAGTCCAAAGTTACCATTAACTATATTTAATACCACTATATAAATATAGTTGCACTTTAGGCCTTATCTATAAATTATATCCCAAGACTTTATTGTACATGCAACCCCTTCATAAAATATTCACAGTAATACAAAGTCATAAATGTAGACTGCCACTTTGTAGATTACTACATCTTAATCCTTGAGTACCTGGTTTAATCCTTTTAAGTTATTCACCATATATTTATGAAATCCAATTTCGTAAATATATACTTTAGTAATTTCTTACTAAAGTGGTTAGGCCTAACTCTCTGAATAACTGAACCCATTAAACTTATCTCAAGGGAATATTTTATATCTCCATTAAGAGACTATGAATTCCATCTTGAGAATACATGTTCCATCTCACTCCTGATATATCAAAGCAACCTACATTCCATGATCAGGTCCATTATTCTCTCAGGATTAAGAGTTCATGTTAATATAAGTCATGAGATTTATTATTCAATTGGCAATCGTTACGAGAATAATAAATCTCACAGCGGTCTAGTTCAATATGTCTTAACTCTTAAAACATATCAACATATCAACTAGAAGTCACCACTTCCATGATCAAGACAAATCATCTTAGTTGATATGTTATAGTCTTTGCAGATGAAACGCCCAATTTCATCATCGACTACGAACTATATTCTGAGTTTACAAAGAACTTGTGATTTCTATCTTCTGTGACTTTTCACATAAACCACATACTATGCATCTCATGGACTATACGATAATGTCCGAATATTCATGTTACTATTATTTCAGATAATAATAAAACAGCTTTATTAATTACAATATTAAGTCATACATCATGTCATACATAATATTACATATAGCATCAAACAATAGGATTTAAGAGCACTAATCCTAACAGAAATATCGATCAAAGGGCTTTTCTACTTCAATCTGGACTGTTGAAATGGTGATCAAAAGCGCTTTTTTACTTTGATCTTGTTGTTGCCTGCAAAAAGTCAAAATTTGGGATTGGACTTTTAAATGATGAAGGATTTGTGGTCCCACTGTTTTTTTTTTTTTTGAAATGTGTGCTTTTCATTTGTTTGTTTCAAAATTTTTCATTCTTATCTTGTAGTTCCTTGAAAAAGATTTTATTTTTGAAACTTGAAGCTTGGAATTGGAAATTGGAAATTTTGAATTTGAAACTTTGAAAATTGAAACATTGGAATTTTGAGACTTGAAATTTTGGGTTGAAATTTGGAACTTGAAATTTGAGATTTTGAAATTTTGCAACTTGAGATTCTGAAAATTGAAACTTGATATTTTGAAAATTTGTAACTTGAGATTTTGAAAATTTGAGATTTTAAACTTGGAAATGAAAATTTTGAATTAAAAATTTGGGATTTGAAAATTTTGGAATTTAAACTTGAATCTTTTATCCTTAATCTGCTCTAAGAATTTTTTTTCTCTCTCTCTCTCTCTCTTTTTTGGAAATCGATATGATCCTTCTCTTTTCATGATTTGATTTTTGATTGTTTAGAATAAGAAAAGAAAAGAAAATAAATAAAACAAAAAGGAAAAAACAAAATATATATATATATATATATATATATATATATATATATTGTTTTGGAGTTGACTGAATCAACTCGATTTGACTGAGTTGACTCAGCAACTTGAGTTTTAAGTGGGGGCCGAATTTTGGCTTCCACTTTCGCTTGTCTCTCTTTTTTTCTTTTTGCTTTTGCTTCCTCCTTCATCTTTTCTTCCACCATTAACACTATTCATCTTCTTCTTCCCCTTGATTTTTCTTCTTCACCTCACCATTTCTTTCTCCAAAAAACACTTTTCTAAGCTTCTGAACCTTCCTTTACTCATCTCCCTCAATACTTTTTTAGATCCTTGTGGTCTTGAATACTTTTGCTACACAGCCATTTTTGGTGAAACCCATTTTCAAACCCATCTTTTCATTGCATCAAAATGTCACTTTCTTCCAATGGACCCTCTTTTCTCACTTCTCATGGCAAGAAATATCATCCATCATTTTGAATGGAATGATGAGGGGGGCTCCTTCAAGACCCCAAGACCCATGCTCCATATTCTCACATGGACATCAAGGTGAATTTTTCTTTGGTTTCTTTGTTTGGAAAAATGTTGTTTCATGCTTCATTGAAAGTTTGATGGTGAGACATTGTCATTTTGTTGTGTGATCTTGTTGGAATTCGGGGCATTGTATGATTGATCATGTTGTAATGTTGACTTTGGAGCATTTTTGAAGTGTTGTATTTTTTTTGGTCATGGTATAATTTGGACAATGTTGGTAGCTTATGAAATTTTGGTGATGTTGATAATTTGTGATGTTGTTGGATGAATTTTGGCTTGGATTTTGGGGGCATGGACATGATGAAAATATTGTGTGCTTGGATGAATTTATTCATTATGTATGTGGGAAATTTTTGTTGGCATGTGTAAATTTTACTTCATGAATCATGGCAAAATTTTATGGGTATGAATATGGATAAATTTGTGGGCCCGGAAAATTTTAGCGGATATGGAAGAATTTTGTGGGCATGAAATTTTGGCTATGGAAAAATTTTGTTGGGTATGAAATTTTGGACATGAGGCATTTTTTGTTGTGCATGGACATGAAAGAATCTTTTATGGTTACTTTGGACATGTAGGAATTGGGGAAAAAAAAAATTGTTGGTATGGAAATTTTGGCATGGAATGAGAGATTCTCTTTTTTCTTGGCATGTGATTTTTGGCAGGGAATGATGGGCTAAATTTTTGTATTGCAGAGCTTCAAGAGTCAAGTTAGTCTCCAAATGTTGAAGAGCATATGGGAAGCATTGTCTCCTGACATCAAGATATCATCAATGATGTGGGCTTTGGTACTTTCTTTGAAACTTTATTAAATCACGAGACTCATGAATATAAGGACCTCCAGCTACTCCTTGCCTTGTCTGAGCGCTTCTGGGACACCACGTGTACTTTCCATTTTCTGAGCATTGGTGAGGTAATGTTGACACCTTATGACTTTTCCGTCATCACTGGCTTGAGGTTGGGTGGTGAAAGAATCCATGTCAATGACTCCATCACTCCAAAGGAAATCAAGAAACTTCTAGGCATAGTGCCTTCCAAAATGAGGAGTAAAAATGTCCCTTTGATGTGGCTATGTGAGAGCATTGCAAAATGTGATACTGTGGCAAAGGGTACCCGCATATTCATGCTTCTTTTCATTGGGACTTTCTTGTGCCCAGATTTAGGCAGTACAGTGAATCTGCGTTATTTATGGAGCTTGAGAAGAATTGAGCAAATCAAGAATTATGACTGGGGCAGTATGGCTTATGCTACCCTTTTGCATTTCATGACTCAACTTTCGAGGTGGGGTCTCTCAAGCTTGAGTGGTGCTCCATTCGTGTGGCAAGTGAGGTTTGGAATTTTTGGCTATGTGTCGGTTTTGGAAATTTATTTTGGCTAGATTGTAATGGTGTTGTGAATTTTTCAAGTTTGGATGTATGAATACTTTGGAGTTGGTCCTGAAATTCAGGGGGAGGTTGATGACATTTTTTCTAGATTTCTCCGTTGGTTGCCCAAATACCGTTCGTCAACGCCCTTTAGGCGTTCTTTGAAAATTTGGCATATGGTGATTGACAATTTGACTATTGATGGTGTGAGTCCTTTTCTTTTGTATGGGATCTTTGGTGTATGATTATGGCTTGGTCTTTTTCTCATTCTGGGGTTCTTTTGTGATTTTTCAGATGTCTTTAGATCCTTGGGTCGGATGTGAGAAGTATGATGAGTGTAAGCGGGCTTTGGAGCTGAATAGCCATTAGGCATTGTTTGAATGTGAGCATGGGAGGTATTGGTGTCTTGGTGATCGGGTGTTGCCCCAAGTCAACATGTATACCCTCCTAAAACAATTTTAATAGCTTTCTAGATGTTACACCAAAAGTGCCCTTCTTTGGATTCAACCGCAACTTGTAGAATCGGATTCTTTCAAAGAACTTCTTCAAAGCCGGTATATTCCTTTCACAGTCCTTGGACTTGACTATCATATCATCAACATAAACCTATACTTCTTTGTGGATCAAATCATACAACAAAGTGGTGGCTGCCCATTGGTAAGTAGCACCAGCATTTTTAAGGCAAATGGCATGACCTTGTAGCAATATGTCCCCCATTGAGTAATAAAGGAAGTTTTCTCCACATTTTCTAGAGCCATCTTAATCTGATCGTACCCTGAAAATCCGTCCATAAATGATAGCAAAGCATGACTTGTTGTTTTGTCAACTAGGATGTCAATGTGAGGCAAAGGAAAGTTATCTTTTGGGCTGGCCTTATTCAAATCTCGAAAAATCTACACACATTCTGACCTTCCCATCCTTCTTTGGTACCGGAACCACATCAGCTAACCACTCTGGATAGTTGACCACCCTTAGGAATCCTGCATTGTACTGTTTCTCAACCTCTTCTTTGATCTTGAGAGTCCATTATGGCTTCAACCTTCCTAATTTTTGCTTAACCGGCTTCATGGTTAGATCTGTTAAAATGCAGTGTTGTACTATATCTTTATCAATCCCAAGCATGTCTTCGTATGACCACGCAAAGACTTCTTTGAATTCTGTCAACAGTGCCACTAATGCATCTTTCTTAGAAGTGGTTAGGATATTTCCCACTTGTATCATTTTAGGTTCATCATCAGTTCCCAGGTTAATGGGTTGGGTTTCTTCTTTTATGGGTTCTAGGTGTCCTTGTTTTAATTCCTTATTATTAAGAATTTCTTTACCAATTTCAGAAATTAAAACATTCAAAGCCAACAAATAAGCAGAATCAGAAATCATATTATAAGAAAAGGAGTTCTTAACAGACTCAACAAAAACCGATTCTATAGGAATACTACCACAAACAGACTCAACAGGAATAGAAATACTAGTAGAAATAGACTCAATGGGGACAGAAACAATATTCTTGGCAGGGGTGACTAGCTCGACGGTCTTGATCTTCTTGGCAAGAGTGACTAACTTAACGGTTTTGATTTTCTTCATGAAGTCCTCCATGGGGTGGGCGGCTCCCTCCCATGCCCAATTCTTCAACTCAGTTGTGGCTTCAATGATGGCAGGCGTCTCCTAGTGAGTTCCTTCTTCTCTCAGCATCAGTACCTGGGGGTCTTCATCCATATAGTCCATGCCTCACCACCAATCTCCATATTTGTGGGCTTGTTAGTCTCCAAATGTGGGGGTTTGAAGTGTCTCCCCTTATTTGTGGATGTTGGGTCACTGAATTGTGGTTCGAAGTGCCTCCCCCCGTTTATAGGTGTTTGGTTATTTACTTAGGGTTCAAAGTTTCTCCCCTTATTTGTGGGTGTTTCGTTATTTATTTGGGGTTTGAAGTGTCTTCCCCCATTTGTGGATGTTGAGTAATTTTTGGGTTCTGGTACCTCTTCATTCCATATATCATATCCTATGGTGGTGGTGGTGGTGGATGTCCTATCCATCAGTTTTTCTCATGTCATCATCAAGAATTCGGGTAGGTCATAAATCAGTTCAAATGGGTCTTCTTCACTTTCCTCTTCGGTCATCAGGCAATTAATCCTTGGTCCTTTCCCAAAATTGTGATTGGGTAAGGGATTATTAATGATGCTAGGCCTTGTAGGTGGCACAATCACCTTGTTGTCTATTAGGTTTTGAATTGCATGACGAAGGCCAAAACAATTGTCAGTATTATGGCCAGGGCTTTGGTGGTAGGCGCATTTCTTGTTCACATCAAACCTTGAGGGTAACAGATTTGGAATCGGTCTTGGGTCCAAGGGTTTCAACAACCCTTTTGCTTTCAGCTTGTCAAACACTTGACTCATAGACATATACAACTCATGAAACTCCCTCCTAGGTCTAGGCCCTTGTGATACTTGCACAGGTGCAATGGGAGCAATCAGTTGATAAGAATCATTTTTATGGATATTAGAAATTTCTGCAGCCTTAGAATTAGATCCTACATTCTTTTTAAACCTCAGTGGGTCATCATTCTTTAAACTGCCATTATTTATCATCCTCAATTTGGGTTCCAGCAGCAATCAAAGCTTTAAAATTAGGAAATTATTGTGCAAACAAGTACTTATGGTATACAAGTAATAAATTCTTTACAACCATAAGTTCTTCTTCACTTGGCCTATTCATCATCTATGCTGTCTTGGCTCTCCACTTGGTAATGAAAGTAGAGAATGATTCTTTCAGCTCTTCCTTAGTGGTCTCAAGATATCTTCTTGTTATGTCCACTTCTATATTGTACTTGTATTGCTTGTGAAACTCTCGGCAAATGTCCTCCAAACTCCTTGCTCTAGCATCATCTAGGTTAAGGAATCACCTAAGAGCGGCTCTGATCAGAGTGTTTTGGAACATTTGAGCAAGTACTTCTTCTATCGCTCCTAGGGGCTGCATATCCCTTATATACATCTTCAAGTGGGACTTTGGGCAACTGGTCCCGTAAAACTTGTTCAAGGTCGGCATCTTGAACTTGGGAGGCAATCTCACTTCAGGCAAAAGTGAGAGGGATTTGTAATCCATAAGGTCTTCCATCTTACAAGCTCTTCTAATCACCTCTTCCATTTTGTTCATTCTTTCATTGATTTTCTTTTCACTTTCCATGATTGGTGGATTATGGTCAACCTTGTTCTCCTATTGGTTATTCTTCAAATTATGAACTTGTTACACCATATGGTTCATGTCCTCCCTCAACTAGATTTGACTTGCTACCATGGTGTTAAGTAGTTCTTAAGTGTTCATAGGTTCCTCGGTGTTTGGATGTGTAAGGTTGAATTTAATCAACCATTTTGTTGGCTTTATTCCATGCTGATGTGTAAGGTTGAATTTAATCAACCATTTTGTTGGCTTTATTCCATGCTAATTTGCTTGTAATTTAGCATTTAGAAATCTTGTATTTAGGTGGGAATCATGTAAGGGTAGTGTGTGAGAGAGTGTGAAGAAAAGTTCAAGATTGTGCACTCAGCAAGGGACTCGCGACTGGATCTCGCAGCTTGCAAGTTGCCAAAGGATGCACACAAGTGAAGCATGCAAAGAAGCTAAATAGTCACGCTAGCTAGAGCACTACATGACAAAAAGTCCAATCTGGCTATTCAGTTAGCTCGCGGCTTGAACTCGCAACTTAGTCAAGTCGCGAGGCCAAGTCGCCAGACCACTCTGTTTGGGAAAAACTGACCTTTCGCATTCCAAACACACACCAGTATGTATACCCCTTATACCCACAATATGTAGAGAGCTTCCAGAGAGAATTTTGAGAGAAAAAACCCTAAAGAAACCAAGATTGACTCATCCACAATCTTCATCTTTTGATTCTCCAAATTCCTCTACTCTCACCCTCTCCATTGTTACATCCTTGAGAGGTACATTAGCCAAAAATTTTTCTCACCAAACCCATATCTGTGAGGAGACTGTTTGGTGCTTGGGAAGCAGTTAGGAAGGGACCAATTGATATTGGTTAATGCTATGGGCTATAGCGGAATCTAGTAAGCTAGAGAAGACAAAGGTTCGGCGAAACCTCGTTGGAGCAAGAAGCTTGGAGGGCTTAGGTACACTGGGTAGATTAGGCTTGGAGGGTCTTCTGCTGTTCATGTATCCCAACTTGATTCTCTAGTGGATTATTGACCACTTGGAGGGCGGCAGAGAGGTTTTACGCCGAGGACTTCAATTTCCTTTTCGATAACACATCGCTGTGTTGTGTTTATGTTTGCATCTCTCTTCCCTTAATCTTTGCCATTTAATTTCTGCTATGGTTTAGATTGTTTTATCAATTCTATATCAAGCTTATGTTCATATTCCTCACATACATTGTTTGATAATAAGCTTGAATTGGTAATTTGTAATTTGGGGGTCTAAACATTCAAGGTGTTTTACACACTAATTGAACATTCAAGATGTTCTCCTTCTTCTACCATAGTGTTGGGAGGTTCAGACTTCTTATGGCTTGAACTGTCTTGTAGGTCGAATATGAGACTGTGATGTTGTAGCAGCAAAATATCTTCTATGCTTACGGGCTTTAGTACTGTAATGAGAGTGATAGGCTTGAACTGGAGCTACTGGCTTGAGTGTTGGCCTTAGATTCTCTTTGCAGCCTTCCTTCAGATCTTGACCAAATTCTCCCCTAATGACAGGCTTAGTCGGGTTAATCAAAGCTAAGTCCCCATCCACATCAATTAATCAACCAAACAAACACACACAACATGCAATGCAATTTTAACATGGACCGGCCTAAGGGTAGGTTCTAAGTCATTACGTTGTAGGGTGGGTTTGTTATTTCATTGTTTCCCATAGCTAGGACGTTACACCTCCCAACTTGTAATGTAGTGAACATTGTGTTGGTCCAAACGACATGGTCTGTCCTTTACAGTCAACAAGAAATGATCCAGTGACTTTAGGCTATGAGTTGGTGAGTTCGCCATTGGGTACCTGAATCTAATGAAGACCGGTGATCCATGGTTACTACCACCACAGGTTGTTGAAAGAGGTGCATACATATTGTTTTGATGGCACACACTATGACAATTAGGGAAAGCTTTTAACAAACAATACACACAACAAAATATCATACAACATCTCAACAAACATGAATAAACAAATAAACAACAATATCATGTAAGACCATGCAAAACTAGGGTACATATTTGGTCACTTAAGTCTAATACGAAGCTTAGCCCTCAACATCCCCAGTGGAGTTGCCACTATGAGAGACTTCAAAAGTGCCTCTTAAAAAAGATATTTTTGGGTGCTTTGAAAGACACCTCTCTTTTTGGGTAAGTGGTGTGAAGTCACCACTTATTTATTTTATACAAAAAAAGAAAAAAGAAAATAAAACTAAATACAAAATACATGACTGAATTGTTCCATTCTCATTGATTTAATAAAAAAGAATACATGTTTGATAATTTGAGTATTACATGGCTTTAGGTCCTAGTTACAAACTACCAAATAATTACATGGCTTTTTGTCCTAGTTACAATCTACCCAAAAAAAAAACAAACAAACAAACAAACAAACAAAAACAAAGATAAAGCCTAGGTTTACCTATCCAAAGACACTAAATTCGGAGGCTAGGTTACGGAATGGGAAGACGTTAGGCACCCATTCCGCCCAGACAAAGTCTAGTCTTCTAGACTTTTGTTGTAAGGTTGAATTTTATCAACCATCTTGTTGGCTTTATTCCGTTCCAAATTTGTTTGTATTTTAGCAATTAGTAACCCTGTATTTAGGTGGGAATCATGTAAGGGTAGTGAGTGAGAGAGTGTGAAGAAATGCTTAAGATTGTGCAAGATACAGAGACTCGCAGCTGGAACTCGCGGGTGACTCACGACTGGCAAGCCGCCAAAGCTGGCACATGTGTAAAGCATGTAGGGGAGTTGAAGAGTCATGCCAGCTATTGCACTACAGGACAAAAGTCCCAGGCTGGCCAGGCCGTTAGCTCGTGGCTTGAACTCGCGACTCAACCCAGTCACGAGGTCAAGTCGCCAGACCACCCTGTTTGGGAAAACTGACTTTTCGCATTCCTTCTCACCCTACTATATATAGACCCTTATACCCACGAAATGCAGAGAGCTTCTAGAGAGAATTTTGAGAAAGAAACCCTAGAGAAAAACAAGATTGATTCATCCTCAATCTTCACATAGAGACTCTTCAAATTTCTCTACTCTCTTCCTCTCCATTGTCAAATCCTTGAGAGGTACATTACCAAAACTTTTTCTCACCATACTCATATCTGTGAGAAGGTCATTTGGTGTTTGGGAAGCAGTCAAGAAGGGACCAATTTCATATTGGTTGATGCTATGGTCAAGTAGCGGAATCCAGTAAGCTAAAGAAGAAATAGGTTCGGCGTAACCTCATTGGAGTAGGAGCTTGGAGGGCTTAGGTACATTGGGTAGATTAGACTTGGAGGGTCTTCTGCTGTTCATGTATCCCAACTACATTCTTTAGTAGATTGTTTACCGCTTGGAGGGCGGCGGAGAGGTTTTGCACCGAGGGCTTCGGTTTCCTCTTCGATAACACATTGTGTGTTGTCCTTGTTGTTTACATCTCTCTTCCCTTAATCTTTTCCATTTAATTTCTACTGTGAATGTGATTTTATTTGGTTTAGATTGTTTATCAGTTCTGTTTTAAGCTTATGTTCATATTCTGCACATTAATTATTTGACATTAAGCTTGAATTGGTAATTTGTAAATTGGGGGTCTAAACGTTCAAAGTTTTTTATACACTAATTGAACTTTCACTTGTGACCAATGTACCCTTTATGCATAACATGAATGATATGTTGCACACATGAACAAAACTAAATCACATAAGTTTATTTATGAATGCATCCTCTTCTTTATTAAAAATTCAGATCTATATTGTGATAAAAATTGATTTTGGTTTAGACAAATGAGATCTGTTTTTTATGTGTAGGAAAAAATAGTTTTTGGAGAGAAAAACTTAGATCCATGTTTATTAAATAAATTAGTCTTTTGGTTTTAAAAAATATCAGATCTGTTTTTTAGAACTAAAAATATTGGTTTTTTGGTGAAAGAAAAATAAGATCTGTCTTATAATAAAAAATAAAAAATCAGATTTGTATATTGAAAAAAAAAAAAATCAGATATGTTTTTATATGTGTAAAGAAAAATAAGAAAAAGATTTTTTGAGAAGAGGACTATATTCATAAAATAAATCTATGCTACATGCACTGAACGAAACAAACACAACTATTCATGATCCCTTTATTTTCAAAATCTGCTATGCTAAAAAATCAGATCTACGTCTAAAGAAAATGTAGATCAGTTTTTTAAATAAGAAAATTTCAGATTTGTATCTAAGGAAGATATAAACCAGTTTTTGATTGAAAAAAATTCGGATCTACATCTAAGGAAGATGCAAATCAATTTTTGATTTGAGAAAAATTCAAATATGCATCTAAGGAAAATGCAAATTAGTTTTTTGATTGAGAAAAATCCAGATCTACATCTAATGAAGATGCAAATCAGTTTTTTAATTAAGAAAAGATATGAAAACAAGTAGATTTTTGAAAAAAAAAAAAAATAGTTCTCAACAATAAAAGCATCATAAACATGTTCTAATAAAGAAAATATTGACAACATATAAGATGATCATTGGAAAATCAAAATAAACACATATTTATTCATGCATCACAAAATTAAAAGAAATAAAAGAAAAGTAAAGAAAAGCTACCTCTTGCATGGATGTAATCTTTTTTTCTCAAGAGAATATTTTAGGGTTCAAAAAAATTTATACAATTTTCTTTAAAACCTAAAAATCCTTGCTTACAAAAAAGAAATTCTTAAGACTAAAGCTTCCAGAATCTTTTCAACGTAAGAGAGAGAATATCAGAAAGAGGATTCAAAAATATGAGAAATTTGGGAGCGTCAAAAAGTGTCCTGAATTTTGAGATGTAGTCTCTATTTATAGAGGCTGGGAGACTCAAAAAAATAGCTTAGACAATTAGAATACGAACCGGGACGCGTCCTTCCGCTAAAAAGTCGAAAATGATGTGTTTTAACATCACTCGGAGACTGTCGAGCCAAAACCCTAATGTGTGCCACTTGGCGCTTTGAAAGTGCCATTCAGCACTCCAAAAGTGGCAAATGGCACTTTTGGATTCCAATCGTGCTTTCATGTTCGAATGCATTTTGGACTCCTTTTTTAGGTTTTCTTGAATCAGGACTTGCACTTAGATGTGTTTGTTTAATCCGTATTCTAAAATTTTAACTCTTTTCTGGATAATTCAAGTCTTTTCAGCAACAATTATCTTATAGATAAATACTCTAAAATAAATCTTGATAAAGTCTAGATTATCCACAATTTTATTGTTATCCAACTATCCCCTTTTATTCCCATGTAAGCAATCCTATTTTAGACACTAACTATCAACCAATCACAAAATTATTTAATTAATTTTAATTGTTTAACCAATCAAAATTAATTTAAATTAATCATGCGTGGTCGACTCTACCTAGACACAATGCATGCTGACCGTGCAAACTTGATCATGCAATATCTTTCGATCTAACAATCTGATTTGGAAACTGGGCATACCATCGCGACTGTTAGAACCTCGAGATCATTTTTATGATATGCAATGAACAAATTAATGCATGTAATGCAATCATGATTTTTGGGTACATGGATGGTCATTCTAGTCATTCTCCTTGATTAAATCATGGGTGCAAAATCAAGTGTCTACATAATGATGATGGTATTGTAGACACTGTTATGTATATTGATAATATATTTCTCTATTTGATCTTATGTTAATATTGTGTTAGTTTGGAAACATTTGTGGTGTTGTATTAGTTACATTTGTGGTATTGTATTAGTAGGGCCAAAATTATTATAGATTTTTTGTAAACAAGTTATTAGTATTATAGGTTCTTTGTAAATAGGTTATTGGGGGAAAAAAAGTTGCCTATAGCAGCGGTCAGAAGCACCGCTAAAAGTATACTTGGAATGTTTTAAATGAAACCCTATAGCAGCGCTTATTGCGTGCCACTAAAGGTTGATTTAACCAAATCCTAACCTTATTTGGTAGCGGTGGAAAGCCCGCCGCAATAAACAAAATTCGCTGCCAGAAGGTACCTATACAGTGGCGGTTCTTATTACTACAGCAATAGGTCTATTACGGCACCTTAACTGTGGCGCTTTGAAGCGTCGCAATAGCAATTGCTGCTAAAGGTTAGATGTGCCTTTAGCAACACTTTTATTGGTTTTAGCGGCGCTTTTGGAGTGCCACAATAAACCGTGTTTCTTGTACTGACTTGAATTTTTATTTCAAAAAAATAAATTCATATACCATTTAAATTACTAAGAAATTTTTGGAATACACTAGATACCTAGCATATATCTCACTTATTTTTTACCCAAAAAATAACAAAGCAATACACCAATTAAGAATCATTTTTTGGAACTATCATTCCAATTAATCTCTCAAAAAAAAAAAAACTCATTCTCTTTTCAATCAACATCTTATGTAACTTTGCACTTTTTTATCCCAAGATTAAAAATAAATAAATACTAGAAAATATGAAGAACAAAAATCACAATAAATTGATGGAAAAATAATTGACAAAACTAAGCATATTGAATGCATAGTCTAAAGAGTGCTTTATTGGAATTAGATTGACAAAACTTGAAACTTCTCCGGACAATATTTTATTACTCATACCAAACAAGTATTTTATTTTAGATTTGAAAATGAATTTTATTTAGCCACATGCCTTAAATATAATTGTATTAGAATCACTAAAGAATAGTTATGTATTATTTTCACAAAAACATTGAATTTGAGTGGAATGTTTTATACAATTTACATAACCTATTTGAAGTCTCACTATTTTTTTTAATGAGATACTACAATTTTTTCTTTGGGGAGGGGGGGGGGGAATTCATATTTTTTGAAAGCCTAACAATTAAAATTTTGAATTTTAACAAAAAAAATAAAATAAAATATTTTTACAAATTTTGGGACTAGGGGGGACGTGGTCCCTCTTGATTCCTAAATAGCTCAATTTCTATCATGAATGTCTTCCTTGAAAACAACTAAAATTTCCGTTGAATTATAAGACTCTTGACAATTTAAGACTTCATTTAAGAGGTAAAGATAACACATAAAATCAATATTGTGGCATGACTCTAAAGATGATATATGTATCTAACGCAACTGATTCTACATGAAAGAAGGTATTCCAAGATTCCCCACAAAACAGAACTTAGTCCAACATATTGTCCTGGATAATCCGATCTGTGATCACTATTAGGCAAATTTGGAGACTCCACTACATGCCTTTTGGTTAAGCCCCGGGCTCGACGTAGTGTGCTCTGATCAAGCTTCATGGGAATTTCGTAGGACTCACCAATTCCTGGGCTTTAAAGAATTGCTCTCTTAGATCATAAAATGTGGAAGAGATTCTTAACTATTCATGACAATTGCATGGTCCATCTAGAATCAACGCAATCAGGTACGCTTATCCCAGCCTTCATGCAATCTCCATTTAATTGCCCAGGTATATAGTATGGATGAATTCTTGACGCTGTAAATTCCTCACGTTCCACCTTAGCAGCATCGGCCTTGTACTATCTAGCATCCCCCTCCATCTGGTTTGTATAAAATCAATTTCAATGGAGCTTCCTTCGTAGCAGAGAATATGTTGGGTATTTAAGTCGTTATCAGGGATCATCAAAGTCTGGTTATGGCCTCACTTTCTCAACAACTCTCCCAAGCCTATCTCACAGTGGAAGTTAAAGCTTTGGCGGCAGCAAGAGCTTTGGAGTTTGCCTCTGAACTGGGAATTGTCAATGCTATCTTAAAAGGTGATTCTGAAGTCCCCATGAAAACTATATCCTAAGATGGTGAGTCTTTGGCTTGCTATGGTCCTCTCATTGCTGATGTCAAAGTGTGTTGTTCAGCTGGTTTCTTTCAATTACGTTACACTCTTGTTAAAAGAGAAGATAATAAAGTGGCTCAGAGCTTAACTAGGTGTGCTAGGTTTGTGTTGGATTTTATTGTGTGGTTGGAGGATATTCCACAACAATTTGTTTTTGTTTATCAGGTTGATTTACCCAAACTTCCTTAATAATAGTGCTTCAAGTTTTTTCCTATAAAAAAAGAAAAGAAAAAAAAAGAAGAAAAAGATTCCCTACAAGCTTGATTGATCTAAGTAACATGACTCTTGTGGGGCCCGAAATCTGAGATCCCAGCCCACTTTGTGTTAAGGGCCCAAAGTCCAGGCCGAGGAGCCCTATTGTCGAGGACGCGTGATGAAAGCCCCTTGAAGACCCAAGGATATGGCCGAGGACGATCTCACGCTCAACACCTCACAAAACCCCTGAAGAAAATGACGAACTCAGTACAAGAGCAGTACAAGGGAGAAAGCTGCCAACACCGTAATGTGGAGCCCTGCACCTGACAAGCCCATACTCCAGACCATGTTATTTAACTTTTCCCAACCACCCCCAACCACTCTGACGTATGGATTGATAGGACGAGTCATTACCCCAAAAAGGCAAAACTGACACGTAGATGAAGAACGGGAAGTAAACACTAGTATAAAAGGGAAAGAGAGCTGAGAGAGAGGGGAGGATGGAAGGATCCTACAAAAAAAAGAAGAATGGTAAGAATGTGATGCTCCTCGGACTAAGTCCGAGGAGTCAAACCCTTCAAGCCACATCGATGTAAGGCTTAGCTATTCAGGCCAAACCTACCTTTGTAGGAGCTCCCATTAAATTAGGACCATACCGTTGTCCAGCGACTAAGGGCAAGCCTTTCAAGCCCACTCTCTACAAATTATATTGTTCGGGCCCATTACACACGAACCCAATGTCATTATTGGGTCGTTAAAAATCGTGTCCCTATAATTGGCGCTGTCTGTGGGAAAGGCTTGTGCGTTGGCATAGGTGGCGGTGGAGTTAAGCCTCTGTCAAGCAAAGGTCTGCGAAGGTTCCTCCATTTCCAACGACATGCTGTTGTTGTTCCGACATAACTCTCCGCTAGGGGCTTCTAACCTCAAGCTAACTCCCCCCACCTTGGTCGAGGGGCTAACCTTCGAAAAATAAATAAATAAATAAATAAAAACACACACAAGTTTTGGACAGAACCAAGGCCTTGTATAGTCCTCGAACTCAAGCCTATGGGGAAACCAACTACTTACAAGAAAAAATAAAAGTTTTGGACAGAACCAAGGCCTTGTATGGTCCTCGGACTTGAGCCTATGGGGAAACCAACTACTTACAAGAAAAAATACAAGTTTTGGACAGAACCAAGGCCTTGTATGGTCCTCGGACTCGAGCCTATGGGGAAACCAACTACTTACAAGAAAAAATACAAGTTTTGGACAGAACCAAGGCCTTGTATGGTCCTCGGACTCGAGCCTATGGGGAAACCAACTACTTACAAGAAAAAATACAAGTTTTGGACAGAACCAAGGCCTTGTATGGTCTTCGAACTCAAGCCTATAGGGAAACCAACTACTTAACAGAAAAAATACAAGTTTTGGACAGAACCAAGGCCTTGTATGGTCCTCGGACTCAAGCCTATGGGAAAACCAACTACTTAAATAAAAAATAAATGATGCAAGTTTTGGGCACAACCCGGTACAATCAAACCTCGGTCCTCGGAACAGAGGCCAAGTATTATCGAAAACACGGCCAAAGTTCCACACTACTCGGCAACCCTCTCGGATGGATTATTTTGGGTTCCTCATTCTCGAGCACCTACCTCACGCGCGTTGCGGTACACTCAACCGTTATCTCGGTTAGTCTCATAAGTTTAATTTGCTATTGATTGGTGTTGTTACATTTGATAGTTTCAATAGGTTCAAATTGGTAGTTTTTTGTCACAAGGTTTCCTGTCCTAACTATCATTAAAGGAAAATATACATGTAGCATACTCATTCACAAAGTAATTGCCGTAGAAAAGAAAAATATTTAGAGGGAAACAAATTCATCTTTTATTAAGACAAAGAAACAGTACAGCGTACAATGAAAGAGCTTAATAAGCTCATACTGAAACTAACTACATAAGCAGAAAGAAAAGATACAGGGAAATGAGACAAAAACAGAGGAAGAGGTGCATAAAAGAGAGATATAGCAGCTCCAACATGTTGTCTAAGGAAACCATTTCTCAATACTTTTACATGCCTATAACTCAGGCAGCAAAAGAGCCCAGCTTCGGGCTAGCACCGTTGAAGAAAAGGTGCAGGGAGCCCAACTTGAGGCTAGCACCGTTGAAGAAAAGGTGCAGGGAGCCAGAAGTTGATGAGCCTCCACGTAACCACGCCTGCGATAGAGCAGACGGCGCTGATGGCGGAAAACCTTACTTCTGACGCACCAAGAATCTGATGCGACCAGTACTTGCTTCGGATTTTGACTGAAAGAGGGAGAAATACCATTTCCCCCTTGTCAAAACGGAAGATTATCCTGAATCTGTGCCTCCCCTGTCCAGACCACACCACCTTGAGTCTCGGAAGGACCCGGCGCTTCTGTGGCGGATGTAGTTCCTTTACCCCTACCCGTGTCTTAAACATATTGCCCTAAAGGTAGATAGCACTGGATATGGAGACTGTGATTAGAGCTAAAGGGTTATGATTCTGAAAAGAGCCGAAGGATTTGTATGTAAGGAGAATAACCTCCTATCCTACTTATATAAAGGGTAAGGTGGTGTCATTCAATTGGTGCAGCTTTCCAAGGAATGCTACGGACAAGGCAGACTTGGCTCAATTTCCAACACCATCCACAGCCGTAGGATCTGAAGATCCTCGTGAAGGCGCGCCTCGAGTACTGAAACGTCAAAGGACTCCGCGTGAGTGAATAAAGGAGTGCCTCTTAATTTGGCACGTCTCACATGCAAAGGGAAAAACACAAATATTAGTAGAGTACAGAATTTAAGTGAGCCATGATGTGGGCCCAACATCACCAAAACCCTCCTCCCCAACTAAAAATCGGGCAGCAGGATTTTGAGGGGCTATTGTGGGGCCCGAAATCTGAGATCCCAGCCCACTTTGTGTTAAGGGCCCAAAGTCCAAGCCGAGAAGCCCTATTGCCGAGGACACGTGATGAAAGCTCCTTGAAGGCCCAAGGATGTGGCCGAGGACGATCTCACGCTCAACACCTCACAAAACCCCTGAAGAAAATGATGAACTCAGTACAAGAGCAGTACAAGGGAGAAAGCTGCCAACACCGTAATGTGGAGCCCTGCACCTGACAAGCCCATACTCCAGACCATGCTATTTAACTTTTCCCAACCACCCCCAACCACTCTGACGTATGGATTGATAGGACGAGTCATTACCCCAAAAAGGCAAAACTGACACGTAGATGAAGAACAGGAAGTAAACATTAGTATAAAAGGGAAAGAGAGCTGAGAGAGAGGGGAGGATGGAAGGATCCTACAAAAAAAAGAAGAATGGTGAGAATGTGATGCTCCTCGGACTAAGTCCGAGGAGTCAAACCCTTCAAGTCACATCGATGTAAGGCTTAGCTATTCAGGCCAAACCTACCTTTGTAGGAGCTCCCATTAAATCAAGACCATACCGTTGTCCAGCGACCAAGGGCAAGCCTTTCAAGCCCACTCTCTACAAATTATATTGTTCGGGCCCATTACACACGAACCCATTGTCATTCTTGGGTCGTTAAAAATCATGTCCCTACAACTCTTTACATTAATTGATTTCCTTTAATGGTAAAGAAAGAAAAGTTTATGTGATGACTGGTGATATCCTCATTTTGCTTTAAAATAAATAAATAGAAACCATTTTATGATTAAAATATATAGTAAATTTCACAAATCTAAAAGTGTGTATGATATCACAATATCTTCTATCAAATTTATATATAAGCAAATAAATTATAAAGTAGAGAAATCCTTCTTCTCAACAAAAAAGAAAGTAGTGAAAATTCTAATCCCTCCAATAAATATGCTCCTCAACAAAAAAGAAAGTAGAGAAAATTCTAATCCCTCCAATAAATATGCTAAGTAATAATACATGTACTCTTTAGTTAATGACGTCAAAAATTCTATTTCATTACAAAATCTTTCAATAATAAAAAAAACCATATTGTTTATATGGGTAATTCTACCATACCCCTTTTTTCGGGGTATGGTATCCACAAGCAAGTAATCTACTATACCAGATTACCAAAACATTATATTTGACAGTTCCACCATCACATTCAACGATACCAACAAAACATATGACCATACCTTTTTGTCATATTTAGTAGTTCCATTATTTTATTTACTCACAAGGTTCCAACGTTACGTTAAGCAGTACCAACATCACATATGATTGTACTTATATCACATTCAATGCTTCTCCTTTTTTTTTTTATTCACATTTGATGATTTCATCTTCACATTGACAGTACTAACATCACATATGACCATACTTATGTCACATTTGGTGATTCCTTTATTTTTTTACTCACATTTGACAGTTCCATAGTCACATTGGCCAATATCAGCATCACATATGACCGTATTTTGGCACATTGGGTGGTTCCCTTTTTTTACTCACATTTGATGGTTTCATAGTCACATTATGCAATACCAACACCACATATGACCGTATTTTTGTCACATTCATTGGTTCCGTAATCTTTTACTTACATTTGACAATTCCAACATCACATATGACGGTACTTATGTCACATTCAGTAGTGCCGTTATTTTTTACTCACATTTGATAGTTCCATCTTCACATTAGACAATACTAACATCACATATGACTTTAATAGTTCCTCTACTTTTTACTCACATTTGATAGTTTTATTATCACATTACTCAATATCAACATTAAATGTGAATGTACTTTTGTCACATTCAGTGGTTCATTATTATTTACTCATATTTGACGGTTCTAGCCTTATATTATATAGTACCAACATCACATATGACTTTATTTTTGTCACATTCAGTTGTTACTTATATTTGATAGTTCCATTGTCACATTGGACGATAACAATATCACATATGACTGTACTTTTATCACATTCGGTGGTTCCTGTTTTTTTTACTCACATCAGATGGTTCCATTGTCACATTAGACAGTACCAATATCACATATAGTCGTATTTTTGTTACATTTGATAGTTCCCCTATTTTTACTTACATCAGATGGTTCCAATGTCACATATAGTCATATTTTTATTACATTCAATAATTCCGTTATTTTTACTCACATCGAATGATTCTAACGTCATATTATCAACATCACATATAACTATATCATTATCACATTCATTACAAACTTGAATATGAGAATCATTGTCTTGTACACTAGTGATACTTTTTTCCTATTTTAATATTTAGAGATATAGGATTCAATTCATAATAGGTGATGATGCAAAAAATCAACTGTTAAGCTCCTCGTCATAGCAGATGGACAATGCTGTGAATGGGATCATCTCTGTGGATGAGAATCCTGCAAAATGAACTAAGGGGAAGAGTAACACATCAGTGTGGCGTCAACCAAACCACCTCTGATGCTTAAGTCAGTAAGGGAGAATGATTCCAGAGAGAAAATGAGTTGAGAGTGATTTTGTAGGGTATTTGTGTGTACCTTTAACTTTTGTTGTCTTCTCTTTTATAGTTATGTGCCTCATTAATAGGCAATGATGTACTACATTTATGCTCAACGGCTAATGTGTTACAAAATCTATGTCTGGAGATTACAGCTCATTCTGTAACCGTTGCTCTATCCGTTACGTTTCGTCATTAATGTGCGTAATAAATGCATAATGTCTTCTCTAGGTGAACGATGATCTTCGTGTAATGACTACCATAAATTTCTGGTTCATCAGTTGCCCCCTTTGTTCATTTCCTCGTCTTTTAGACGAGATAAGAACAAATCCGTCTAACGCTTCGTATTTCGTGTGCTACGCATTTATGACGGTTTTGATGTTTGAGCGGTTGAGCGCCACGTGTATGGCCAGGATGCACTCGTCGTGCAGACATGTCTCGGTTTTCCTGCGCGTATTTTGGCCACTTGTTTTGCATTTTTCCCTCCTCTTTCCTTTTCCTTGTATTTTTTCCTTATTCAATTTCCATTTTAGGGTTTGTTTCTTCTCTAAGCTCCCTTTCTCTGTCCTGCGTTCCCTTTAAGTCCTTCATGCTTCTATTTCTTTTTTGTGGTTCTTCCATGGTAGATTATTCCACTGTTAGGGTAGCTTGTCCCTCGATAGCATTCTTTTTTACTCATTTAGGCTGTTTGCTCGAGTCTGTGGAGTGGGAGTGTCTTGAAAGAGTTAGTTTCTTCGTAAGGGCGGACTATCCATACACTTCTGTTCTTTCTTCATTATTCCCTCTAGTTTCTCGTTTTGCTAGGGTAGCCAGGTTATTAAAGATGTCTGAAATAAGGTCTAGTGATCTCGAGATGGGGTTATCTTCGTCTGATGATCGCGTGATCTCGGAAGTTGCTTCTGTTTCCACCCCTATAAGGCTTGGACTATCTTGCATTCCCTCTCGAGGAAGGACGAGCAGCGGATCAGGGATAGATTTTAGTTCCCCGATTCTGTAAAAATTAGGATCCTGAGTGACGAAGAAAGAGCTTGTCACTCTTATGCCACTGAGGTTTGTTTTTATGAAGCTGATTTTACCAAAGACCTTCGTTTCCCTGTTCACCCCTTTGTTAGGGAACTTTTTTCTTACTTGCATCTTGCTCTGGCACAGTTAGTGCCTAACTCCTTGTGGATTCTTGTCTCTTGTATAGTGGTATGGATGTCTGCCAATGATGGGGATGTCATTAGTAGGGATGAATTCCCCACTTTTATCGTCTGAGAAAATCCAAGGACCCCAACTATTATGAGTTTAAGCCGTGGGATAGGGCTTCTAAGAGATGTCTGAGAGATGTCTAAAGCCCCCAAGTTTTTTTGTAGTTGGGGAGTTCCTGTGTCTGGTGCGTCTTTCTCGTCTTTTCGATTGCTTTCCTCTTTCTTTATTAGTGACAATGATAGATGGCTCATTGGTGCCCTTGTTTTGTAGTTTCCTAGCATCCTCGTCTAAAGAAGAGGTATCAACACCGTGTTGAGAAAGTAAAGGAGTATCCGAGTCCATCAAGGATTTTGACGAGCTCGTTTTTCCTCAGACTTTTTCTTTGCACTTTCTAGGTCTGGAACCGTCTACTAAGGTTCGGAAAAGTTTGGAAATTGTGAAAAAAAGTGCGTGTTTCTGCCTTCTTCATTCTTTTCTTCTCTCTCTCTCTCTTTTTTTTTTTTTTTTTACTTTTGTTTCTTCCTTTCAGGAATGACAACTAGGTTTAGCAAACAGAAATTAGTTAAGGTTCAAGAGAAGAAGGCCAAGGGTGGAACCGTTAGTGGTCTCTTGTCTAAAAAGAAGACTGGTGATGGTTCTAAGAAAGACTTTGTGACATCAATTCCTCCTGCTGACTCGCCTGCTAAGCGCCCTGCCTCTCCTACTTCGTCATTGGAGATGATTGCCTCTGGTGGGAAAGAGATTAAGAAGAAGAAAAAGGCTAGTGGTAAATCCTTTCTTCCTACCTTTTGGGATGAACCTGATGCAACAGCTTTGAAGGCCCACGAGGCACTTTCTATGGATGATCTGAACCCTCTGATGGTGAAGTCATCTGATAAGGTGATGTCGTCTCACATCCAAAAGCTTGTGTAGGTATGTGTTGGTGGTCGTCTCTGCTTCTTCTTTTTTCTTTTATTTTTCTTCTGCTAAGAGCAAATTTCTTTGTAGGGTTTGGGGGAGACCCTATTCGTTTCTGGGAAGCTCTTGGATTTAGAAAAGAAGGTGGCCATGTCTGAGCCTTTGGCCAAGTCATAATCCTTTGAAAATGAGATGCTTAAGAACAAGGTAGCCATCCTTACTATTGAGGTAGAGAATGATAAGGAGCCCGTGGTAACCTTGGAGAAGAGCCTACAAATGGAGAAGGATTTCTGCAAGCTGAAGGACAAGCAGATTGGTGACCTAGAGCTGAAGCTGGAGAACATTGGGGCCATGGTGATACAGGATTTCAAAGACTTTGATGAGTACTCTGATGAATTGTCCAAGTACTCTGTGGAGGGCTTTGATCTTCTCGTGAAATGGATAGCAAAACACCACCCTAGCTTGGACCTTTCTGGTCTGGCCGTGGACGACGTTGTTAAAGAGCTCCTGTCTGCTGAGGCCACCACGGAGAATGTGACGGAGGAAGCGATAAACGTTGCCGAGGGAATGAAGGAGGCCACTGTTATAATCCCCACAAATCCTGTCCCAAACAAGCAGTAACTTTACCTTTTTCTTTTCATTTCCTTGCAAGGCAAGAACAATATTTCTTTTTGGGCCCGTTGTTTTGGGCAATTAAACAACTTCTTTGATGATGATAGACTAGGTTACGGTTTTCCTGCTTTTAGTTGTAGTAACCAACTCTTTTATGCTTTGAAAACCTTATTTGTGCTGGGACAACTTTTATTTCTAGTTCATATTTGAACAGCTCTCTCGTACTTAATCTACATTTGAACAGCTTTTATTGAGTCATGCTTGAATGACGACGTTAGTTGTGTTCGAATAAGTTAACATTTTTTTTAGCTGTTTTATTGAGTCATGTTTGAATGACGATGCTAGTTGTGTTTGAACAACTTAGTATTTTTTAGCTGTGTTTGAACAGCGTTTTATGGAGTCATTTTTGAATGATGATGCTAATTGTATTTGAACAACTTAGTATTTTTTTAGCTATGTTTGAACAACGTTTTATGGAGTCATGTTTGAATAACGATGTTGCGCTCTACTCGCGACTTAAAGTCATGTTATTGGAGCATCTTTTAGGTTAATCGTTTTTTATTTCGTCTTGAATGACGATTATGTTGGTTGTATTCAAACAACTCTGATTTAGTCAGCTTTGGTAGTTGTGTACCATCAGATTTAATGGCTATGATACCGTTAACTATGTGTGAATAGCTTTTGTTTGTTGGAAATTCTAATGACGGAGATCCTTGAGATGTCTCCCAAGGATGACTCCTAAGCGTTACACACATTTTGATAGTGATAGATCATGGATGACTGTTGATAAGTATGTATTGCACATGGCAGATCATGGCTAATCATTGACAAATACGCATGGATAATGCTTTCATGTATCATTGACTTTATGAATGACGAAAGTAATGGTCGTCATACATACTGAAATGAAAATTAGGTAACTTGAAATGTAAAGTGTTTCTTACTGGTAGTACCTTTTCAAGTGTTCTATGTTCCATGGTCGAGGTAGTTCCTAGCCATCTAAAGACTTCAAGTAGTAAGAGCCTTCTCTGGAATGACGAATTACCTCATAAGGGCCTTCCTAGCTTGGTCCAAGTTTTCCTTAGGATGGATCCTTTGTTGCTTGTGACACCTTCCTAAGGACGAGGTCTCTTGTGTTGAACCTTCTCACTTTAACCTTTATGTTATAGTATATGGCCATTGGTTCCTTATGCTTGGCCATTCGCTTTATAGCTTCTTCTCTAACTTCATCAATTAGGTCCAAATTACTGTTAAGCTCTTGCTGATTTTTCTGGTCTTTATATGTTTTGACTCGGTAGCTCGTCAGTCCTACTTCCACCGGTATGTCGGTCTCAATGCCAAATGTCAGTCTGAATGGTGTTTCTCCTGTTGGAACTCTTGCGGTCGTCCTATATGCCCAAAGGACATTTTGTAGTCCTTCAGGCCATGCCCCTTTTGCCCCCTCTAGCCTAGTTTTGATAATTTTGAGCAAGTTTCTGTTCGTCACTTCTACTTAGTCGTCGGCCTGAAGGTGTCTCGGAGAAGAATAGTGATTCTTGACTCCTAAGTCTTGGCAAAATTTTCAAAACTTGGGGTTGTCAAATTGCTTTCCATTGTCTAATATTATGACATGTGGGACTCCAAAGCTGCAAACAATATTTTTCCACACAAAGCTTGTGACTTTAGCCTCTGTTATTGTCATCACTGGCTCTGCTTCTACCCATTTTGTGAAGTAATCAACTATGACTATTAGAAATCTGAGTTTCTTTTTCCCTAGAGGGAATGGTCCCATAATATTAATTCCCCATTGCGCAAAGGGCCATGGTGAAGAGATGGGCGTCATTGTCTCTCTTGGATTCGTTTGGACATTTGTGAAGCGTTGACACTTGTCGCATGCTCTGACGATGTTGTACACGTCTTTCTGTAGGGTTGGCCAGTAATATCCTACTTTGAGCACCTTTCCTGCTAAAGATCTTGCCCTAATGTGGTTTCCACAGGTTCCCTCATGTATCTCGCAGAGCACATAGTTTGCTTCTTCTGAACTATCGCACCTTAGATATAGGAGTGAATACCCCCTTCTATACAGCACGTCGTCAATGATGATGAAGCGAGCTGCCCTGATCTGTATCTTCCTTGCCTCCATCTTATCTTCTAGGAGCAATCCTTCTTTCAAGTAACGGATGATGGGAATCATCCACTCATCCTGCTCTTTTATCTTCATAACTTACTCACCTTTTGTGCTCAACTGCCCTCTTATCTCTACACATAGTTCGGGGGTCACATTCTAATCGTCTGACAAGGCTAATCTTGCTAGAAAGTCAACTTCTGAATTTTTGGCTAGAGGGATGTGCACAAATTCTAGACTATCAAAGTGCTATTAGAGTCGTTGGACAATCTTTAAGTACTTCTGCATCCTTTCTTCTTTGGCTTCATAATCTCCTTTCACTTGTCCAATTATTAGCTGAGAATCAGCTTGGACGATAAGGTTCCTTGCTCTTAGAGCCTTTGCTAGACTCAGCCCTGTTAGCAATGCTTCATATTCTGCCTCGTTATTTGTTGTTGTGAACTATAACCTGACTGCATACCTCAGTATTTCTCCTTCTAGGGGTATAAGAACTACTCCTGCTCCTCCCACTTTCTTTATGGTTGATTTGTCTGTTTGGACCGTCCATATTTCCATGGGGGGTTCTTCTTCCTTGAAAGGGTAAGTGAATTCTGCAATGAAGTCTGCCAGTACTTAGGCTTTGATTGCTGCTCAAGGCTGATATTCGATGTCAAACTAGCCTAATTCAATTGCCCATTGAATGAGTCGTCCTGCTGCCTCTATCTTGTTCATTGTCTTTCTTATGGACTGGTCTGTCATGACAATGATGGGGTGTGCTTGGAAATAAGGACGAAGCTTTCTGGAGGTGACCAATAATGCGAAAGCTATCTTTTCCATCCTTGGGTAACTCGTTTCTGCTCCTTGGAATGCCTGACTGGTATAATAAACTGGCATCTGAACGTTCCCTTCTTCTCTGATCAGTGCTGAACTTACTACAATATTGGATATTGCTAAGTAGAGGAATAGCTTTTCTCCCATCACTAAGAGGCTTAATAGAGGTGTTTCATCAAGTACTCCTTTAACTTGGCAAGGGCTTCCTCACATTCGTCATTCCATTGAAAGGCTTTTTTCAATACCTTGAAAAATGGCATGCACTTGTCTGTTGCCCTAGAGACGAATCTGTTTAGGGCTGCAACTTTCCCTGTCAAGCTCTGTACCTCCTTCACTGTTTTTGTCGATTCGACCTCAATTATTGCTTTTACTTTGTCTGGATTTGCCTCTATTCCCCGTCGGGGCACCAAGAATCCCAAAAGATTTCCTAAAGCAACAGTAAAAACACACTTTGCAGGGTTTAATTTCATATTGTACTTACATAGTGTATTGAAGGTTTCTTTAAGATCATCCAAGTAGTTGGCTTCGTCCTTGCTTTTCACTAGCATATCATCCACGTATACCTCCACATTCCTTCCAATCTGGTGAAAGAACATACGATTCACCAATCTTTGGTAGGTGGCTTTTGCGTTCTTCAGTCCAAAGGGCATAACCTTGTAGCAGTATAATCCTTGGCTAGTGATGAACGAGGTCTTCTCTTAATCGTCTTTGTCCATAAGAATCTAATTGTATCTAGAGAATGCATCCATGAAACTCAATAGCTTGTGTCTAGCAATAGAGTCTACCAGCTGGTCAATCCTTGGCAAAAGGAAGCTGTCTTTTGGGCAGGCCTTATTCAGGTCTATAAAATCGACGCACATTCTCCACTTGCCATTGCTCTTCTTTACCATAACCACATTTGCTAGCCAATCTGGATAGAATACCTCCCTGATGAAATCCGCCTCTAGTTGCTTCTCTACTTCTTCAGTCACAGCTTCGTTGCATTCTGGTGCAAATATTCTCTGTTTTTGTTGCACAAGTTTGCACTCTAGGTTGACGTTGAGATGATGTTGTATGATCTTCCTACCAATCCCGGGCATATCCTCGTATTTCCAAGCGAAAACATCTTGGTTTGCCCTTAGGAAGGAGATCATTTTCTCTTTCTCTAAGGTTGGGAGTGCTGTTCCGATCTTCAATACCTTTGTCAAATCTCCTGGGACGATCTTAACTTTTTGTGGTGTTTCTGATGGTTCAAGAATGGGTTCTGGTTCATTGATCACCCATGTGTAGTTCTCTCTCGATGCCAGGGCAACTTGATAGCACTCTCTTGCCAGAACTTGGTCTCCTCTGATTTTTCCTACTCCATAGGCTATTGGAAACTTCAACTTCAAGTGATATGTTGACATCACTACTTTTAGTCTGTTAAGTGTAGGTCTTCCCAGGATGATGTTGTATGTTGAAGGGCAATCAACTATGAGGAAATCAATTTCCTTGGTGACTTGCGCTAGGTAAGTTCCTGCAATCACAGTTAGAGTGACGATGCCTCTAGGGAAGAAATCCCTTGTGAGCTTACCAGAGGCGAGGAGAAAGGCCTGATCCTTTTCTAACTTCATCTGCTAAAACGCAGGCAAGTAGACGATTTCTGTCGAGCTTCCGTTGTCAATGAGCACTCGGTGGATATTAAATTCTTCTATTTTGAGCATGATTACCAGCGGATCATCATGAGGTTATCTGATGCCGCGACTGTCTCTCTTAGAGAAGACAATATCAGGCTCGTCTTTCTTTGGCATCTTCATTGGAGGGACCCTCTAATTGACGTTGTTTATTTCTCTCCCCTGTGCTTTTTTCAGAGACTTCAGCGTTCCACCTGTCGTCAATCCTCCTAAGATCGTCTTTATTTCTCCTGCAGGGGGTTTGCTATCCCTTACCTCTGGAGTTCTGTCCTAGTCATCCTTCTGTTGGTGCCTGTATGGCTCCGTCTTTCTGACGTATTTTTGCAACTTCCTTTATCGAATTAAAGTTCCACCTGGTCTTTAAAGTGCCTACATTCGTCAGTATGATGCTCGTGGTCCTGTTGGAATCTATAGTACTTGTTCTTGTCCCTTCTTTCTACATGAGTGCTAATTGGCTTCAGCCATTGCAAGGAAGGATCGTCTTTTATTTGCATAAGGACCCGCTCAATTGGCATTATTAGAGGAGTAAAGTTGGTAAACTTGGGTTTCTTATCTGGAAGCTCCTTCTTTTTCCCTGTGGTCTGTCCGCCACTTCGTGTCTCCTTATTCTTATCCCGATTGCTATTTGTTCCTTCATCTCTCTTCCTTTTCCCTTTCATCTCCTTTGCGAGCATTGCGTCCTCCGCATTCATGTATTTTTGAGCTTTACATAGCAACTCTACTACTATTTTTGGTGGACTTTTAGTGATTGATAAAAAGAAATCTCCTGGTAGCAATCCTACTGGGAAGGTTGTTAGGATGACTTGATCTTTAGTGTCGTCTACCTGCAGCAGCTCTTTATTGAACTGAGTGACATACTGTCTTAGTGATTTTCCTTTGGCTTGCTGAATGTTGATAAGATAGCCAGTTGGCTTTTTGTGCCTTTGCCCCCCAATGAAATGACGAACAAAACCCTTGTTGAGTTGTTCAAAGTCTGCAATGGTTCTTGGGGGTATCTTGCTGAACCATACTCTAGCTGCTCCCTTCAGCGTTGTTGGGAATGCCCTACAAATCACTTCGTCTAGGGTCATCTACAATAGTATCAATGTCTTGAATGATTCAATGTGATCCAAAGGATCCTTGGAACCGTCATATGACTCCAATTGTGGGAGACAGAATTTTGGCGGGAAGGGACGGTTCAGTACTTCAATGGAGAAAGGTGAGTCCATCCTTTAAATCATCCCATCCAGATTCACTTTGCTTTTGTCCTTCATAGCACTTTTTAGTTCGTCCACCTCCTTCCTCATGTTGCGGAGCTCATTCTCCATTTTAGTAGTATCTTCTCCTGACGTTCTGTCTTGCCTATTGGCTTGAGAATTCGATTCTCCTTCATTTTGGTTTTCACCTGTTCACCGACATTCTGCGTTTTGAGACTCCATCGTCTTTCATAGCTCTTCATTCTGGCAAGTTAGCTCTTCCACATTAGCCAAGGGGGCTTGGATTTGTTGTTGTTGTTGCACAGCATCTGGCTGAGGTCCAGGTTCTGCTTCCATCTTACACTTCGAAAAACTCTTTTGTTACTGGGAGAGATGGCTTGAATGATTAGCGTTCCCACAGATGGCACCAAACTGATGATGCAAAAAATCAACAGTTGAGCTCCTCGTCATAGTAGATGGACGATGTTGTGAATGGGGTCAATTCCGTGGATAAGAATCCTGCAAAATGAACTAAGGGGAAGAGTAACACGCTGGTGTGGCGTCAGCCAAACCGCCTTCGATGCTTAAGTCAGTAAGAGAGAATGATTCCAGAGAGAAAATGAGTTGAGAGTGATTTCGTAGAGTATTTGTGTGTACCTTTAATTTCTGTTGTCTTCTTTTTTATAGTTACGTGCCTCATTAATGGGCAATGATGTACTGCATTTATGCTCAACGGCTAGTGCATTACAGAATCTTTGTCTGGAGATCACAGCTCATTCTAAGACTGTTGCTCCATCCGTTACATTTCATCATCAATGTGTGTAATAAATACGTAACGTCTTCTCTGGGTGAACGACGATCTTTGTGTAATGACGACCATAAATTTCTGGTTCATCAATAGGTATATCTCTAAAAGTAAATATCAAATGTTCATATATCTCAGTGTATATGATGCCTCATTATTTAAAATTAGTTATCATATTGCGTTTCAAAATGGTGTAATACCATACATAACTTTTGATTTACCAAACCTTCTTACCTTGGTTTTTATCCATTTAGAACAAAGAAAAAATCAGTTCCATATTGGAGGTTATGACTAAATTAGCTAAGGCTTTGTTTAAAAGTATCCTTATATTATTAAGGATACAACAATAATTTACAATATTTAAGGACCAAGTATTATTTTTCTTAGAGATGGACTTATTGAAAAATAAGATTTAGACTTTAAAAACCTAAGCAGTGGATAATGAATTGATTATGGTTAAATTCAGAGTTAACAAACTGATTGATTGCACAGCCACAACAAATATCACAAAAATTTATAAAGAAAGAAAACATAGTACAAGGCACATACAAATTAGCTGACGAAATGAAAAACTTTTGATGAATTCTTTAAAAGAAAAACCACGTACTCTTGGGATAACCAACCCCATTGGAAAATTAAGTAATTAACCAGAGAAGAAACAATTACAATTAATCTATACTCACAAAACCTTTACAGTCTAGAGTCTATCTGATTTATATCCTCAACAAAAGATTTAAGTTATGTTTGGTAACAATTTTTATTTTTTGTTTCCAAAAACTTGTTTTTAAGAATAAAAACGAAAAACAATTTTCTTATATTGTCGAAATCAAACACATGTTTGGTTAGTTAAAAACAAAAATTGTTTTTCAAAAAAAAAGTTTGAAAACTATAATAACAATAATTTATTGTGATTTGGATTGGGCTTAACAAGATTATATGCTTTACACAAAACGCAAAAAAAATTATTATTCAAATATGAGATAAATCAGATAGAGGGATTAAAAATTTACAAAGAAGCTATATGGTATATAGTTTATACTCAATTCTCGACGGGCATTGCACAAAGCTTTTGGCCATATTGATATAGGTGACACCAAATTTTGCTATTCAAAAATATTTGCTACTAGTTGTCTACACCGTTGAGAACCAGAATTGTACCAACATTGTACATGCAATGAGTCATCTCCAAGATATTAGGATTAATTTTTTTTCTTTTATGAAAACAATGGAACACTTTCAATTTTATATTTTTATTAATCAACTAATGGAATATATCCACTGAAAAAGCAAGAAGAATAAAACTTGTGGCCTCTTCTACCCAGGTGAAATAGTTGTCTACATCCTAATCGTATTGAGCCAAAAGAATGTCTGTGAGGGAGAAGAAGAAAATCTTGTGCGAGAGAAAAGAGAAAAAAATGTTGAACTTTTCTGTTAATGGGAGTCGAACTATAGCGCTATCTTATTAAATGTGGTGGGTTCATTAAACAAGCACAAAGACAAAGTCACAAAGAGATAAATAAAGGCAGACCAAAGACAAGAAAAAAACAAATCATATAATATAGAAAATTGTTACACAAATTTAAGAAAATAATAGTGATTCACTTGAGCCTATTGTTAACTCATAATGTTAAATTAGATAAATTTATAAATTGAAAAAAAGTGAGAAATACTAAATTTATAATTAAATGCATCATGCATATTACCTAGATTCTAGTATTTGTCTTTAGTTAGTAACAACAACCGTGATAATATATATGATTCTTATTTTATTTGTAGATCAAGAAAAAATCAACTACAATGCTTGATTTTTTCAAAAGAAAATATTCAAATTCTTCCAAAGTCAACGTGAGATTGCTAACAACTAATGTTGCTATTCCAATTCTAGAAAATGTGGATATTCCAATTCTAGAAAATATTCATTCTCCAATTCCGGAAAATGTCGATGTTCCAATCTCAAGAAATATTCATTCCCCAATTCCAGAAAATGCCAATATCCCAATTCCGGAAAATAACCATATCTCTCAAACACAATTTCAAAAAGTTGATAGTTTATTAAGAAACAATGATTTTTGGGTATTTGTCTTGATTGATAGTTTATTAATACTATATGGATGCGTATTTGAATTTTTTTTTTTTTTTTTTTTTTTTTTTGCTTATCTCTAGTCCCCCGATCTTGAAATCTTGGGTCTGTCCCTGGTTTGCAGCATGTTGTAATTATTTCTCAAAAAAAAAAAAAAAAGTCATTCAATTGTTTTCAATTTCCTTCAAAAATTGAGATTTGAGAAATTTTTTTTTTTTTCTATTAATTTTGGGTTGCCAAATAAATTTTCTAGTCTAAAAAATAGAAAACTATTTTCTGAAAATAGAAAATAGAAGTAAAAAATAGTTAACAAACATGCCCTTAGTTCTCCTTCCACCCCATTAATGGCCCAATAACTATGGAATCTTTTTGTAGAACTTCCTCTACAAACAAGCTTGTCCACAACTATCAAAACTCCAGTACTCCAAATAACTCTCTTTAAGGGATGCACCAATGAACTCACTGGTAAAGATTGTGTAAATTCTATGTTTTTGCTGGGAATAATTTTGGAATATACTCACAATGAAAACGCTCAAGGATAAGCTCACGGTTTTAAGGATAAGCTCCCGGGGAGAGGTTTTTTGATAGTTTATAAAAAAGAAATAAATATCTCTCTCTCTCTCTCTGTCTATCTCTCTCTATCTATATCTATATATATATATATATATATATATATAACAAAGGGTTGTGTTTATATAGAGGGGAAAAAGTTGTTTCTACTTGACTTGGATTTTTGCTCAAGTGATGCCTAATTTCACTCAAGAGAATCTTCATTAACTCTTGATTTTCAATTATTAACTGACTCCATCTTTACTTATTTGATTTTGCAATTGTCAAAATCGTCATAAACACATATGTTGACATAGAAATTAGCACACAAATTCAAAACCTAAAGAAATTAGCCCACACTCTTATAAATAGCATTAAATTATTATGCCGTATAAAAGTAAAAGAAAAATCAGAAATTTTGAGGGCATGATCCCTTAATCCCTATCTTATTGTGGCTGCGGATTGAGTTTAATATTCTTTTATGAGTTGGATTCAAGTTACACCTTAAGCAATGTTATACCAATTGTAAGGACTCAATTCGTGACAACCTCAAAATAGTATTGGGTTCGCACGTAAAAAGGCCCAAACAATATAATTTGTAGAGCGTGGGTTTGAAAGGCTAGGCCTTGGTCACCAGACGGTGGTTAGTCGTGGTGTTCTAACACAAAAGTAAGCCATGTTCGCTCGAGGAGTCTTTCCCCTCGATACGGCTTGGGAGGCTCTGATACTTGGCCTTTTTTCCCCAGCCCCTTTCCTGGACTGCTTATTTTTCCTTTTATAGTAGCTTTCACTCCCCTCTCATCGTCCACGTGTAGATTCAACTTTCCAAGACTGATACTTGTCCCATCAGCCCATACCCAGAGTGGTTGGGGGTGGTTGTAAAAGCTGAAAAGTATTGCTCTGTCTAACGCAGAGTATTTAATGGCAGTAATGGCAGCCTTTCTTTTGTCCTTTGTCGCCATACTGTCCAGGACTGCTTTATCTATCGATGTGGATTTGTTCTGTTCTTCCCAAAACTGTTCCTATGCCGTTCTTGTCATTTCTTTTAGGAGGGCCTCAGGGACGCCGAGGACAGAGTCATCCTCGGCTATGTCTCAAGGTTACTTGGACTTTTATTATATGTCCTCGGCTATATCCCTCCTCGGCTTGGGCCTTAGGCCCTAATATAAAAATGGGCCAGGGTCACAAATTATTGGGCCCCACAATAGCCACTCAAAATCCTGCTGCCCCACCTCTTGGTCGAGGAGGAGGATTTTGCTGATGTCGGGCCTGTATCATGGCTTGCCTAGCTTTGTCCCTCATTAATGTTGGTGTCTCTTCATCTGCTTAGAAAATGCGCCAAGTTATGAGACATTCTTCTAGATTTACTCACGATGCACTCCTGCCGTTTCCGTGTACGAGGCGCATTTTTAATAACTTCCCTTTACGAGGCCAATCAAATCTGACGGTTGTAGTTGACGTTGGGGAGTTGAATGGACACTATCTCGTTTGCAGCTCTTCTTGGAAATCTGTACGGATTAAATGCCACTGAACCTACCTTCCATATAAGAAACAAGACAAGAGGATACTTCCTTTGCATAGAGACCCTCTAACCTTTCTAAAGCCTTAACCCTCAAGCTACGCCCAAAGTTTTTCTTATCAGCACAATCAAACCTTAGAGTGTGATATGTCTGAGGTAAAAGCGGGGGTGAAGAATCCACATCCTCTCCAGAAGCACCGTGTCCCTCCGAAGCTTAAGATGGCTCGATCAGGGCAGGGTAGGCAGAGACTCAAGATATTTTTCATCTTCCTTCAGCCAAAATTCGAAGCAGGTCTTAATCACACCAAATTTTTGGTGCAACTGAGCTGGGATTGCTTGTCATTAGTACCATCCGCTCTCTTTCGAGCATAGCTAATATGGTACCAGCGTGTTAGGAGTCAGGGTTGACGCAGGGATTAAGTATCCCTGCTTCTTCCTCTCTTCCTTCACTGGTGCCTCCTTTTGCCTCCCCTTCTTCTTATTTCCCATCACCGGATCCATCCTGGTGCTTTTACTTCTTCCTCTTCTTCTTCTCATCCATCAAAAGGGGTCACCCTCTCATACACGATCACTACTGGAGTAGAGTTTAGAAAGATTCGTCGTTTTATTGTTTTTTTTTTTTTTTTTTTGCTTTTGTAATTAGCTTCCTGTATAGGCTTATTTAAGCCCCTCATTGTATGTTGTACTACTTCTTTATATTAATAAAAGTTGACGTTATTCTACTCTATGTATTCTTTCTTTTCTGCAATAGTTATGCTGTAAATGGATGTGCTATTATATGATTTTTTCTTTATTATTCTGAACAATACTTAGGGCCGAAACCCCTGTTAAGAAAAAAATATCTTTATGAGCTTATTGAAACTATTCGGCATAATAACACCGACCTAAAGAAAAATGATACTTAGGGCCGAGGCCCTTGTTAAGAAAAATATATTATTCCGAGTTTATTGAAACTATCCGACACAATAATGCCGACCTGAAAAAACGATACTTAGGGCCAAGGCCCTTGTAAAGAAAAATATATTATTCCAAGCTTATTGAGATTATCTGGCGCAATAATTCCGACCTGAGAAAGGTTACGTACCCAAGACTAACCAGGATGACGGCTGAATGCTCGGTACTAAGTAAGAGGTAATCATCCGAGGAGGTGTAACCCGAAATGAGCTGCCCATGCGGGTCGCCAAGTACTAGGATGCTTTGCCACCATCTTGATATCCTTCATAGCCTTAGCCATTTTTGGCATCTGGTCCGAGGATTGAAGTACGATCGTACTGAACTTAAACGCTCGTTTGCATCAGTTCCCTTAGAACTGATGATCCGAGGGAACTAATGATCCGAGGACAGGTCGGGATCTTCATTCCGTCTAGGACTTAATCCGACTTCTGGTATATGATCATCCCATAGGTCTGAGCAATTTAGAATTCTCCTTAAGTAGTTGGTTTCTCCATAGGTTTGAGTCCGAGAACCATGCAATACCTTGGTTCTGTCCAAAACTTAGCTTTTTAAGTAGTTGGTTTCCCCATAGGTTTAAGTCCGAGGACTATACAATACCTTGGTTCTGTCCAAAACTTGATTTTTAAGTAGTTGGTTTCCCCATAGGTTTGAGTCCAAGGACCATGCAATACCTTGGTTCTGTCCAAAACTTAGCTTTTTAAGTAGTTGGTTTCCCCATAGGTTTAAGTTCGAGGACCATGCAATACCTTGGTTCTGTCCAAAACTTAGCTTTTTAAGTAGTTGGTTTCCCCATAGGTTTGAGTCCGAGGACCATGCAATACCTTGGTTCTGTTCAAAACTTGATTTTTAAGTAGTTGGTTTCCCCATAGGTTTGAGTCCGAGAACCATGCAATACCTTGGTTCTGTCCAAAACTTAGCTTTTTAAGTAGTTGGTTTCCCCATAGGTTTAAGTCCGAGGACCATGCAATACCTTGGTTCTGTCCAAAACTTAGCTTTTTAAGTAGTTGGTTTCCCCATAGGTTTAAGTCCGAGGACCATGCAATACCTTGGTTCTGTCCAAAACTTAGCTTTTTAAGTAGTTGGTTTCCCCATAGGTTTGAGTCCGAGGACCATGCAATACCTTGGTTCTGTCCAAAACTTAGCTTTTTAAGTTTGGGGAGATTAGCCCCTCGGCCAAGGTGTGGGACATTGGTTTGGGGAAATTAGCCCCTCAGCCAAGCCCCTAGAACCATCTGCTCTATTGGCGCTTCGAAGCGTAGCCCCTAATGGAAAAGCATAGCCCCTAATGGAACTTTATGCTAGAGCACTATAACGGGCCATTGGAAGCGCCGGGGGGACTTTCTCGACCCACCGCCTGTGCCAACACACAAGCCTTCCCACAGACGGTGCCAATTGTAAGGACTCAATTCGTGACAACCCCAAAATAGTATTGGGTTCGCACGTAAAAAGGCTCAAACAATATAATTTGTATAGCGTAGGTTTGAAAGGTTAGGCCTTGGTCACCGGACGGTGGTTAGTCGTGGTGTTCTAACACAAAAGTAAGCCATGTTCGCTCGAGGAGTCTTTCTCCTCGATACAGTCTAGGAGGCTCTAATACTTGGCCTTTTTTCCCCTGCCCCTTTCCTGGACTACTTATTTTTCCTTTTATAGTAGCTTTCACTCCCCTCTCATCGTCCACGTGTAGGTTCAACTTTCCAGGACTGATACTTGTCCCATCAGCCCATACCCAGAGTGGTTGGGGGTGGTTGAAAAAGCTGAAAAGCATTGCTCTGTCTAACGCAGAGTATTTAATGGCAACCTTTCTTTTGTCCTTTGTCGCCATACTGTCCAGGACTGCTTTATCTATTGATGCGGATTTGTTCTACTCTCCCCAAAACTGTTCCTATGCCGTTCTTGTCATTTCTTTTAGGAGGGCCTCAGGGACGCCGAGGACAGAGTCATCCTTGGCTATGTCTCAAGGTTACCTGGACTTTTATTATATGTCCTCGGTTATATCCCTCCTCGGCTCGAGCCTTGGGCCCCAATATAAAAATGGGCCAAGGTCACAAATTATTGGGCCCCACACCACTCAATATTTTTTAATTTGATGTGAATTTTGAAAAATCTACCGTTAGATTACATTACCTTCATATATTCTCCATACTTGCCAAATTTTAAGGTAATCAATGATTAATAATCATGTCATCAATCAATTGTTTAAATTCAAGTTTTTGTAGTTTAAAATAATGCATGAAAGATGAGTTTATAGATCAAATGGTAAATAACATCCAATTGGCATGAATGTTAAGAACATATAGAACATGTAATTCAACGGTGGGATTTTCAAAACATGAATTCTATAACAAGTTATTGGGTGGTGTAACATTGCTTAATGTTATATTAGGTGTAACTTGAACCCAACCCTATATATATATATATATATATATATATATATATATAACGAGGATCCAAAGCTGCTAATTAAATGGGCAAGGGGATTTCCGAGGAAGAAAACTTCATGAAGAATCCTTGAAAAGAGCTTATGTGACTTGTAGAGAAGTTAAGCTATTGCATTTAACAAAGACTCCGAAGACTCCCACCTAACCTCAAAAGGACGAGGATCCATGATAAAGGGAGCATAGTGCAACTTGAAGAGAGAGTAGACTAACTTGGCACTAAACCAGAGAGAGAGGAAGGACATAGAAGCCATTCCCTCCACATTAAATGCATTGCAACCACTTGCCTGACTGCATTAATGGGGAAGTGACGATGAACAGTGCCCACACAGCTAAAAACTTCAATGTAAAACCTACTAGTAAGGCCTTGATGGGATAAATATCAAGGAACTGTGACCCTAACCGTCTAAATTTAGAGTCCAGATGCATTTTGGCTAAATATATAAAGCCAGGAAACATCTGGATCAGGGGAGGAAAAGGGAGAGAAAAAGTAAAACAAGTGAGAGAGAGAGAGAGAGAGAATGAGAGATACATTGACCAACTGTAAAACCCTTCCTCGGACTGAACCCGAGGATGAACACTTAGCTAATAAAGGGCCTACTTTCTTTTAGCGTGCTCACTTCATACTACGAGTTGATCTGTTTACTATTAGCTACATTGTAGTTGGGCACTCTAAAAGTTGACTTTGCATTCCACCTCTAAAAATTTATTATGTGTGCAAAAATAACACGTCAACATCCACTAGGTTTATTAACTGTCAATTTTTTCCTGCCACATATATATATAGACACACACATACATACATACATAGTTGTCAGTATCGTATAATACGTATCGTATCGTGTGTAAAAAGTTCTTTATCATATTGGCATATCATAAGTACTCATGAATCGTATGATACAATATGTGTATCGTATGAATCGTATCGTATCATAAAATCATATGAATCGTACGATACATAGACAAATGTTTTAAAATGAGATTTTTTGTTAAAATTTATGCTTTTATTTGAATCTAACAAGTTGTTAGACTTATTTTAAACACAAAATTATTAGGTTACTTAATTTAACCTAATAAAACAACATATTTATAAAGTTTATTTTTCCCCTCTCTTCTACAAAATTTGGACTACATAGTACACACTTACATCTCACTTTAATATTTACAAATTTATTTTATATACTATGAATAATGTAGGGACACAATTTATTTAACGGCCCATGAATGACGTTGGGCTCGTATGCAAAGGGCCCCAACAATATGATTTGTAGAGAGTGGGCTTGAAAGGCATGACCTTGGGCACAGGTGGACGGTTTAATCGTGGCATCTATGGAAGTTCTTATATGGGCGGGCCTGGCTTGACTAGCTAAGCCCTTCATTAGTACGGGTTGTAAAACTTAAGTCCACGGACGCTGTCCAAGGAGCCTTATATCCTTCCCTTTCTTCCTTTTACCGGGGGAGGGAGTCCCCCTTTTTCTTCTGGGGGGTTTTTTCTTTTATACTAGTGTTTGTTTCCCCCTTTAGAGTTCACGTGTAAATTTCACTTTTCTGAGGTGCAGACCTGTCCTGTCAACTCATACCTAGAGTGGTTTGGGGTCGTTGGGAAAGTTAAAGGATATGGTTTAGAGTATGGACTTGTCAGATACAGGGTTTTGTATTATGATGTTGGCAGCTTTTTCCCTTGCCCTGCCCCTACACTCAGTTTGCCCCTTTCTTCAGGCATTTCGTGAGGTGCCGAGCATGAGGTCGTCCTCGGCAATGGCTTTCCTCGGCTTGGGCCTTGGGCCCTAATGCAGAATGGGCCTGGCCCGTGAATTCTCTGCCCCCACAAATAAGATATTAATTGAAAATATTTTTATTTTTTATTTTTTTTCATTATTGTTATAAGTCCAAGAAACTAGAATGCCAAGAAGAATTTTTTTTTTTTAATTATTAAAATAAAAAAAAAAACAAGAGGAGATAGTAAATGTTAATGACGATAAAGAAAATTTTAATGACGAAATAAATTTGCAAATTGATAAACATGATGATAGCATTGACTTAGATGGGGTTGATTAGTCAATATGATGAAAATTAATTAATTTTTGGGTCATTTGTAATATATTATCACTTTTGAATTTAAACAATTTGAATGTGTATGTTATAAACACGTGCTAGTTTGATTTATTTTGTTAACTTGTTAAATATTATTATATAAGTGATGAATAAATTAGTCATTAGCTGAATATATTTAAAATTTATAATGAATATACCTTTTATATATGTATATCTATAATTTTTTATAAATTTTATCAAGTGTTTATGTATCTTACGATACACGATACGAAAAAATCAAAAATCAATTCACGATACGATTCACGTTTTGACAACTATGTATATGTATGTGTGTGTGTGTGTGCATATATATATATATATATATATATATATATAGTTAACAGTATTGTACGATACAGTGTGCGTATTGTATGAATTGTATCGTACGATATATAGACAAATACTTCAAAATAAGTTTTTGGGTTAACTTTTGTACTTTTAATTAAATATAATAAGTTGTTATACTTGTTTTTAACATAAAAATATTAGGTTACTTATTTAACCTAGTAAAATAACATGTCCAAAATTATTTTCTCTTTCTCCTACAAAATTTGGACTACACACTTGCACTTCATTTTCATACTTACAAATTTCTTTTTTCCATACTATGAATAAGGTATTAACTAAATATATATATATATATATATATATATATATATATATATTGTTATTATTGTTATAAGTCTAAGAAACTAGAATGTCAAGAAGAAATATTTTTTAAAAAAGATTTAAAATAAAAGAACAAGAAGATGTAGTAAATGTTGATGGCAATGAAGAATTTCAGTGAAGAAATAAGTTTTCAAAATGATGAAAATGATGATAACATTAACTTTTTTTTTTTTTAAAAGAAGAAATACGTGTTGTGTGCACGAGGATCCCTAATCCCATTTAAATGGGTTGCCAAGATTATTTCCGAGGATGCATCTTGGACCTCAGGGACGAGCATTGGTTAACCACGAGACGAGCACTAGCTAACCTTGGGGATGAGCAGTAACCA
Organism: Quercus robur; assembly: GCF_932294415.1. Taxonomy (NCBI): domain Eukaryota; kingdom Viridiplantae; phylum Streptophyta; class Magnoliopsida; order Fagales; family Fagaceae; genus Quercus; species Quercus robur. Next base: position 43,922,515 of record NC_065534.1, on the reverse strand, counting down.
TGAGAAGCGCGTGAAGTTAAAATATCATAGAGGGAAGAAAGTAGACTCGACACGGGTTACGAAAGGAATGAAAGAAGAAGGGTGTAGAAGCTATCCCCTCCACATTAAATGCAAGACAACAACTCTTCTGGCCGCATTAATAAGGTGAATGTTCAAATAGTGTGTAAAACACCTATGAACGTTTAGACCCCCAAATTACAAATTACAAATTCAAGCTTATTATCAAACAATGTATATGCGAAATATGAAAATATGCTAAAACAGAATTGATAAAACAATCTAAACCAAATAAAATCACAACCACAGCAGAAATTAAATGGAAAAGATTAAGGGAAGAGAGATACAAACACAAAGACAACATAACGATGTGTTATCAAAGAGGAAACCGAAGTCCTCAGCGTAAAACCTCTCTACCACCCTCCAAGCAGTCAATAATCCATTAGAGAATAAAGTTGGAATACATGAACAGCAGAAGACCCTTCCAACCCTAATCTACCCAGTGTACCTAAGCCCTCCAAGCTTCTTGCTCCAACGAGGTTACACCAAACCTTTGTCTTCTCTAGCTTACTGGATCCCACAATTAGCCCATTGCATCAACCAATATCAATTGGTCCCTTCCTAACTGCTTCTCAAGCACCAAATAACCTTCTCACAAATATGGGTATGGTAAGATAAGGATTTGGCTAATGTACCTCTCAAGGATGTAACAATGGAGAGGGTGAGGGTAGAGGAATTTGGAGAATCAAAGTATAAAAATTTTGGATAAGTCAATCTTGTTTTTCTCTAGGGTCTCTCTCTCAAAATTCTCTCTGGAAGCTCTCTACAATACGTGAGTATAAGGGGTATTTATACTGGTGTGTGTTTGGAAAGCGAAAGGTCAATTTTTCCCAAACAGAATGGTCTGGCGACTTGGCCTCACGATTGAACTGAGTCGTGAGTCTGAGTCGCAAGCTAACTGCCTGGCCAAATTGGAAGTTTTGTCCTGTAGTACTCCAACTGGTGTGACTCTTCAACTCCTCTGCATGCTTCACACTTGTGCCTCCTTTAGCGACTTGCCAGCCGCGAGCCAGTCGCGAGGCCCTGCTAAGTGCACACTCTTGAGCTTTTCTTCACACTCTTGAGCTTTTCTTCACACTCTCTCACACATTACCCTTACATGATTCCCACCTAAATACAGGATTTCTAAATGCTGAATTACAAGCAAATTGGCACGGAATAAAGCCAACAAAATGGTTGATTAGTTTCAACCTTACATGAGGAAATGACCATGAACAGTGGTGGCATAACTCAGATTGCACTACAGAAGCTTACTAGTACGTTCCGGATGAGACAAAAGTCCTGGGAATGCGATCTCAGCCCTCCAAGTGTAGGACTAAGATAATCTATGTGTAAATATAAAAGAAAAATTAAGATCCTTATGGGAGGGGATTTAGAAAAATGAGGAAAAAGGAGAGAATAAAGAGCTTTGTAACGAAGAACTGAAATATTTGTTCAAAGAAGTAAGAAATACGTATATATAAAATAGACATTCCTTGGGCCTGACCAAGGATCCTTTTTTCTTCATAATTTGTGGTCTAAGTCATCTCATTGGCGTCTTTTCTCATTGTGATTAACGTTAACCTGTTAAGCGAATAATATCCAACTTATTCTCCAACAAATCTATTGTAGTGGGCTTATTGGGCCATAGTCTAGGTCATTCTTTGGCCGCGGATCAATTCACCACTACAATTGGCGTCGTCTGTAGGAAATATCAAGCATACCTGAGTTAATTTAGTCATGGAGGATTCAAAGGAGTTAGTGGGGTCGCAATATCGAGATCATTTTGTGAATCTTGAACGAAGAAGAGATCGTGAGGTTAGTGTTCACACAACTCGTACCAGTAGGAGTCATGTGTCACATGGGGAGGATACCAAGAACATGCAGAGGGAGATAAATTATTTACGTAGGAAGTTACGTCGGAAACAAAAGGGAGGGTCACCATCAAGCACAAAATCTCCATCTAATGATGATGACAGTTACAAACCCCAATCAAGGACTCCCTCTATTGAATCTTTCTCCTACAAGGAAGAGCGCCATCATAGGCAAAGGAGCAAGAGCCCAACCTATAAAGGCTTAGGGAATGATGCTATGAGTAGGGCTTTGCTTCAAATCTCAAAGTCTCCATTTACTAGGAAGATTGATAGGGCAAACCTTCCTCAGTGGTTCACATAACCCACGTTCACCATGTATAATGGTAGAACAGACTCGATGGAGCATGTCAATCATTTCAACCAAAGAATGGATGTACATTTGAGGAATAAAGCCTTGTTGTGTAAGGTGTTCCCTTCTAGCTTGGGGCCAGTCGCGATGAGGTGGTTCGATAGTTTGGAGGAAGGGCCAATCAACTCCTTTCAAGAACTTACTAGGACCTTTGAAGCCCGATTTGTCACTTGTAGTAGGGTTCCTCGTCCCTTGGACTCTTTGCTATCTATGACTATGAGAGAGGGTGAAACTCTGAGAACTTACTCAAATAGGTACTGAGAAATGTTTAACGAGATAGACGGAAATATTGAAGATGTCGCCATAAGGACGTTTAAGGTTGGCTTGCCCACTAAGCACGATTTGAGGAAGTCTTTGACTAGAAAGCCTGCCCGAAGTATGCACAATTAATAGACCGAATTGATGAATATAAGTGAGTAAAGGAGGATCAGCAGCAAGGAAAGGGGAAAGCAAAGGTAGTTCCCCAAGAACGAAGAGATTTTAGGTCAAAAAGGTACAACAATAATCGGCCTAGAAGAGATTTTGCTAGGCATGCAGGGCCTACTACTGCCCAAGTGGTTAACACTATGTTCAGGGAGCTTGTACATCAAATCTTGGGGAAGATAAAGAATGAGCCATATTTCAAATGGCCAGATAAGATGGGAGGAGATCCCATGAAGTGAAACCAAAGTCTTTATTGCCAGCACCACCAGGACCAAGGACATAATACAGAAGATTGTAGGACCCTGCGTGACTGCCTTGAGTAGTTAGTCAAGGTTGGGAAATTGAATCAATTCCTATATCAACCCACTAGGCAGCAGGATCAAGTCGGGTCAGCATACTAGAAGGATGCCTCCTCAAGACCACCCCTGGGAACAATTAGTGTTATTCTTACTACCCCAGGCCTGACAAGTTCATGTCCATCAAAGGTCATGTCTATAGTGAGACCGCATGTTGATGATTTGGCCCCTGATTCTAAGCATGTGAAGATGGAGATTCGACCAGCTCTAAGTTTCTTTAATGAGGATAAGGTTGGAACTTTTCAACCACATGATGATGCCTTGGAGGTTACCCTTTGTATAGGGGGTATGATGTGAATAGGGTCTTGGTGGACCAAGGTAGCAAGGCTGAGATCATGTACCCTAATCTGTATGAGGGGCTTAGGTTGAAGCCCTAGGATTTGGCTAGCTATACCTCCCCTTTGGTAGGAATTGATGGTAAAACAGTTATCCCAAGGGATCAGATCAGATTGCCTGTCCAAGCAGGGTCTGAGGGGGTTGAGGTAGATTTCACTGTGGTGAATGCATATTCCCTCTATACTGCTATCATGGTAAGGCCTTGGCTTCATGCCATGGGGGCTGTTTCTTCAACTTTGCACTTAAAGGTGTAGTATCCTTCAGGGGATCAAGTTGAGGAATTGGTAGGAAATTAGGACATGGCCAGGCAATGCCTGGTGGCAGCAATTAGACATCAATTTAAGGGTGAATCCTCGGCCACTATAGAGAGGGCCTTGTAGCAACCAAAGGAAATGGGTATGTCCTCGAAGGCTACAGTTGAGGGGGCGAGATGCGAGGAGCTGGATAGTGATGATGATAAGTATTTTCAGGTGGGAGTTAAGTTGCCTCCATAGGAGAAGGAAGAGTTGGTTGCCTTCCTTAGAAAGAATATTGATGTGTTTGCTTGGAGTGCTTATGAAGCTCCGGGGGTGGATCCAAATTTCATTTGTTATCATCTAAATGTTAATCCAACTGTCATCCCTAAGAAACAACCACCTCGACATTGCTCTAAAGAGTATTCCGAGGCTGTTAAAGAAGAGGTGGTGAAACTTAAGCGTGAAGGGCAATAAAAGGGGTTTTTTACCCAAAGTGGTGGTAAAAAAGAAAAGTGGAAAATGGCGAGTGTGTGTGGATTTCATAGATCTAAACAAAACTTTCCCCAAGGACCCTTTCTCTATACCTCGGATAGACCAATTGGTGGACGCAACGGTTGGTCATCCTCGAATGAGCTTTTTGGATACTTTTCAAGGGTACCATCAAATACTATTAGCTTTGGTTGACCAAGAGAAGACTGTTTTTGTAACGCCTATCGGGAATTATCATTTCAGGGTGATGCCAGTTAGATTGAAGAATGTCGGGTCTACTTACCAGAGAATGAAAACAAGGATGTTTGAACCCCAGCTTGGCAAGAATATTGAAGTCTATATTGATGACATAGTGGTGAAAAGTAAAGCAGAGACCAAGCATGTGAATGACCTCAGAAGTGTCTTTAAAGTGCTGAGGAAGCATAAGTTGCACCTGAATGCCTCTAAATGCTCCTTCGGCGTCAGTTCAGGCAAGTTTTTCGGTTATATGGTTATCCACCGAGGGATTGAGGTAAATCCTGATCAGATTAAGGCAATCAATGACTTACAACCTCCTCAAAATGCTAAGGAGGTCCAAAAGTTGACAGGAATGACTGCAGCCTTGAACAGATTTATTTCTCGGTCCATAGATAGATGTAGGCCATTTTTCCAACTCCTGCATAAGTGGAAAGGGTTTGAGTGGAACGAAGAGTGTGCCTTAGCTTTTCAACAATTGAAGGACTACCTTTCTCGACCACCCATTATTTCTGAACTCGAGGAGGAAGAAGTCTTTTTTGCCTACATTGTCGTGGCATCTCATGCAGTTAGTCTAGTATTGGTGAGGGTAGAGAACTGAATATAGCGGCCAGTCTATTATGTGAGCAAATCATTGCATGAGGTAGAAGTTCATTATTTCCCCTTAGAAAAAGCCATTCTAGTAGTGGTGCATGCTACGCGAAATCTTCTCCATTATTTTCAAGTTTATACAGTAGCAATTTTAACTCAACTCCCCCAGTAGTTCTCGCTTTAAAAGGCTGACTATACAAGGAGAATCGCCAAGTAGGGGACGATCTTCGGAGCATTTGACATAAAGTACATGCCTCAGACCTCTATTAAAGGGCAAGTCCTTGCAGATTTGGTGGCCGAGTTTGCTGAGTCTCCCGCAGAGGCGGAAAACAAGGACTGTATTTCAGGAGGGGAGCAAGTTCAGACAATTTCTCAACAAGGTCCCATACCCTAAAAACTTTATGTAGATGGTGCGGCGAATTAAAGAGGATCTGGGGTTGTATTGGTCATAGTATACCCAGACAAGATCACCATTGAGAAATATTTAAGATTGGGCTTCTTGGCCACAAACAATGAGGCTAAGTATGAGGCTTTAATAATAAGGGTTGCTATGGTTTAGAAGATGGGAGGAAAGGTTGTCGAAGTGTTCTTGGATTCAAGGTTGATTGTAAGACAAGTAAAGGGAGAACTAGAAGCTAAGGACTTAAGAATGCAAGATTATTTGAATCAAGCTTGGTGTTTGCAATCAAGCTTTAAACTTTTCACTATACAACAAATCCCGAGGAGTGGTAACACTCATGCTGATTCCTTAGCAACTTTGGTGACCTCTTCTGGACAAGACCTACCTCGAGTTATACTTGTTGAGGACCTACATAAGCTTGTCAAAGAGAAGAAGGGTAAAGTTCAAGTTCACCAGATCAAGGTTGGACCTAGTTGGATGGATCCTTTTGTTCTTTTCCGCAGGAAGGGAGCCCTGCTTGATGAGAAAGGAAAGGCGGAGACGATACGGAGGAAAGCTCCTCGATTTTGGTTGTCTGAGGAGTAAAAGCTATATAAGCATTCTTTCTCTGGACCATACCTACTTTGTGTTAGTCCTGAAGCAGTAGAACCACTTTTAGAAGAGTTGCATTAGGGAATATGTGGGAGCCATACAAGAGGCAGGTCGTTATCACATAGAGGCTCTTACACAAGGGTATTAGTGGCCAAGTATGCAAAAAGAAGCACAAGAGTACGTCAAAAAGTGTGACCAATGCCAAAGGTTTACTCCAAATATCCATCAACCAGAGGGGTACTCAATCCCTTGTCTAGTCCATGGCGATTTGCTTAGTGGGGTTTAGATATTATAGGGCCATTTCCTAAAGCTATGGGAAATCAAAGATGGCTCTTGGTCGGAACTGATTACTTCACGAAGTGGGTGGAGGCCGAGCCATTATCTAACATTAGGGATAAAGATGCAAAAAAATTCATTTGGAAGAATATTGTTACTCGGTTTGGGATTCCTCACACCCTCATCTCAGATAATGGGCTTCAGTTTGATAGTAAAGCATTCAAGAGATATTGTTATAAGATGGGCATTAGAAACAGACATTCAACTCCAACCTATCCACGAGGGAATGGGCAAGCTGAAGCAGATAACAAAGTTATGGTAAATAGGCTCAAGAAGAGATTAGATGATGCAAAAGGTAGATGGGTAGAGGAGCTGTGATCCCCCTAGAGTCTGGGTTCCTGACACTAAGGAAGAGCTTACTCACCCCAAATAGTAACGATCAGCTGTTGGAAACAAGCCTAGACTTGGTTGATGAACAAAGGGAGGCAGCCATGGTTCAAATGGCATATTATTAGCAGAAGCTTAAACAGGGGTACGATACCAAGGTGAGAGCAAGGCCATTAGCCCCAGGAGATCTAGTGCTAAGAAAGGTGGTAGGTACTACAAAGAATCCATCATAGGGAAAGTTAGAGCCCAATTGGGAAAGGTCATATCGCATCACTTTGGTGGCTAGGATAGGTGCCTACTTTTTGGAGGATCTAGATGAAAATTGAAAGTTCACTTGGTGTATAAAACACTAGTGAATGTTTAGACCCCCAATTTCAAAATAACCAACATAAGCTTATACTCAAACAATATATGTGCGGAATAATAAGTACAAGTAATACCCAAATAAACAAACTACTCTAAACCATAAATAATCATAACACAACAGCAATTAAAGGTAAAGAGTAAGGGTTAGAGAGATGCAAATACAAAGATAACACCGGCACGTGTTATCGAAGAGGAAATCGAAGAACTCCGTGAAAAACCTCTCTGCCGCCTTCCAAGCGGTAAAATGATCTTCTAAAGAATAAAATTGGGATACACAAATAGCAATAGACCCTCCAAACCTAATCTACCCAATGCACTTAAGCTCTCCAAGCTTCTTGCTCCAACAAGGTTAAGCTTAATCGTGTCTTCTTTAGCTTTCCGGATCCCGCAATAAGCCTATTGCATCAACCAAATAAAGTGGTCATCTCTGAACTACTTCTCAAGCACCAAATTACCTCTTCACTGATATGGGTATGGTGAGATAAGGATTTGGCTAATGAACCTCTCAAGGGTATGTCAATGGAGAGGGTGAGAGTAGAGAAATTTGGAGAATCAAATGTCTAAAATTGTAGATGAATCAATCTTGTTTTTCTCTAGGGTTTCTCTCTCAAAATTCTCTTTGGAAACCCTCTAAATTTCGTGGGTATAAGAGCATCCGTAGCAAATGTTCCAAAAATTATGCCATTTTACCATATCAAATGCCTACTTTATTATTTTACCAAATCATTTTACAACATCTCATTTATCAGATGTTTTATAATTCAATTCTATACATTAAAATAATATTTACTACACATTAAAATAATATTTACTACTCATCAACACAATAAACAAACAATAAACAATATACCACATCTCTTCCGTACCGTGGCAAATTTGCCACGGTACTGTTCAATGTTGCAAAAAAAAAACAATATACCACATCTACTAAATGGGCTAAAATTGGGTTTGGTGTGGGATATGTGCCAAATATTTAGCATTTGGCACATATCCCACATCTAGTGTGGGTGCTTTAAGGGTATTTATAATAGAGTACGTGAGGAATGTGAAAAGACATTTTTCTGCAAAATAGGGTATTATGGCGACTCACTCGCTACTGGGATGAGTCGCAAGTTTGAGTCGTGACATAACTACCAAGCTAGACTATCTTTTTTGTCCTGTAGTGCTTCAACTGTCGTGTCCTTTCAGCTTCCTACACGCTTCACACATGTGGATTTTGGCGAGTCGTAAGTCACTCGTAAATCCAATCGCAAGAACCTCTCTGAATGCTCACACACTTGAATTCTTCAAACTCTCTCACACACAACCCTCACATGATTCCCACCTAAATATATGGTATCTAATTACTGAAATACAAGCAAATTTGACACAGAATAAAACCAACACATGGTTGAATAAACTCAACCTTACAAAAATGTTGTACCACGTCCATGGAATGTAAATAATCTGTGAAAGTACTACTATTAATAAAGAGGCAGTTATGCCAGCTTCCATTTCAACAATTGTTTATTAATGCTCTCCATTATTCGTTTAAATATTAAATAGAACCTCGGTCATGTTTGGTTCCTTGGACCACATACCTTGGGTAAATTAATGCTCTCCATTATTCGTTTAATTGTTAAACAAAACTTTGGTTAGATTCAACTCCATGGGTTATCTGCCTTGGGTAAATTAACACTAAGGTCATTTTCCATGTTAAACAGAACTTTGGTTAGATTCAACCCCTTGGGTTATCTACCTTGGGTAAATTAACGCTAAGGTCATTTTCTATTTTAAATAGAACATTGGTTAGATTCAACTCCTTGAGTTATTTGCCTTGGGTAAATTAACACTAAGATCGTTTTTATGTTAAGTAACACCTTATTTGGATTCAACTCCATGGAATTCCTGTCTTAGGTAAGTTAACACTTAGATTATTTTTACGTATTCAAATAAGCCTTTACTAAGTTAATTTCCTTCAATCACTTGCCTTAGGCAAATTAATACTTGGATTATGTTTGTGATATTCAATATAACCCTAGTTATGTTATGTTTCTTGGGTGACTTACCTCAGGAAATTAACACTTAGTGTAAGCATTTCTTTATACGAGAATATGATAAATAGAGCTTAAGATTATAAAAATGTAAGTACAGGGATGAAATGACAAAAAGCCAATAAGAGTTTCCCATTAATCCAAGCTTCAAAAGATACATAGGACAAGGAAGGGAAGTAAGAACGAAATGCCTTCTGTTTAATATAAATATAAATATATATATATATATATATATATATATATATATATATAAAACTAACAAACAACTATAAAAATAACAAAATAGCATGGGAATCCACTGCACATACTTTTAGCTTAGGAAGTCTTATGTGCCTTTGGCCCTGTACTAGGTTGCACTTCAGGAACTGAAATTGGGGCAGGAGGAGCCACTGTGGTCGGTGGGGCGCTCTTGGAGAGATCTTCTGCTCAATGCTGTGGGCAGTGGCAGTACTGGGCTTGGAAGTGGCTAGCTCGATCTGCTTGGGCTTTGCAGGTGCAGTGGTGAGGGGCTATAGCTCAGTGGATTTGGCCTTAGTAGAAGCAGTGGTTTTGAGTTGCTGCTCAGTAGACTTGGTTTGGGTGGGAGTAGCAATGTTGGACTTGGCCTGAGGGTTCTTAATGGAACCCCTAGGAGTTGAGGCAGAGGTGCTGACAAAAGGCTGGCTGACAGGACGAGCTCTAATAGCTAGAGGGTAAAAGGCCCTCACGAGGTTCCTCAACTCAAAGTTGGGATCTACTCCAGCAGCGTTTAGAGCCTCAATCCAAGTCTGGAGGCAAAAGCTGTGGCACACAATGGGGAGTTAGGACTTGAGGTGGGCCGCAGTCTCATTTTGCCCTTGGTCATATGCAGTTTGCTCGACCCTGTCCATCTCCTTGTCCTTCTTGCCAAGTTCCTTTTTCAGCTCGGTGATGGTCGTCCGAGTGATAGAGAGTTGACTCTCAGCTTCCCTCAACTACATAAGCTACTCCTAAGCTTGCCTCTCTGAGTTTTCAATAGAAGCCTCGGCACTCTTCCTGGCCTTATCACACTCCACCAGCTTGAGAAGGGTCTCTTTTAGCTTTTATCTGTCATAGCTTGAGATTTTTGTGCAGCCAAGCACTTAAATTCCTCCTTCTTCACATCCCTGAACGCTTGGTCAACCCACTCCTCCGCTACATGTGCAGCTTGGGTAGCCTGTAGGTGGATAATTAGCATAAAAGTCAATGAAAGAGTATGCAAAGAAAGGATTTTGAAGGTAATATAAATATATATATATATATATATATATATATATATATATATATATATAATGAGTGTAGGGAAACTTTACCAAGGCTAAGTCCCTCTTCACGAACAGGAAAAGCTCGTGCTTCTTTAAATTTCGAAGCTCGTCCATGTCCCTTGGGAGAAGAAGGCTTGTTCAACGGTATTGGCTATGTAGCCTGCTCTTCCACTGTCAAAGTCGCTGATGGAAGCATCCTCCTGAAGAGGCGAATCATCCAAATCAAAGGTAGGGTTCCAAACTGGAACCTTAAACCTACGCTCAAAGGCAGTGCTTGAGCTTTCCATACCTTTTCCTTGTTGGGCGCGGGTCATTTTGACCACCTTAGTAGGCTCTGGGGGAGTTTCCTCCTGAAATTTGCCTTCTTCTACAACTCCCCTACCCCCTCTTCTGTCCCTCTTTCACTTTTTATCAACTATCTCTATTTGGACAAGGGCATGAATAATTAGGGTTGGAGGCCTAGGAATAACTGAAACCTTGGGAACTGTGGTTCCAGCATGGGATTCAAGTAGAGAAAGCAAGTTTGGTAGCCTTTCTCTATCACCATGCCTTTTGGTACTTCAGTGTCCTCTTAGTCCTCACTAACTAGAGTTGTAGTTAGCTGGGGGTTGATTGCCTCCTCCTCGGATGCGTGTGTGTGGTAGAAGATTTCAAAATCCCCGTCTCGGACAAGATTTTCAGTGTCTTCTTCCAAGACGATGTCTTCTGATTGTCTCCTCTCCTTCATCCGAGGAAGTGATCTCTTCTATGACAGGTTGAGGATTCTCGAGAATAAGAAGTTTTATGGGATCAGGATCTTTGAAGGTAGGGAGCTCGACTATCTGTGCTCCCTCCAGAGGAGGTTTGCCTATAAAACCTTCAATGGCCACATCAACCAAAGCGAGGCGGGAGTCTCAGGCCTTGATCATATGCTTGGATATTTGGAAGTGGTTGGATATAGGGGTGAAGCCTAGGATCACGTGGACTGCATAGAGCTGACCGTCCTTATGCAAGAAAATTTCAAATCTTAGGACTCGGTTTGGTAATTCAAAGTTCACCAAACTTTGTATTTTGGCAGTGCCTTTTTTCTCTGAAAAGAAAAAATTAAGAGCTAAGATTAGTTTATAGCTCGGACAAGCCTAGATCTAAACAAGTGAAAGACAAATGAACACATGTAAAGGTAAAATGGCAAAATGGCACATAAAAAGGTAGTTTATAGTTTCCTAAGCTAACACTAATTTTTATTAAGTTTCCCTAAGCCATCCCACCTGGGGTTCCGTCCTTGGTAGGGCAATGGAGTCCGTTGTGCCACTCCCCCGAAACGATGAGAAAGTCCTCGTCCATGCCTTTGTTCGTCTTGGGGAGATAAGAGATAAGTCTAACGACAGGAGCCCTAGTTTTTAGGTAGTAAACCCACCCCCCCCCCCCCAATCGGCACCTTTTTGACAACTATACACCCAATTCACGTCATGATGGGTAAGTTGTATACCCAATTTTTCGTTTAGGGCATCCACACTACCTAATATTCTAAACATATTGGGAACGCATTAGGTGGGACACAATCTAAAAAGATTTAAAAAATCCCTAGTAACTCTACCCATAGGAATCCTCATACCTCCTTCAGTGAAGGCAATCATAAGAATTACAACTACACCAATAGGCCTCCTTTCATGCCATTCACCCTGGTTGCAGTGTCGTATAGAGACACACTGTTGGGAATCCCATAGTATTTCTTAAACTACTCTCAGTTTTAAGGAGTCTCAACCAAACTAAAAAATCTACCCATTTGGGAAAAAGAAAAAATCAACTTGTGTGAAAGAGTAAGGGAAGAACTCTGGTTAACAAAAGTACGCACTTATGAGTTTAGGGAAGAAAAAGCTCCTCAAGCAAAGTTATCAGGTGAAAGAAGCGTGTTTGAGTTCTTTTCTACTTCTAGGGAGACAAAATAGAGAGAGGAGCTTTACATCTCTCTCTATATAAACAATGGGAAAAGAAGGAGCGATAATCTTCCCGCCCCTTCCATTGGTAAATTCTGAGTCATTCGATCAGGATCTCACCATAAAACGTGGGAAACAGCGGGCCGTCAGTTGCCTTTATTGCAAAGTTGGGGATTTCAAAGTGTCAGGAGCGTGTCGTAGTCAGTTGAAAAGACGTGTTCATGGAGGGGACCTATTTACGAGCGTACCCTTGTCAATGACTTTGTTGACCAAAACCTCATCTTTCCTAGTTGGGAGTGAAAAATGAGGTTCTAAGGGGCTATTATATGGACGAGGATCCCTAATCCCATTTAAATGGACTGCCAAGATTATTTCCAAGGATACATCTCGGACCTCGGGGACGAGTATTGGTTAACCACGAGATGAGCACTAGCTGACCTTGGGGACGTGCAGTAACCATAAGAAGCGCATGAAGTTAAAATATCACAGAGGGAAGAAAGTAGACTCAGCACGGGTTTCGAGGGGGATGAAAGGAGAAGGGTGTAGAAGCTATCCCTTCCACATTAAATGTAAGACAACTACTCCTTTAGCCGCATTAATGAGGATATGACCATGAACAGTGGTGGCACAGCTCAGATTGCACTACAGAAGCTTACTAGTACGTTCTGGATGAGACAGAAATCCTGGGAATGCGATCTTAGCCCTCCAGGTGCAGGACTAAGATAATTTATGAGTAAATATAAAAGAAAAATGAAGATCCTTATGTGAGGGGATCTCGAAAAAAGAGGAAAAAGGAGAGAAAAAAGATCTTTGTAATGAAGAACTGAAATATTTGTCCAAAGAAGTAAGAAATTCGTATATATAAAACAGACATTCCTAGGGCCTGACCGAGGATCCTTTTTTCTTCATAATTTGTGGTCTAAGTCATCTCATTGGCATCTTTTCTCATTGTGATTAACGTTAACTTGTTAAGCGATCAATATCCAACTCATTCTCTAACAAATCTATTGTAGTGGGCTTATTGGGCCATAGTCTGGGTCATTCTTGGGCCGCGGATCAATTCGCCCCCCCTACACGTGTAAACTTTATTACTCAATGGACGAAATATCCAACATAACAAAAGAGTTTATGTCTGGAGGAACAGACTCCATCCAGACTACAATAGGAAAAGAATGCCTTGCTCTTTGGGCTAAGGCATGGGCAACGGAGTTGCGGTGTCTACCCACATGAGAGAAGGAAAAGCTCTGAAGAGAGCTTACATAAGACATTGTGTCTTTTAAAAGATAACCAATAGAGGAATGCAGCAACTCTCCATGTCTTAAAGAATTTATCACAAACTCAAAATCTCCCTCGAATGAGGATTGTTGAATACCACATTCACGAGCAAAAAGGGCTGCCCTTCTGGCGGCTAGCATCTTTAAGGCCACAATAGATTGTGGTTTTTGAATTTTTTCTGAAAGTGCCACCATGATTTCTCCCTTACAATTTCTGATAACAACACCAATCCCCACTTCACTCAACTCATTGAACATAGCCCCATCAAAGTTCGTTTTGTATGAATTCAGTTGGAGAGGATTCCATTTTTTGCTAACTCTGCTCTGTATCCATGGGTGGCTATATTCCAGGCTCTTCAAATTTCAGATATAGTCTTTAGCGTGAGTAGCAATTTTGTCCAACGACATCGAGTATTCCTGCAATTGAGACTTGTTTCTATGGTGCCAAATTGCCTAAGCCGTGATAGCAAAGAGTGCCAAAGTCTGAGACTTTTCCCTTATTTTTTTTAAACTAGGTCCTTGAAGGAAAAATCTACTACTGCGGTCCGATCCACCCAACCAAAGTCTTGAAACCAGATATGTTTTATTTTTTCACAACCCCAGAGAGCATGAACCACATCCTCAGGTGCTAATGAGCATAAATGACACACCGGGTCTTGTAGAATTTTTTTGTTGACAAGATTGGATTTTGTAGGTAAAGAATTTGAAACATATTTCCAAAGGAAGTGTTTTATTTTACAAATTTCCAAACACATTAACTTAGATTGAGTTGATTAGACAATATGATGAAAAAAAAATTATTATTTTTGGTCATTTGTAATATATATCACTTTTGAGTTTAATCAATTCGAATGTGTATTTTACTTTATTTTGTATACAAGATAGAAATTCTACTCTAACCAAATCTAAGTGTATATATGTGTTAAGCTTCTTCCTAGAGATTTGAACCCTGACTTTTTCTCCCCACACTCCAGTGACTTCACAAGCACTTATACTTGTGGAGTGACTTTCGCACCAAAGATATGTGGTGGTGAATGTGTATTTTATAAACACATACAAGTTTGATTTATTTAGTTAGTTTGTTAAATATTATTACATAAGTGATGAATAAATTAGGTATTAGTTGAATATATTCAAAATTTATAATGAATATACCCTTTATATATTTATATCTATAATTATAAATTTTATTAAGTATATGAGAATCTTATTATACACTATACGATATGATATAAGATACATAAAAATAAAAAATTAATTCATAATCCAGGTTTATATATATTTGACACTATTAAAAATGCAATAAGGCCATGAAAACAAAGGCTTCTTCATGGCCCCAAATGATGGTTAGTAGAAATCCATGCCGGTCAACACCCTCAAATCAATTTTTGTTTAAAGTTCCAAAAAGCACATGCCTAGATTAATTAATTGATTGTAGTGAGTTTCAATTAGTTCAATTAGTAAAGTCTTTGAGGGTTGAATAAGAAATTTGAGATTTAATCCTTACCTACACTAAAACTGATTGGTGTCTTGGAGCTATCATCAGGAGTAAACACCATAAATTAAAAATCTCAAAAAAAAAAAAAAAAAGATTAATTGATTGTTTGAAAATACCAAAGATATCAACTTGCCTTCTTCTCCCTTATTCTATACAATTAAGTTAACACCACATACTAACTAAAAATTTTAACAGTTTAACTATAAAATATTAGGAAAAAATTGACTGTGATTTGTTGGTATCACAACAATCACATTATTTTTTAAAAATTTTAATTTTTTAATCTAATGCTTAAAAAATGATAATATAATACATTTTACAGTGTTGGTCAATACGCTAATAACATGCTTTACGATTACAGGTTGAAACAGCAATGCATTATAAACATTGTTTATTGCACTTTGTAGCGAAGAGTAAATACATTTTATGGCTTAATTTTTTTTTTTTTTTTTTGAGAAACATTTTTTATGGCTTAATTGAATTGTAATATTTGCAACCAAAACATCCAGTTTTATTAAAAAAATTAAATGAATAAAAGAAAGAAGAGTAATTATGGAGCCCCGGGTGTACAAAAAGAAAAATAGAAAGATAAGATAACTTCTATTGACTTAGTTGACCTCGAAATGTGTGCATTGGTCAGGTCTCCTCCATGATGCTATAACTGTCTCATAGACATAGTCCTCCACATAGTTGATTGTTCTACATAAAAATAAATAAATAAAATCCATGTTTAATATATTTGATTGACAACTAGTATTAGATGACGATTGACTGAGATCGATGAGTGCATATCTGCAACAGAAGAAAACAAAAACAATATGTCTTTGCATATATATTGTCATATTGCAACATCCAAGTTGCCAAATTTTTTTTGACTTTCCAACATTGCGTTTATGCGTGCCATGTCGGCAACATCATCTTCTAGTAATTTTTTATTTCTCTTATTTAGGAAAATAATAAATAAACAAAACGTATTTTATAATCTGCTTAGCCTTATGTTTCATGCACGGTTTGTAGATAAAAATAAAAATAATAAAAATTTAAAAAAAAAGTACAATTACGTTATATATCATATCGATACTGAATGGGTGATGGAGTCGCACCAGACAATATTACAATTGCAACATAAGCATCTTCTCTACAAAAATAAAAATAAAATAAAATAAAATTAATCACAACAACAAAAAGAAAAAAAAAGTCCTATAAATGAGACAAAGATTAAAATATTCTCGAGGAATAGCCTAACTACAAAATTAGGTGTCATATATTGAGATTCAAGAAAGTATCTCATAAGCCCACTTTATGGAGCAAATCTCTCTTAGGCATTGAGTCTCACTACCTTACCGTAAAAAATTTGTTCTATGAAATGGACACGTAATATCACCTCATAATTAGAGAGTTGCTTCAATGGAAAGATTGGGGTAAAGTTTATATTAATAGAGCCACTTTTAATTGTCTCGTACCTTGATATTAGTCTAGGACTCGAGAGTGACAATATTTTGGCAATGTTGTCATTAAATGAAATGTGTCATTCTATTTTAATATTTAATCTTTTCTCAAAAAAAAAAAATAATAATAATCTTACTTAAATCATGATCTACCAATAAGTTATTTATTAACCCGATAAAAAAATTGGATCCAAGTGACATAAGAAATGGAATCAGTGAGAATCAAATTAAGAACCTTTGATAATATGTGACTAAATTAAGATCCAAGATTTGAATACTCCGGAATCTATATATCTGCTACCTCCTCCATCGATCCAATCATCCTCTTACACTTATTATTAACCTTCTTCTTGGAATCATTTCTCAGAAGTTTTATTAGTTGTTGTAATGAGTTTCTCCAACTCCACTCTCAGCTGCACTCTAGCTAGGGCATCTGCTAAAGATATTTGATCCCACGTGCTTACAATGGTCAAGGCGGCGTTGGAGTCTGGACTCTGGACTATTGAAGGCACCAACAAAAAAATCATCAAACTATTTCAATCCTGGAACGCACTATTGAGATTGAATTGGTCCAAATCTCTAACCCAGCTCCAACAAACAACAAACTATTCTATCAAGTCAAATTCAGTGAGACCCATTAATTGATTCAATTTGTGCGTGGGTCCAAAACAATTATATGAGTCTAGCTACAATTACAATTACAAAGAGAAAATTATTATGGCCGGGTTTAATTTTAATATATGTGAGATTGGAAAATAAACAACAGGAGAGGAGACTTGCTTGAAGTTGTATGAAAAGTAAAAAAAATGTGGTTCTCGATCATTTTCAAGTCTCACTCACCAGTCACAACCCCCACAGAATTATAATTTTTTTTTTTTTAAAAAAAAAAAATTTATCTGACACAACACAGCCTCCCAACCCAATAAAAATGACCAATGATGCTTTTCTTAGTCAACAAAAGCAGCTTCTAGTTAACACGAACGAATACCTGCCCAACTTTACAGCCTAGTGGCTCAAGTGAAACTCATTATTGCTTGCTTCTTGCTTCTCCAAAACAAAAATAATTATATTTGGGTCTTCTAGCCGTAGTTTTTATAATACTCCCAAGATATATAAAAGCTCATTAATTTTGACTCAGTCCGCTCGAATACTTTTCATGGACTTGCATACAACTTGGCCTCAATTAGGTTTTATCCCTATTTAAGCTAGCAAAACCTTCACGTCGGTATGTACATCTTTTTTCCAAAATAAAGCTCATTTTATTTGGATTTTTATCCAACTTATTTTAAAATAAATTTATCCATATTGTCCAATCTAGAACAAACACAAAGATATAAGAAAAGCATACATTGAGCGAAATATTTTTGCACTTTAAAATAAATCGATTATGGCTCTGTTGATTATATTTCAATAATTGAAAATTTTTAAGGATTTTGTTTAATTAATAGGAAAGTGTTATCTTAATACCGAAAAGATTGTTTTTCGCATTCTCTTTGTCATGTGGGAGAAGAATCTATTATATCATGAGAGAGGAAACAAATAAATATATATATTAGTCTCACTAATTAGTAGATCTAATTAGGCTCACGTGGTTTGACCCGAAAAGGTGGGTCACTGTCCACGTCGGTGGAGAGGATGAAGCAACAGTCAAAGATCACTTATATTACTCCACTCCCAACCCCACTCCCACTCTCAAAATTAATGGGATTTTTCATAAACACTTTTATATTTATTAATATAATCAGTTTTCTTTTTCCTTGCTTTTTGATTGTGGACTGGTTGCGTTGCGTGTGAACGGATTGAAATAACAAGCTGTACGTATGAAAAAAGAAACCAAAAGGTACAGGAATATGGCGTGTTGCTTACGCGGCAGAAAGTTCTACTAAATTTTCCAATGTTTGTCCTGTCAAAGAAAAATTTTCCCTTTTTTATTTTTATTTTTATTTTTTAGTGGGTGTGTGAGGATATATATATATATATATATATATATATATATAAACATGGTACAAATTTAAGTTTATGGTTTTTTTTTTTTTTTTTTTTTGATAAGAAGTTTATGGTGTTTATTTTATAATTACTTTTTTATTATCAAACTAAGATATTAATTATTTTATATATATATATATATATAAACAAGCTTTTATTAGTTGGGCTAAGAGAAAAAGAACATTTTATAAAGTTATTGTACTGAATTTTATTTGATGTGAATAGAAAGAGAAACTTTTTTATGATAATGTTAATTTGTGTTTCACTTGGTGCATATGGCAAAGTAAAATAGGGTTTTAAATTAATTCTGTGGGACTAGTCAATGTGATCCACCACGTTCTGTGCCAAGTGGTTTATATTGTTCTCAAACACGTATATAGCAAGTCATCTTTTTGGTTCCATCTTAATTGTACATTATCTTCAAAGATCTTATTTAGGAAAAAAAAAATTCTTGAAAGATCTTGTTCTGTTAGCAAATCCAGGAAAACCAGTAACTTATTAAAGCTCAAAGAAATGCCATAGCTGCTTGGAGAGATTACAACATTATCTGGTTCTATTTTAGAAGCATGACTGCAAAAATTACCCAAAAGGAAATGTCCCAGTAGCTGGGTCTCAGTTCTTGGAAATTACTCAATTCTAGAAGAGATTTTGATGAAATTGGAACTTAAAATTTTCTTTGATTTTTCCATCTTAATGTAAATGCGTCAATGGTTGGAAGTCAATAACTATAGGCTAATACCGGATACATAGGTATGCTAGATGAAGAAAGTTCTTATCCCCAATGTCACTAGCAATGTTTGTCCAAGACTTTGCTTTGTCCCATGACCACTTGTCTCACTCTCAATTCTCAACCTACGGTTTCAACAGAATGTTTACTTATGTTATTTTTATTTTATTTTAAACAATTATGTAAAATACAATTACATTTGAACATAAATTGAATGCGTAAACAAACGTACGATTTTAAGTTATAACATACTTTGACTAAATTGCAATTTGTAATTTTAAAGCTTGGAGTCATTTTTTATTTTGCCCTCTAATATTCAAATTTTTGAATTTTCACACTTAACAGAATTTATCTTTTTAAAATCAGCCACTCTTCCCATATTTATAGACAAGGAGGCAGTTTCTCTCATTAAACTCAAACAATATTACATTTCATTGCATTCATTTCCTTTCAAATATCAAAACAAGAGACAAATAAATATTTACTTCCTTTCTATTATTATATATTCTTTATATTCATTTCTTTGTTTTATGAACACCCAAATATGATGTAAGGTTAGCAGATGTTTAAAGCAAGAGCTATCCACGGGTTGGTTTTGGACTCAACCTGAAACCAATCCACTCAAGCTAGGTGGAAAATGATGAGACCCATCATCGATCTCTAATCACCACGGGTTAAGTTGCATCAAGCTTAGGCGGATGATTGGTCAGTTCAGACGAAAACAATAAAGGAGTGGCAGTGGGCGGCAATCTGTAGATCTTCACCGGATCTAAGTGAAGGAGAACAAGACGTTGTTAGAACTGAGTGAAGGAAAGCCCAACGTTGTTAGGTTAAGTTGAGGAGAGCATGACGTGGTCAGAGCCGGATAAATGTTAGAACAAGAAATGCGGTCGCCTAAGGCACCAAAAAAAAAAAAAAAAAACCAAATTTTAACCAATAGGGCTATTTATAATCAATAAATAAAATAATTTTTTTTACCATATGAAAAACAAATAAAAAAAAAGAAAAATGCAACGTCCACAATATTATTCACAACACTTTTACAACTAATGTTAAGTAGCAGGTTGTTATTAATGGCAAAAAAATAATTATAGTGATGTTTTCAAATAGAAAACAAAAGGCAACTTAAAACCTAGAATTTGTTGTAAAAAATATTGTGAATATTGCACTTCTAAAAAAAAAAGAATAATAATAAGAATTGAGTTAGCAAACTTTTACTAGTTTTCATTTAAGTTTACAACTAACATTGCTTTTTTACTTACCACTATCAATCTGCCACATCAACAAGTATGAAAAATTTTGTCAAACTTTTTATGTTTATAAAATTTCTTTAAAAAAAAAAAAAAAATCTACGTAGTTCATATTAATTAGTAGTAATTTTGCATCTAATACAAGATAATCAATTTTCACCTTAGGCCCCTAAATGCATCAAGCTGCCCCTATACGTGGTAGAATTTAAGAGGATTTGAGCGGAGGAGGGCCAAAAATGGCATGAATTGGGCGGAGGAGGCCTCATCATTGCTTGATTTTGGTAGATTTGGCCTCAATTTGAAGGGTTGCTTAGTCGAGTCAGGTGGCTTGAGTTTTAGAAGAGGAAACCTTCCACTCGACCCACTGGAGTTGGTTTTAAAGGGCTGAGACTCGATGCCTACCGTTGGAGGAGTCAGATTGAGCAGCGACGAGTTGGTTTGCTTGGTTGCTTAGACAGTTTATTTAAAACTTTATTAATTTTTTAATAGAATTTACTTATTAAGGCTCTAGGCATATAAATGATTGCATTAGGTTCATAATTAATAGGATATAATCTTATAGATGAGTAAAGAGAAGAGAAAAGAAGATGAATGATCTAGAAAAGAGTAAAAGTGTTTTTTTTTTTATATATAAGATTTGAAAATTTTAAAATAAGTTAAAAAAAATGGTAAATTGCAAATTACACTCCTGAAGTTTAGAGTTACTTAGATTTTACATCTTAAAGTTTCAGAAGTTTGATTTTACACCCTAAAATTTAGTTTTGTTAGTAATTCGCCCATGCTTAATTTTTGCTATTAAGTGACACATATATGCTGACATGTTTTATTTTGCCAAATCAGCCCCAAAAGTTAGTTTAGGATTAGAGTTTTGTGTTTTTGCTGTTAGTTTATTTAAATCATTGGACAAAAACTGTACAGTTAGCTTTGGGAAAAATCAAGCTTCACAGGTTGGGGTGTAATTAATATGTAAGCAATGAAGATTCTGGTGTTGCCATGCTTCTTGGTGTCACGGATTCTTGAGAATTTCGCTATGGTCTCCTCTCAGGTGGATGGGTACACAAAATCAATTTCTTTCTCTTATTCTTTCAATGAAATGAAACTCAACTCAATTTTCCCTTAGATCCATGCAAGAGAAAACCCACAAGCTTTCTCTCTAAATTCTCCAATGCCCAGGTCTATTATCTCCTACCTTTTATGGTAGACCTCACCGTTTCTAATTACTCACCATAAAAATCCAATCTTTTTTGTTGTTGAAGGCAAATTCAGAGCCTTTGGATCAAGACCCATCACCGAATATGAAAGGTACAAGCAGATTCTTCATGATCAGGCTCGTCGCAGCGTTGTACTCCTCCAACATTGGGGTCCTATTGTTAAACAAGTACTTGCTAAGCAATTACGGGTTCAAGTACTTGATCTTTTTGACCACGTGTCACATGACGGCTTGCTCGTTGCTCAGCTACATGGCAATCGCATGGATGAAGATGGTGCCTATGCAGACAATTCGGTCTTGAGTTCAGACGTTCAGTTCTTTGAAATCGCGGTGCAGGTGAATGGGTTCTCAGGATGAGGCCTGCTTGAAAATTTGGGAGTAGCTGATGTGATGGTATGAGTGATTTGGGATATTAGACTTTGGCTGAAAATGTGTGTACGTGCAAGGCAGATTTGAGTAAGGCAGATTTGAGCTTATTTATGAGAGTGAAATAAGTTATCTAACAGAATACCTACATGAGAAAGCTTGAAAAGATGTAAATTTTGACATGACATTTAAACAGGAAATAAAGAATGTGATGATAGGACATAAAAAAGACACATTTAAACAAGAAGAAGAAGCTGACTATCAAAACAACACAAGATGTACGTGGAAAATCCTAGAAAAATGATAAAAAAAATCATGATTTGAGCAAGAAGATAATATTCTTGCTCGGCTCAAGTTGTATTATGTATAAAAGGAGATCAGTTTACAATGAAGTTGCCTTTCTTTCCCACCAACTCTTTACTTTCATCTCAAAATATCTATTTGGGTTCTTGCCCTAATAGCACAACTATATATTCCTTTTATACTCTGAGAAATATGGTTGAATACAAGAATAGGTGTCAAGTCATCATTTTCTATCTTTGACATTTTCACAGTTATAAGATTATTTGTTGACTAGAGGATAAGAACTGCGTCAACATGGCATTGGGACTCGTAGGTAGGTAGTTTTGCCACTGCTTAGAAGACAAGTCTTGGACATTGGGAGGGACATCAGAAGTACTGTAATTGGTACACGTGTTTCTAAGGTGACTCATTGTGCACTCAATCAATAAGGGGTGTCCTCATATCCTCTAACTTTAGAAAGTCACTATCTCACTTTTTGTGAATGTTTAAGTACCATGTTAGGTGTAAATTTTACTTCATTCCCAAGACAATCATGCCTTTAGTACTGACCAAGACAAAATCTCTTAGCCAACACCTACTCTCCCTTCCCTCACAGCTACTTCACGTGTAGAGTTTAGATTCAACCACTTATGCATTCTCCCATGCCATAGTGGTGTTATGTACAATGTGTAGTTTAGGTCTAGGATTAGAGTTTTGTATTTTAGTTTTGGGCAAAAATGTACCATTTGGAAATATAGTGCTAGGTAAGCTTTTATTTTTAATTGAAGCAGCATAGTTTTAGAGCTGATTTGGTAAAAATAAAACAAGTCAGCATGTAATGTGTTACTTAATAGTAGAAACTAACCATGGGATGAATTGCTAACGGAACCAAATTTCAAAGTGTAGAATCAAAGTTTTAAAACTTTGGGGTGTAAAATTCAAATAACCCCAAATGACAATAAAATGAATGATCATAATGACAACTAGTCACTAACCCGTGTGATGCACGGGATAGTTAAATAAAAATAAAAAGTATTTATTTTGCTAAAAGTTCTATGACTTGACTTAAAAAAAAAAAAAAAAAAAAGTATAACTTGAAAATGAATGAAAATAAGTAATTTTTTGTTCAATATAATGGTTTAGAAAAATTCTTTTTCTTCCATATCATTGGTTTCACATAATACATCCCTACGTGGGCTATTCTATGGTGATAACTTCACATAATACTCAACTGCAATTAAATCTAATATCTATTACCAATCTAATATATCTTATCTTGATAGTAGATCTACAAATTACATTATCATATTCTTAAAGCTTGCCACATCATTATTATTATCTATATATAATATAAAAATGAAGTTTTTGATTTTTTGTGAGACTTATGTTAGAATTAAGATTAAAAAATAATTATATATTTTTTTAATTAGACCTCACGTTAGAATTTAAAAAGAAAAAAGAAAAAAAAAAAAAAAAAAAAAAAAGGACTCACTTTAGTCACATGAACACAACCCGCCAGGTAGCAACCTTCAGTGTTAAGGAAATTGATAACAACCGCAAAATCTCCTTCAACCTCAGTCACATTGGTGTCAATCTTCAGAGCAAAGACAATGGCTCCCTTCAGGGTTTTGAGTTTAGGGTTATAAAATAGAGTCGAGGCTTTCACCGTTTAAGTATGAATTATTTTTGTTATTTAAATAATAAATATATAAGGTATAAAATCTAAAATAAAAAGAAAAAGAAAGTAATGGTGACGTGGAATAATAAATATATAAGGTATAAAATCTAAAATAAAAAGAAAAAGAAAATAATGATGACGTGGAAAATTGTAGGAGCTTTAGAAGCTTCGGTTTTATATATATATATAGATGATCGTAAATTGAGAGAAGAAAAACTTAGGGTCAAAAAAACAATTGATCCAAATTTAAGAGCTTTAATTACCTTTTATCCTAAAATACAATCACTCTTGCCACGAGAAGTCTTGCTCTCATTTGCAGAAATCAAATATTCAACTTTACACTTAATCCATTTCTTAGGTTTTAATTGCATTGTAGTTATTTTGATTTGAAAATGTTAAATTGACATTTTGTGTTGTGCTATTTAGGTAGGTTTTTGGGTGTGTGGGCGCGTTTTTTTTTTTTTTTTTTGTGCCGTTATATTTAAGTGGAAAATGAAGGATTTATATCTAAATTATGCTCTATGGAAGAACTTGACAAATACCACCAAACTACTGAGTTATAAGGTCGTTAAAGTATTATTCAGAAAAATTAACCGTGTACTTTACTATTCACTTTAATAATTAAAATCAAGTCGGCTGCGTTTTTGTGATCAGTTCCTTTAATGTAATCATTTATAGTTATAACATAGAATGATAGATCGAATCCTTCCAAAAGAAAAAAAAATTTTGATGACTCAAAAATCTTTCTATCCTTTCCTACCTACAAAAGCAATACCATTCAACTTTCTTACACTGTGAGATCATCCTCAGATTCTTAAAAAAAAAAAAAAAGTCAAGCTTGTGGGTTGTGGGTATCATTGTAGTAAGGTTACATGTGTCATGTCTCTGGTCCTTATTAGATGTTAATTTCTGAGAGGTGCCTTTTTATAAAGCAAATGTTTCAGTGTAAATCTACGAGACGAGAGCATCCAAATCAGAGATTCCCATCCCCCCATGGCCATGTATATTGTGATTTCGTCACATTGTCTTAATTTACACCTGTTTAGGGTGACATGGTACTTTCTTGCGTTTGCGCCGGCGGGTATGACGTGGCATACTAATCTTTTAAGTCATCTCATCCCCCACTTGAAAAATAAATAAAGCCCAATAGAGTGGGAAGGTGTGAACATGTCATGCACATAATAATAATAATATATATATATATATATATATATTATTGTGACAAAATTCTTTTAAGATAATCACAAAGTTCATATTTTAATGTACAAAAGCTATGCAAGTCGATAAACACATGCTTTTGCTTTTGACGGCATTATTATTACTAGTAAGGCACTACCTCAATTGGTATTGGTGACATATGAACCAAGGTTCTTCGCATCATCAAACACTATCCAATCTAAATATAGAAATCTTGTTTGGCTAATACACGATAAGGGTATGTCACATTTTTTATTAATAATCGAATACCCCTTATGTAGATTAGCTTTAATTGTTTATTAATTAGGAAGGTAAAGAGCATATTATTAACAATACATAGCTACAAGACACATCTCTTATCGTAGAATAAAATATTTAGAATCTTAATATACTTATATTAAAAACTAATTGATATTTTAGTTAATGATAAAAAACAATTATCATGAAATAGACACTATAAATTACTAAAATTGGTTATAAAATAACTATCCATAGAAGATTCAAAAAGCAATTTACATTTATGTTTAGAAAAGGAGCAAAAGGGGACAAAAATTATCTGATTGAAAAGGACAGGCGTGTGAGACAATCTAATAAGAGATAATACCATAATAGATAGATGGACTTTTTTGATGAGTAACTTCATGACCCATTATAAAAGATTTGTAGATGAAGATGATGAATAAAGAGAGGAAGGATGAGTAGAAGTGCACCAAATAACGATTGAGCTTTATCTGAACAGCAAGTGCTTTGAGCTATAATTGTAATTAGCTAATTGTACCAGTGTAAATTAGGTTTGAAGAGAGATTTAGACCACTGAGAGGACTGTTTTGTGGGATAAAAAAAGTGATACAAAGAGATAACATAGATAAATCTTAAGAAGCAAAAGGGGGTCGGTACAAAAAGTTCTTGACGTGTGTGATGCATGTTTTAGTGTTTAATATTATTTTTATGGTCTGAGATATATCACGGACGATGTATGATGTAAGTAACTATAAATGGTCTATATATTATAGTAATTTTATAATCTCAAAGAATCAAGATAAGGATGAAATGATGAGTTCTAGTTAGCTCAACTGGTAAAGTCTCCGATGATTGAATAAGAAACCTGGAGTTTAATCCCCTCTTACACTAAAAAAAACAATTTAGTATCTTGATCTGATGATGAAGAGTTAGTATCAAGAATAAACGCCATAAGTTAAAACTCACTAAAAAAAAGAAAGATAAGGATTAAATGAGAATTATTAGTTAATTGTTATGAGAATATTTAAGAGTAAGAGATTAGTGAACAGAAAATTTTGATTAATTTGTTATTTTCTTTTTTTGGCATTTGATAAAAGGTTAATGAAAGATTCCAATTCATATGTACGCTCATTGTGATAAATTATGAGTGGTGTTACATTTACAAAATTTTTACCATAAAGTTTAGTAGCTCATATGTTACTAGTTTTCATTTGAGTCTATCACTGATAGTTTGATATAACCTTTTTTAACTATTATTAGGAGTTTGTCTTCTTCCCTCTCCTTATGTGTATATTAAAAATATTTATTCTAAAAAAAAAATAGTGGGTTAATCTCGCATTAGAAAACGAGTGTGAGTTAAAAAGATTTAAAACTTGTATTGTGTATCCAAGAGTTAAGACCCTTTTAGATATACACAACTGTTAGTTTCATTAAAACATTTTCCCATCTCTCCGTGTATGTTAAAAATACTTAATATTCTTTTAAAAAAAAAATAGTTCGTCACTTTGTCACCTTACTTTAATCATAAATTATTAGATTTTCCCTTTTTTTTTTTTTTTTGGGGTAAATCTCTTTTACTTTTGGAAGAAAGCTAAATACCAACAATGTTTGGTGTAGTCCTAGTGATAAGTTTCCTTAAACTTGTCCCATATAAGTAGATATGAAATGATTCGCAACACATGAATTGCATTTATGGTTTTATAATTTGGTAAGTTACGTATAAATTTTGGTCATGGAAAGTTGCATTATTTGTTCGCACGCACCTATCAGAACTTTTTTTTTTTTTTGGCTGAATCCATCAGAACTGAATGTGTTCTCTAGCAACATAAAATTGTCTTTGACTTGGTTTCTTCATCAATGTCGATAGAGGATAATTTTAGCTGAACTTTGACTCAAATTTGGGCGGATAAATTAAACATTTTTGGTAATAACATATCATGTCATGTGTTACAAGTTACAATCACAAACAAAAAATCTTAAAGTAATGAATATCAATGAGACAGCAAAGAAATCCCTATTCATTAAAAAAGAAAAGAAAAAAAGAAGTGATAAATCTCTAGTCTATTCCATCACATTATTGGTCTCTTCAGTACAGCCAGCCGAACATCAAAAGACATTTTCACACGTTCCCTTTCTCAAGGAGTGGCGATAAAGGAAAGACAGCATTTCCGTATACAAGAATATCGTACGCCTATTTGTTCTTAAATCACATTCAAAAAATAATCAAAAACATTGACTTAGTCATAAAATCGGGACTTTTTATTTTTCTGTTTATACATGTAGAAAGAAAAGTTTAGAAAAATAAAACACAGTTTTTCTCATAATTTTTTTAAAAAATGATTGCCCGTAAATGGTGTGAAAAATTATAAAGTGATAGGTTAAGAAACTTTTGAAAGTGATTCTTCATAGTTCATAGTCACTGCTTCAATAAATTGTAATAAAAATTGGAGAAAATTTATGAAAACCTCTCTATACAAAATATTTTTACAATAATTTTATAATAAATTTTAAATAGTAAGTTGTTATTGGTTATTAACTAAAGTTACTTTTTAGCTTATCAATAAAAGTCAACTGTCACTAAACGTTTGTTGTAAAAATATTATGAACATATCTTTTCTCAAAAGTTTATATGCAAAATTTGACAAAAAAATTTAACACTTAATAAAAGATTAATAATGATAAATAAAAAATAAATATAAATAGTAAATTTATATAAAAATTAATAAAAAATTGCCAACTAAAATATTATAAAAAGTATGCTGTGAACCTTTTTGAGCGGTAGAAGTAGAATTGCCCCAAAAGTTGTGAAAATTTTTTTATGAAAAAGAGCTGTGTTATTATAAAAACTGTTTTTACACTCGTGAAAGTGAATGGTTGAAATTAATAATCATGATTTAAAAATAGGGGGTGGAAACTGTAAGAGTAGGGCCAGGAAACAATGCCCCAAAAACCAAAACCACATCCATAGCCCGAAAATACTGACCCACCGTCTTCAGCGCTCGGTTTTTAAACAACTTGCATTGCATGTGGGCCCTTCAAAGACCGAGGACTCATCCGTACAGAATCGCCCATATAATATCAATATCCACCACCATCTTCATCTTCATCTTCATCTTCATCTTCTTCTCTCCTATAAATATTATAATAATAATAATGAAAATAATAATATGGAACATTGACAACCATATACTATAACAATTTTCTTTTTATTGCAAGCCCCCCCCCCCAAAAAAAAAAAAAATTGCAATAATTGGACCCACAATCAATTTGATGAACTAGCTTACAATTGCTTGATTATTATTATTTTCTGGGTCCTCACTCTTAAATCAGAAGTTGTACATTGAAAATGGTGTTTTGATGAACATTGTCATCGAACTTTTACAAAATAGGTGGATAAAAAAAGAACCACTGTATTTAAAAAGAAAAAGGAAATTATATAGTATATATCAAATTTGAAATAAGCACCAACAAAAGCTAATTTGAGTCAGCATATTCTCTACAATTTGATAGTGTTTCTATTCAGCAAAAAAATAAAAAAAGATAGTGTTTCTGTTTTTTTACAAGGATTTAATCCGTTTAAATAAGTGGAACCCACAGGGGAATATCAATATCTGTATAATCCCACGGGTTTACAAAGAGGGAATTCATTCTCAACAAATGAATGGGTAAAACAAACAAGAGAAACCCACTTGGAGGAGAGATGTCAATGTCGGTTGGAAATAATGCAATGATGATTTTTGTATTTTTATTTTTATTTTTTTTATTTATATTTTATTTTATTTCATAGATACTAAGGTGAACCTGGCCAATAAGACAAAGCAAAAGTTAGAGAGGACTAATCAAATCAAGCCAGGTAAGACTTATGGGGGGAGGAATTTCTTGTTGGATGAGCTTTGTCTTGAATGCCTATCCATCCCCACCTCCTTATTATTAAACTTTAGCCCCACAACCCATCCTATTGGAAGTAACCCCTCCCCTCACTCTGTCCTAATGTTTATCTACATTCTAATTGGTCTAATAAAGGCAACAACAAATGATAAGAGTAGATTTGATGAACAAGCAGCAGAATCAGATAAGATATATATATATAGAAACACAACAGTTTCATACAAATTTTACAACATAGCCTAAATGGTAAGCTTATTTATTTTTATTTGTATTTATCACTAACATCATTTTTTTTTTTTTTTTACTATTAACAATTTGTCACTTAAAGTTTATTTTGAAAATGTTTAGTCGGTACTTATATATATATATATATAAAAAAAAAAAAGAAAAAAGAAAAGAAAAGAGAAGACTGAAAGAAAGAAGAGAAAAGTGGCATTTGTTTCAAGGGGGAAGTGGGGGTCAGCAGGAGCAGCAAAGCACAGGGGGGATGAACTCAACTAAAACACGGTCCACACTCATGTGAACCCCTTCAAGTTGCTTAGTGTGGGACCTACCTCACATACCACAGCCCACAGCCCACAACCCTCACATACTACCACCCCTGAACGCACACTCTTCCCTCTTTCTTTCTTTTCCCCTAAACTATTATACTATACTATTTCTTCCAAAAAAAAAAAAAAAAAACTATTCCTTCCCCCCCCCCCCCCCCACACAAAAACACACACTCTTTCTCTCTCCATGAATCTTCCTAGTAGTTCCTTACCCAATACCCATCTCTCTCTCTCTCTCTCTCTCTCTCTTAAGGGGTTGACCCACCACACTCACATCCCCATATCTCCAACACGCCCTTAACTATTATAATTCCAACCCACAACATTAAAATTTCATTTCTACATTTTCTTCCAAATATTATACATTCACTTGCATACCCAATTCCCAAACCAAAATCCCCCCCACCCCCCCTATATATATTCAACCCTCCAACGACTCCTCCATTCATATCTCTCTCTCTCTCTCTCTCTCTCTCTCTCTTATTTCCTTGTACCATACCATACACAAAAAACACCTTATTTCCTTACCTCTCTCTCTCTCTCTCTCTCTCTCTTTTTAGCTAAACCAAAAAACAAAACAAAAAAAAAAAAAACAAAAAAAATGGATGGAAGTTGCATAGACGAAAGCACAACAAGTGACTCTATATCCATTTCCCCAGCCACAACTCAATCACCTTTCCCTTCACCTACCAATATTACAAAGTCCCCTGAGAGTCTATGCCGAGTTGGAAGTGGCACAACCAGCACATTAATCTTAGACTCTGAAAGTGGCATAGAAGCTGAGTCCAGAAAGCTCCCATCTTCCAAATACAAAGGTGTGGTGCCACAACCAAACGGTCGCTGGGGTGCCCAGATTTACGAGAAGCATCAACGCGTCTGGTTAGGCACTTTCAACGAAGAAGACGAAGCCGCAAAAGCTTATGACATCGCGGCCCAACGCTTTCGTGGCCGAGATGCTGTGACTAACTTCAAGCCCTGTGGTACTACTGATCATCATCATCAAGGGGATGACATAGAGACTCTGTTCTTGAATTCTCATTCCAAGGCTGAGATTGTGGACATGTTGAGGAAACACACGTACAACGATGAATTGGAACAAAGCAAGCGTAACTATGGTTTGGATAGTACAAGGAGATCAAAGGGTGAGAGTTTAGGACAAGGGTTATTAGAGAGAGTGAATTATTCAATGAAAGCGCGTGAACAGCTTTTTGAGAAAGCTGTGACTCCAAGCGATGTGGGAAAGTTGAACCGGCTTGTGATACCAAAACAACATGCTGAAAAGCACTTTCCTTTACAAAACAGTGGAAGCAATTCTACAACTAGTTCAAAAGGTTTGCTTTTGAATTTTGAAGATGTTGGAGGCAAAGTGTGGAGGTTCAGGTATTCGTATTGGAATAGTAGCCAGAGTTATGTGCTTACAAAGGGTTGGAGCCGGTTTGTGAAAGAGAAGAATCTCAAAGCCGGTGACATTGTTAGTTTTCACCGCTCAACCGGTCCTGATAATCAGCTTTTTATTGAATGGAAGGCAAGAGCCGGGTCTTCATCATCATCATCGAACCCGGTTCAGATGGTTAGGCTATTTGGGGTCAACATTTTGAAAATTCCAGGAGTTGGGGTTGTAGAGAGTAGTAATAATTGTAATATTGGTGGTTGTAATGGTGGGAAGAGAATGATAGAGATGGAGCTTTTGGCATTAGAGTGTAGTAAGAAGCAAAGGATAGTTGGAGCTTTGTAACATTAAGTTAATTTTCTTTCTTTCTTTCTTTCTTTTTGTAATTTTTTTTTTTTTTTTTAAATTTTTATATAGCATTTTGTGAATGGCCAAGTACAGGAAGGAGGAGGGAATGGGAGGTGGGGAAAGGAAGTACTGGGGTGGGGTAGTTGCAAGTTGCCAAAGGTGAATTGTACATTACAAGACAAAAAAAACAAAAGGCTGAAGAAAGCTGAATTTAGATGCAACAAATTGTTAAAAAAAAAAAATTTGGATAACTGTCATTATGTTTCTGTTCATGGTTTCTTTTCTTTCTTAAATTCCCATGTTTTATTTATTGGGTAAGTTTTATTCACCAGTTAATGCCTAGTGTGTTTTTGTAGTTTTTGCTTTGTGGCTTTCCCAAAATATCTCCTTGTTGACAAACAAATACAATCTCCCCAACCCCCAATGAGAGAGAGAGAGAGAGAGAGAGAGAGAGGTAATAAATAAATACTATAATAATAATAATAATAGAATAATAGATAGATAATAGGTGTGGAAGGAACCTTTGCCCTCAAACAGAGGATGGTTAATTTATTGGGTTGGGAAAGAAAAAATACAAAAATTAGTGAGTGGAGTTGAAGTCATTTTTTCTAATAATAATAAGAAAGATGTAATTTGGCTTTCATGACATTTTTCACTTCACTTTTTTTTTGCCAACCTTAAAACAGGTCACAGGTGTACTATCTTCGTATATAAAAAGGACTGTACATTTTTATTTTTTTTTTTGAGAAAAAGTACTGTACAATTTGTTGGAGGTGATCGGTGGGAATAATAAAGATGAAGTAGATTTTTAAAAGGATCAAGGACACTGCCAGCCACTCGGTAAATACAAAATTATGAGGGGTAATCTTCTTGTTTTGATGATTTTTTTTTTTACTTACTTTTTTTACCCCCCGATTTTAACAAATTCAGTCGTTCTTTCTAGAAAAAAAACGTTAATAGTATATACTTATTTAACGACTATTTACTTAGGTGGCTTTGTTCCTAGACATGGCAAAACGGGCGGGGCGGGTCGGGTCAATCGGGTCACGGGTCAAACGGGTCACGGGTCAAAAACGGGTCATTTTAAGCGGGTTGAAAACGGGTTCGGGTCAATCGGGTTGTGGGTCGGGTCGGGTTGACCCGTATTTTTCACATGAAATTTTTTATTTTTTTATTTTTATTATAAAGAAAACAATATGTATTTGCCATTTGGATAGTTATGCAACATATTATTTGATGTAAAATGCATTATTTTGAATTCACTACTTATATCATGAATAAACTCAGTTAAACTTATTAATACTTATTCAACAATTTTAAAATTATACAAATCCTAACATTGCTATCTAAAACAAAACAACACAAAGATAAGTAAAACAAATATACAAGTTTTATTTTTACACAATATCAACATTCCAAAAAAAAAAAATTACAAATGACTTATTGGATAACTCATTTGATAAAGAATAAAAACATATAAGAAAGTTACAATTTTAAAATTTAATTTTATAATCTATTATCAATTGTGGTTGACACTCTATTTCAATTTGAGATATACATTAAAGTTTTATTGCTTACTTACTTATACCTAGTCTCTTTTATGAAGGTCATATCATTGTTAAGCAGCACACACTCTAGGAAATATCATAATTTATTTTGAAAAGCCATTTATTTTGAACATAAATTGTTAAAAAATAGATCTAAGCATTCATAATTTATGCTAATTTGATACTTTGGCTTTACTATTTTCACACTTGTGAATGTGTCTCACACATATTTACAATTTTAAATCTATTTTTAACTTTATTGTAACCAGATTATCTTGGCATGTACTTTGCTATTTAATATCTAAAAATCTTTACTCATTACAGAATGCTCAATCATTTATTTTTCAATTAATTTGCATGCAGTTATGTAAATGTATCAATTGTTTCCTTAAAACTCACAATAAACAATTAAACCAATATTGTCTTAATTTCACTATTTTTTTTACCAAAAAAAAAAAAGTTTTAAAAAAATGGTTCGGGTTTGGGTCGGGTTGCGGGTCGGGTCGGGTTGACCCACACAAAACACGGGTCGGGTCACGGGTCAACCCGTTTTTGCTTCGGGTCAAAAAAATCGGGTTCGGGTCGGGTTTTTTCGGGTAGGGTCGGGTCGGGTCAGAAAATTCTGACCCGTTTTGCCATGTCTATTTGTTCCTAACCATTGGCACCATAATTGACGGTGTGAGAAAAGTTCTTTTGAAATTATCAAAAATTTATCTTTTCCATCTTGCATAATGCATTCTACTCCATAAATGGTAACGAGTCTATTTAAATATATAAGAAATGTTATATTTATAATATTTTCACAACATTTTTACAATAAATTTTAAGTAGTATGTTATTGTAAAGACACGATTATTTAACGACCCAAGAATGACGTTGGGCTCGTAAGTAAAGGGCCCTAACAATATGATTTGTAGAGAGTGGGCTTGAAAGGTAGGACCTTAGTCACAGGTTAGCGGTTTGATCGGGGTTTCTATGGAAGCTTCTCTATAGGTGGACTTGGCTTGACTAGCTAAGCCTTCCATTAGTGCGGGTTGCAGGGTTTTAACTCCTCGGACAGCGTCCGAGGAGCATTGTACCCTTCCCTTTTCTCCCCTTTGCAGGATTTTTCCTCCTCCCGGGGGCCCCCTTTTCCCTTTCACTTTCTTTCCCTTTTATACTAGTGTTCCTTTCCCCATTTAGGATCCACGTGTAAGTTTTACTTTCTGGGGTGCAGACCCATCCTGTCAACCCATACCTAGAGTGGTTAGGGGTCATTGGAAAAGTTAAATGGCATGGTTTAGAGTATGGGCTTGTCAGATACAGGGTTCTATATTACGATTTTGGCAGCTTTCTCTCTTGTCCTGCCCCTATACTGAGTTTGCCCCTTTCTTCAGGCATTTTGTGAGGTGCTGAGCATGAGGTCGTCCTCGGCAATAGCTCTCCTCGGCTTATACCTTGGGCCCTAATGTAGAGTGGGCCTAGACCATAAATTCTTTGACCCCACAATAGCCCCTCAAAATCCTGCTACCCGACTTTTTAGTTAGGGAGGAGGGTTTTGGTGATGTTGGGCCCACATCATGGCTCGCTCAAATTCTGTACTCTACTAATATTTGTGTTTTTCCATTTACATGGGAGACGTGCCAAATTAAGAGGCATTCCTTTAATTTTTCACTCACGCGGAGTCCTTTGACGTTTTAGTACTCGAGGCGCGCCTTCACGAGGATCTTCAGATCTTACGGTTGCGGATGGTGTTGGAAATTGAGCCAAATCTGCCTTGTCCGTAGCATTCCTTGGAAAGCTGCACAAATTAAATGCCACCACCTTACCCTTTATATAAGTAGGATAGAAGGTTATTCTCCTTACATACAAACCCTTCAGCTCTCTTCAAAATCATAATCCTTCAGCTATAATCACAGTCTCCATATCCAGTGCTATCCACCCTTAGTGCAATATGTTTGAGACACGGGCAGGGGTAAAGGAACTACACCCGCCACAGAGGCGCCGGGTCCTTCCGAGACTTAAGGTGGTGTGGTCTGGACAGGGGAGGCACAGATTCAAGATAATCTTCCGTTTTGACAAGGGGGAAATGATATTCCTCCCTCTTTCAGTCAAAATCCGAAACAGGTATTGGTCGCATCAAATTCTTGGTGCGTCAGAAGTAAGGTTTTCCGTCATCAGCGCCGTCTGCTCTATCGCAGGCATGGTTACGTGGATGCTCATCAACTTCCGGCTCCCTGCACCTTTTCTTCAACGGTGCAAGCCTCAAGTTGGGCTCCCTGCACCTTTTCTTCAACGGTGCTAGCCCGAAGTTGGGCTCTCTGCACCTTTTCTTCAACGGTGCAAGCCCCAAGTTGGGCTCTTTTACTGCCTGAGTTATAGGCATGTAAAAGTATTGAGGAATGGTTTCCTTAGACAATATTTTGGAACGGCAGCACCCCTCTTCTCTGCACCTCTTCTTCGGCTTTTTCTTCACTCCCTTGTATCTTTTCTTTTCGCTTATGTAGTTAGTTTCAGTATGAGCTTATTTAAGCTCTTTCATTGTACGCTGTACTGTTTCTTTGTCTTAATAAGAAATGGATTTGCTTCCTCTTAAATACTTTTCTTTTCTGCAACAACTACTTTGTGAATGGGATATTACATGTATATTTTCCTTTAATGATGCTTAGAGCAAGAAAAACCTTGAAACAGAATCCTACTAATTTGAACTTATCGACATTATCAAGTATAATAATGATAATTCCCAGTAGATTAAACTCATGAAACTAACCGAGATAACGGTTGAGTGCTTCGTAACGCATGCGAGGCGACCGTCCGAGAACGATGAACTCTAAATAATCCATTCGAGAGGGTCGCCGAGCAGTGAGGGACTTTGACCATGTTTTTGATAACATCTGACCCTATAACTGTCGCATCAGTTCCCTTGGTATTGAGGATCCGAGGGTAGATTGGGGATTCCATTCAGTCTAGGGATTAACCCAACTATCAATGGGTAACTCTTCTCCGGGGTAGATTCTAAGGGCCATATAACGTCCAGGTTGTGTCCAAAACCCATATTGTCTCTTCTAAGTAATTGGTTTCCCCAGAGGCTTGAGTCCGAGGACCATACAAGGCCCTGGTTTTGTCCAAAACTTGTAGTTTTTCTTCTAAGTAGTTGGTTTCTCCAGAGGCTTGAGTCCGAGGACCATACAAGGCCTTGGTTCTGTCCAAAACTTGTAGTTTTTCTTCTAAGTAGTTGGTTTCCCCATAGGCTTGAGTCCGAGGACCATACAAGGCCTTGGTTCTGTCCAAAACTTGTAGTTTTTCTTCTAAGTAGTTGGTTTCCCTAGAGGCTTGAGTCCGAGGACCATACAAGGCCTTGGTTTTGTCCAAAACTTGTAGTTTTTCTTCTAAGTAGTTGGTTTCCCCAGAGACTTGAGTCCAAGGACCATACAAGGCCTTGGTTCTGTCCAAAACTTGTAGTTTTTCTTCTAAGTAGTTGGTTTCCCCAGAGGCTTGAGTCCGAGGACCATACAAGGCCTTGGTTCTGTCCAAAACTTGTAGTTTTTCTTCTAAGTAGTTGGTTTCTCCAGAGGCTTGAGTCCGAGGACCATACAAGGCCTTGGTTCTGTCCAAAACTTGTAGTTTTTCTTCTAAGTAGTTGGTTTCCCCATAGGCTTGAGTCCGAGGACCATACAAGGCCTTGGTTCTGTCCAAAACTTGTAATTTTTCTTCTAAGTAGTTGGTTTCCCCAGAGGCTTGAGTCCGAGGACCATATAAGGCCTTGGTTCTGTCCAAAACTTGTAGTTTTTCTTCTAAGTAGTTGGTTTCCCCATAGGCTTGAGTCCGAGGACCATACAAGGCCTTGGTTCTATCCAAAACTTGTATTCGTTCATTTATTTATTTATTTTCCAAAGGTTAGCCCCTCGACCAAGGTGGGGGGAGTTGGTTTGATGTTAGAAACCCCTAGAATTGCTCGTGCCATTGGCATCGCGAGGCGTAGCCCCTAGCGGAAATCTATGTCGAAGCAACAACAGCACGTCGCTGGAAATGTAGGAACCTTCACAGACCTTTGCTCGACAGAGGCTCAACTCCACCGCCACCTGTGCCAACGCGCAAGCCTTCCCCACAGACGGCGCCAATTGTAAGGACACGATTATTTAACGACCCAAGAATGACGTTGGGCTCGTAAGTAAAGGGCCCTAACAATATGATTTGTAGAGAGTGGGCTTGAAAGGCAGGACCTTAGTCACAGGTTAGCGGTTTGATCGAGGTTTCTATGGAAGCTTCTCTATAGGTGGACTTGGCTTGACTAGCTAAGCCTTCCATTAGTGCGGGCTGCAGGGTTTTAAGGCCTCGGACAGCGTTCGAAGAGCATTGTACCCTTCCCTTTTCTCCCCTTTGCAGGATTTTTCCTCCTCCCGGGGGCCCCCTTTTCCCTTTCGCTTTCTTTCCCTTTTATACTAGTGTTCCTTTCCCCATTTAGGGTCCACGTGTAAATTTTACTTTCTGGGGTGCAGACCCGTCCTGTCAACCCATACCTAGAGTGGTTAGGTGTCGTTGGAAAAGTTAAATGGCATGGTTTAGAGTATGGGCTTGTTTTAGAGTATGAGCTTGTCAGATACAGGGTTCTGTATTACGATTTTGGCAGCTTTCTCTCTTGTCCTGCCCCTATACTGAGTTTGCCCCTTTCTTCAGGCATTTTGTGAGGTGCTGAGTATGAGGTCGTCCTCGGCAATAGCTCTCCTCGGCTTAGGCCTTGGGCCCTAATGTAGAGTGGGCCTGAGCCATGAATTCTCTGGCCCCACAGTTATTATTGATTGTTATGGGTGGATACAAAAGTAATTTAAATTTTTGATTCAAATTAGAATTAATAACAACTTACCATCTATAATTTGTTGTGAAAATGTAGTAAAAATATTATGGATGTAATACTTTTCTTTGAATATTGGTATAGTTTTGCTATGGATTAGTTAAATGATAAATGCATTACATTATAATGATTACAAACAGGATAACAAAGACTTTGCAATTAGGGGCGAAAGTATAAATATACATATATATATATATATATATATATATATATATTTATATATATATATATATATATATATATATATTTATATATATAATGAAATTTCAAATAAGTATTTATTTAGTATTAATAAACTGTCAATAAGGACTTACAAAACAAAAAATTAACTGTCAAATAAAGGTACAAAATCATTATTTTTTAATACATTACAATATAATCATTATGAAAAGATAGTTTGGTGTGCATCTTTGATGTGTGCGTCTGGTAAGAGCAAAATTATTTTGTTTAAAATTCTTTAAAGGGCACTGTGGGGCCAGAGAATTTGTGGTCCCGGCCCAATTTTCGTTAGGGCCCAAAGTCCGAGCCGAGGAGAATAGTTGCCGAGAACAAGTAGCGAAAGTCCAAATGGCCTAGAGATGCAGCCGAGGATGACCCTGTTCTCGGCATCCCAAGGACTAAAAGGGAATAACGGCACGTCATCAAAGGCAGCTTCCAAAGCGCTCCTAGAAGAAAAGGCGAGTGGAATGGGACTCGCACGGGGTGCGGTGTGGGAATGGTTCAAGGAAAAGACGTCATCTTCGCATTGAATGCGCCAACAAACGTCCTAGTCACATTGATGGGAAAAGACCCCTGAACAGTGTGACTTCTGTTATTGCAACTAACAGAAAGTGGGGGGAGGCGGCTGATGGGACAGACACTCGAGTAGGTATCTGCCTGATCGACAGATGGAAGGTTAGGATCAACTGAGAAGGGCTATATAATGTAAGGATTCATGCACCAAAAAGAGATGATACCCAAAAAGAGAAAGGAATAATAAGAACATTAAGTTTCATGGACAAGATCCATGGACAAACTTAGTTCACCTCTGTGCGTCCACCATGAGTATCATGACTAATCACTGTCTAGTGACCAAGGCCTGGCCTTTCAGCCCACTCTCTACAAATTTTATTGTTTGAACCTGAAAGTTCAAAAACGTGTACAAAAACACTTTTGAACGTTTAGACCCCCAAATTCCAACTTAACCAACACAAGCAATATGTCAAACAACTAGTGTGCGGAAACTTAACATATGCTATAATATGAAATTGGTTATAAACTATCTAAGCCATAACAAAATAAAATCCACAGCAGATAATATAAAGGCAAAGATAGAGAGGAAGGAAGATGCAAACACAAAGACAACACGCGATGTGTTATCGAAGAGGAAACCGAAGTCCTCGGCGAAAAACCTCTCCGCCGCCCTCCAAGCGGTAATCAATCCACTAGAAAATACAGTTGGGATACAAGGACAGCAATAGACCCTCCAAGCCTAATCTACCCAGTGCACCTAAGCCCTCCAAGCTTCTTGCTCCAACGAGGTTGCGCCGAACCTTTTTCTTTTCTAGCTTCCCGGATTCCGCTACTAGACCGTAGCATCAACCAATGAATATTGGCTCCTTCCTAACTGCTTCCCAGAACTCCAAACGACTGTCACACAGAGATGATGATGGTGAGAACCAGGTTTGGTATAATGCCTCTCAAGGATTTAACAATGGAGAGGAAGAGAGTTGAGGAATATGATGAGACTCTAAGGTAGGGATTGTGTGTGAAACAATCTTATTTTTCTTTAGGGTTTCTCTCTCAAAATTCTCTCTGGAAGCTCTCTTTCAATCGTGGGTTAAAGGGGTATTTATACTGGAGTGGAGAGGAATGTGAAACGTTAGGTTTTGGCAAAACAGGGGTGGCTCGCGGCTTGACCTCGCGGCTTGACCAAGTCGCGAGATCCAGTCGCGAGTTAACCGTATGGCCAGTTGTCCTGTTTTGTCCTGTAGTGCTCCAGTTAGCATGACTGTTCATCTTCCAGCATGCTTGGCACGTGT
Source organism: Quercus robur (assembly GCF_932294415.1). Lineage (NCBI taxonomy): Eukaryota > Viridiplantae > Streptophyta > Magnoliopsida > Fagales > Fagaceae > Quercus > Quercus robur. The sequence goes on along the minus strand of NC_065534.1, from coordinate 43,882,628 downwards.
GCAGCTTCTGGCGGCTTACAGCCGCGAGTCCACCCGCGAGTCCCAGCCACGACTCTCTGTTTTCTTGCACACTCTTGAGCAATCTTCACTCTATCTCACTCACTACCCTTACAACAAACCCACCTAAATACAGGGTTACTAAATGCTGAATTACAAGCAAATTTGGCATGGAATAAAGCCAATTAGATGGTTGAATAAATTCAACCTTACAGAACCTTTAACGTACGAACCCAATACTAGTTTGGGATCGTTACAAATTGAGTCCTTACAGGCACAGTTGTTTATTTTTGGTAAAATTGAATGATTAGAATTAATTTTTTTTAGTTTTGATATTGGAAATTTTTTGTTGTTGGACTAATTTTTTGGGTTTGTTAAATTTGTTTTTGATAATCTATATATTTTTTTATGGCCATTAAAAGGATCAATAATATTGTTAAAGGGGGCCAATTGTAATTTTATTGAACCAAATTACTAAAATTAGTATATATATATATATATATATATATATATATATATATATTTACACACACAAGTTTTTTTTTGGAGCAATTTTTTTGTGCATTCAACATAAATTTGCAACAAACTTTTGAACACTAAAAACTAAGAGTCAAATGCATCAAAAAGTGTGTTTTGACTTGAAATACCCAACATACAAAAATATGACCTTAACAATAGGAATTATGTGTTATTATGACAAAGAAAAGTACTAGTACCTATATCTATAGTATAGGTTAGAATAATTAGTGTTATACCCTAAAATTGAAAGAGGTATGACAAGCAATTTTCACCCCCACAAAAGACTCACCCCACCTAAAATTCTTCATTATCACTTATTTAACTTGGATTGACTTAATACACAAGTAACGTGATATGTAATATACACTAAGGCAACACATTCATAGTCCAAATCCAAATATTACAACTCAGGTGGTCACATGGGAGCACCTTCCAAACACCAATAGCCAATGAAACACTTTGTGCTTTAATTACCTAAAGGCATTAGCTTAACACTGACTATCCCAATTATATATACAAATAATTAACGTCCCCATAAGATACACTTGCCTCGTGCATCTCATTTTTATTAATTTCAATTATAATATTCTATACATGACATCTGAATGAGAGTATGAGACGATCGATGTTATCTTCAATTTTTTTCACCAAAAATTTTCAAAACAACATTAACTATATAATGAACAATAATATAATCAAATATAAGACATTTCCATCTCAATGGCAGTGTCATCTCCTAAAACAACATGGATGTTTGACTTTATTTTGTTAATTATTTGACATAAATCTTTTTTCTTTTTTTGGTGGAGTTTCCAAATATTTGACAAGTTCAATGTCGAAGACTAGGTATTTAACTCATGAATAAATATTATTATTATTATTATTATTTAATATATATTCATACAGCTACTGGTATATTTCTTAGATGCTCTCTTACTCTCTTTACTTCATCTTTTCCATGCAGCTTCTTCGAGACTTCCACAGAGATATGAAGAAATATTTAGGCTCATTTGTTTCTTTCCTGCTAATTAATTCGGCTTTCCATTTCGTCAATCGTCAATGAATTGCTAAGAATGGAGATATTCAAATGGAAGATTCTGTGCATGAGAGTCAAGAAAACACATCCGCTCGTATCATAAAAGTAATTGATTGAAAGTGAAAATTAACAAGATCATGTTAATTCAAATAAATATCTTACTTATATATAGAGGGTTCGGTTAATGTATGTTCTTATAATATATATTAATTATTAATTTTAAGAAAAATTGAAAAAAATTATCAAAAAAGGTTAGTCCTCTTTTTTATTTAATGACAAACAAAATTCCTAAAATGGTTTATTAATAGATTCTCTAAAAGCATAAATCAATAAAACTCAAATATACATATAGACATATAAGTGCTATTAGTGATTCTGTTATTGGTTGAGATTAAGGTTTAACAAGAGTTTTGTAATTCAATTAACATTTTTTTTTAATGTTTCGAATGGAGACACCAAAAATTCAAACTTTCGTTATAAACTACTCAATTGTCAAAGATTTAAAAAAAAAAAAAAAGTTGAGATTAAAATTCCAATTTATTTTGTTATAAGTCTAGTTAAAGTCAGTCAAAATGATTGATACATAATATATCATCTTCGAGATTTTTAGGTTGATTTTAATCCTAATTATGCGGGTGTCGGAACGTGCATCTTGTAGAAACTTTGTTTTTATGATGGTTGACTGGCTCTTTGCCTATTATTTTCAATCAGAATTTAAAGTCTATGTTAGTGTCTCCTAGCCATGAAGTTGCATTTTCCACATCGGTTTCCATCTCTGTTGATATAAAAGCATATCTCCAGGTGTGCATGTGTTTCCTTTTGTCGAAAATGTAAAAAAACAAGAATAAATTTGATACATTGTCCCCCTAAAAAGTTCCTTAGGAGGACTAGGATCAGTACTTGTGGAACACTATTCTCTCTCTATTTTTTTTTTTTTTTTTTTTTTGAGAAATTGTGGAACACTATTCATTGCCTAACAATTTTGAATCTGCGGTCCTTGTCTTCGCCACGCGTCTTATCTACACGAGCAAATGCGAAAAGCTAATGTAATTTCGTTATAGTATTTTTGATTTGTTCAATTTGAATTATTTCACTAGCCGGTTTTTATTTTTATTTTTTGGAATGCATAAAGTTGCAATAGATCTATTACATTATTTTTTATTTGTTCAATTCATACTGTTTCACGTTATAATCAAATATTAATACAATAAATTGGCACAATATTTTTACAATTGAGGTGTTAATTCTTTATGGGTTAAATTAAAATAATAAAATATCATACTGGAACCAACCACAACTAAAAATGAAGATATTGTAAAAAAAAAAAAAAAGTGCTACATTCACAGTATTTTTCACAACATTTTCATAAAAAAAAAGGTGGTTAATGAAACTACTATTTTACCTACCAATAGCAACATGTAATAACCTACTACTTATAATTTTTTGTGAAAATATAGTGGACATAACATTTCTTTTGTGAAAATATTAAGACATTTTGTTTTTGACACCACACACACACACATATAATTTTAACTCCCTAATTTAAGATGAATCTATAATGTCTATTCTCCCATCTAAATAGTGTATAAATTTAAAAACAAAATTTAGTTACAAAATTAGTTGTAACCTTTAAAGTACAACCTCTTTACTCAATATCTTTTTTATTAAAGGTGAATTTTGACAAATCTACTATTAGATTACATTTTTTTCATCTGTTTGTTTCGCTGGAAAACCTTCTATAAAGATATTTTTACATTTTTCAATATTTGGTAGCATAAAAAAAATTGGTTAACGGAAAACTCTTATAAAAATAAGGCTTATTTTCTATAGGTTGTTTTCCAATTTTTTTTTTTTTTTTGGAAAACAATCTCTCTCTCACATAGTGTATAGCTTCTATAAATATTATCTTCTTCTAACCTAAGAAAAAAATATTTTTTTTTTACTCATTCAGCCTTTCTCACAATAAACTCTCTCACTTCTTCTCCTTCCTTTTCTTTTTTCTCTCTTTTCACACCCTCACTATCACCCCTTTTGGCATCTTCTCTTTCCATAGATTTCTCTCTCTATCTGCCTCTCTTCTCTTTTTTCTTCCTATTTATTCTACCCTCTATAACACCGTTCTTTAATAAGGTTTTTATTTTTTTTCTCCTCACAGTTCGGTCAACGGTTCTATAACAATTTTCGGTATATTTATCAAACTATTTGTACTGGATTAGTTTGCCAGTAAAACTATTTGGCCTATGTGGCATTTTGAATTATTTAAAATGAAACTTAAGGTTATACTGGCTATTTTGAATTATGAGAAATATGGTTTATATATATATATATATATTATGTATGTTACTGTTTATATACGTGAGCAAGATGAATATTTGAGATCATGAAAATTCAATAGCTAATTTTGATTGTAACCGTTGTCAAAATTTTAGTTTGAAAACCAAATTCATTCTTGTTTTTTATTATTATTATTTATTTATATTGATTGCATTAGGTGGGTTTACACAATACACATATTATACATGTTTTAAATTATACAAGAAATTTTATAAAAACTGTGAATACCAAACACCAGAAAACATTTTGAAGCTCACTTTCAAGGTTGTTACCAAACATCGGAAAATAAGATAGTTTTCCAGAAAATATTCTTTGAAAAATGAATCATTTTCTAGAAAACGTTAATGCTGAAACAAACAAAGCGTAAATCCTTCTTATTTGCAAAATTTATAGAAAATTAAAGATTAATAGTTATACCATCAATAAATTATTTAAATTGCAAGTTTTCATAGTTTAAAATTATGCATAAAATATAAACTTATAGATAATATAGTAAATAATATCAAATTGACACAAAATTTAACATGTATATTAAAAGCGTAAATAACATTCAATTTAACTGTTAGGTTTTCAAAATATATATTAATGATTTTGTTATTATTTTTAAAATTGTTATCCCAAAAGTTTTGGGCATTCTTGAGGATATTGCCATATTCCCATAATTATAACTTGGTCCATAAAACATTTAGCCCATTAATATAATACCCACTGAATTAGAAGTCACTGTTTCAAAATTGGCCAAGCCCGTATTGCAAAGCTCTGCATTCCTCTTTTCTGTTATCCACATTCCACACACGCTCTCTCTGTCTGTCTCTCTCAGTGACAGTGTGTAGTAGAGGATGGCATCTCTGCAACTGCCATCATCCTTGCATGGTGAACCTTTATCAAACTCAACTATGTTCATGGGGATGAGGGCCCCACTCACCTTCTCACCCTATACTCTCTCTGGTCTATTACTCACACTCTCTTTACTCATTTTCTGTCTCTATTTTTCTCCTGTTGCTAATGAAAATAACAAATTAGAAAAGGAAAGAACAGAAAATTTTGAACTATATTCTGTTTTAGCCAATGGGTCTTTTTTGTTTTCATCAATAAGAACATTGAAAGTTTCAAATTTGGTTGTGTTTTCTTATTTTCTCTGAGTTCACAGTAGGGGAGTCATTTGTTCATCTCTCTTTTGTTAATATAAAGTTGCTAACTTTGATTGCAATAATGGGTCTTATTCTGTATTATTAATATGTGGTTGTTCAATTCAGGAAAACATTTGCATTCTCGAAACCAATTTATTGTATTTTCCAAGAAGCTATGGGGTTTGGAGGAGGCAATGAGAATCAGAAGGTACATGACTTTGCAGGGTTATTAAGACCCCTTTTTTAGTTATGCAATAGTCAGTATGTGTGTTTCTTTCAGAGTTGAATCAGCTTTTGTGGCTTAGAAGCTCCCTTTATGGAATTTATAGAGGTTTTCTGAAAGTTGCTTGGGAATGATATTAATTAATTGTTTGTGCCGTTTTTGAGGGCAGCAACCCCTTACCTAAGGTTATCCAAAAATGTGAGCCCTAGTTATAAGTTCAAGAAAATGTGTAAATGATTTTAAAACAATTCAAAAAAGATAGTGAAGCAAAACCTCTTATGGTTCTCATTCAATGGAAAAAGAAATAGAGGCTTAGGTCCCATCAATGTGAACTCATTTCCTTCAATAGTACTACTGCATGAGTATTTCTCTTCCTCCAAATGTACCACATGAGACAAAGTGTGATGACATTCTATATAATGCAACTCCAATGAATACTAAAACGATCTTTCCAACAAAAAAATAAACCCACCACTGGTCCTTGCATAATCCAAGAAATCCTGACCAAAAATCAATATGAAAAACCAATAGGCTTCAATAATAAGAACAATGTTGAATAATTGCATTCAAGGTGGTTTAACTCATCTGCAACTACTACACTTTTTTACATCTTCTATTGCTATGGCATATTAGATGATGATTTGGGATTCTTTTTATTCTCTGCTCTGCCTGGTGAGGTAAAAATGATGAGGGAAACTATTATTTGATTTTACATAAACCTAGGAAAAGAGGGAAACCGCTAAAAAGGAAGAGCTGCACAGCCTGCACTATGCCAGTCCTTCAGTCCCTTTGCTCATGCATGTGTGTTCTTGATTAATTTTTTTTTTTTTTAATATGATTATGGTTTTTTTTTTATTATTATTATTTTTTTTATAAATTACTCTAATACTGATGTTGGCATATGGTGCCATGTAGAGGATATGTGTATGTCAATCTATTCTGTAGCTCCTTTCTATATCATAATTGTCACGTTGATTCTGTTTGAATTGTTAAGGTTGAAGTTGGAAATTCAACCTGCATTCTCTTTCAGGCACTTTGAGAAATGGAGTAGGGTCATTGTCAATTTGCTTTTTCAGGGCATAAAACGTTTGGACTATAAGTGGTTCATTGCATTTCATTGCTTCATCAGAAGGTTGAAGTGATTCTTAGTTTGTCTCCTTGATATATTCTTTGTTCGTATGTAGAGAACGTGAGCTTACAAGTGTGACAAAGGTCAAAAGAAGGCCACCATTGAGGCGGGGAAAGGTATCACCACGTCTTCCCATGCCTGATCACATACCAAAGCCTCCTTATGTAGGTTCAAATTTGTTGCCGGAAATTTCAAGTGAATACCAAATTCATGATTCTGAAGGCATTGCTCGCATGAGGGCTGCATGTGAGCTTGCTGCTCGTGTCTTAGACAATGCAGGAAAATTGGTTAGGGTAAGCTTTATGGCCCATGTGAAATTCTTTGTTGTGTTGTGTAAATAATAAGATCTATAAGGTAATAAGGTTCATAATGTTGTTCTACATGCGTAATCTGTGTCTGAGTATTGGTTCTAATGTATCCTACCAAAAAATATTTGTCTAAAATCACTTGCATATTTCTAGGCGGGCTCACAATATGAGTTAAGTTCTCTTTGTTAATTTAACTTAAAATGCAACTCAAGTTCAACTTGACATGTAACTCCAAAACCTTGCATGTTTATATTTGGGATTTTGGTTTCAAGCTCTGAGCAGCTGTTGACCTAACATTACATTTTAAAAGTGACTAAAATTTTCGAAGCTTAATGAACCCTTTGGTATGCTGGATTTGATCTCTATTACTTGGTGACTTCATATTCACATTTCAGCTGTGAATAGTTTGCAGTGGTTGTCAACTGTGGATTTCATATTTGCTGCTGTCTTCTAGAGATGTATTAGGTCAATGAAAGGCCTTTAGCATAAATTCAGGTGAGCTTTGATATAGAGTTGTATCCTGTCAGAAAGATGTCCTGGTTGTTGCAAGTTGCAACATATTTTGGGATGGTAGTTATTGAGTCTATGAGGTGCATTGTTGGATGAATGGAATGCCTAGTGCGTAGGCTATTGTTTCCTTCTGCAAGTGTCTTTCACAATATGATCAGGATGAGGAATATCCATGAGGATGCAGTTTTCTTTGATGTGAAAAAAAGAAAACGAAAATTTCTCTTTCATTTTGCCTCTTTAAAAGTGGAACAGGTCTTGGAAGTTCACCCTCCTTCCTTTATCCATTGTCATGATGGACCACATGCTTATTGTAAATCTAGTCATGCTATCTCTCCATTGGATTATTAAAATTGGTCTTTGGTTGACATGTTTTTGTATCTTAACAGCCGTCTGTTACAACAGATGAAATTGACAAAGCAGTGCACCAAATGATTATTGATGCTGGTGCTTATCCCTCACCTCTTGGCTATGGGAGATTTCCAAAGAGTGTATGTACATCGGTTAATGAGTGCATGTGCCACGGAATACCTGATTCTCGCCAGTTACAGGTTTGGTATGCTATGACTACGTATTGACACCTTCATAGGAAGCCATACCATTCATCACTAATAGTCTTCTCTTGTGCAGGATGGTGACATAATAAATATTGATGTAACGGTCTACCTAAATGTACGTTCCACTTAATGTGCTAATTTTTCATATTTGCTTATTTGTATATGTGAGCTAATTTTTCATATTTGCTTATTTGTATATGTGAATAACTGTTTGATGTCTTGATTGAATATCCTTACAGTAAAGTGTATTGAGCATTTGATTTGACCATCTGTGTATCCTATACTCCTGATTTTTAAGTTTTTTCATATATACTATTTGTATGTTCTTCATAAGCTAGATGCATATCAAGTACTTGTAGTATATTGAATTAAGTATCTAGAACGATCGGTCTCTAAAGCTTAAAAATGGTAGTACCTAGTGCACAAAGCTTTCATTTTTGCCGGCTCTAGGAGAGGTTGTGGTAGGCAGCCTTACCCCAATTTATAGAGAGAGACTGATTCTTGGACCCAAACTTGTGACTTGTGACTTTTGGTGGAAGACACTTGCCATTGTACTAGGCCTGACCTATCTCTAAAGCTTCATTCTTGCAATATAGTTTTATTTGATGTGGCTGCAAGCACATGGCACCAAGGATCTGGCTTTGATAAATGCCATGAACAGAGATCCTTTCCCCCTCTCTTTTTATGTTTGTTTAATTTGTAAGCCCTTTGGGGTCAAAATTTATTTATTTAAAAAGAGAGGGAGAGAGATTCCTAGGCAAATTATTATGATCTAGCATCCACGCTACCTTGTATAGTTTTATTTGTGGTTCCATTGGTATCTTCAACCTCTCAACGAGTTGGATACGCACGGACGCGGCTGCACACGCGTCTGTGGCTGAACTTTTTTTTTTTGGTTTCCGATTCGATCTGAAATGGGCCGAAACAGGCCTTAGATATGGGCTGAAATAATTTTTTAAAAATAAAAACATAAAATATAGGCAAAAATGTAAAATTGACCCTCTAACTTTTAGCTTTTGTCATTTCAGTCCCCTAACTTTCAGTTTTGTCATTTCAGTCCTTTAAGTTTCAATTTTTGTTAATGTAGTATTCTGTTAGGTTTCAGTTACTACTACCGTTAAGTTTGACCTTTTTTTTTTTTTTTTTTTTTTTTTTTTTTTTTATGAAAATAATTTTTGTAATTAAAAGAAAATAAAAAAAAAAGCCTGAAAAAAAAAAAGAAAAAAGAAAACATGGAACTTTTCTTTTCTTGTTGCTCGGAAAAATCAGAGCAACAAACCTTAGATCTCGAGCTTTCAGTTGGTTTGGAAAGACGGCTTGACTCCTCAAAGCCATCGAGAGCGCCGCCACTGGCAGAGGTGATGCCGCTCCATGACAGTGGCGTGGTAGGACTAGCTCGCGTAGGCTGGGCCTTCTTCTTTGTGGTGGAGTCACCGTGTCTGGGCGCCAACTTGGAACGACGTTGGCAGACAGTCCAGCTGAGGCGGAGAACAGTCTGAACAGGCTTCGGCAGAGGAGGCTGAACTTGGAAGAGCCTTAACAGAAATCCACCACCACCGTGTCGTCGGTCATGGCCTCCTTGACCCACTCATCGTCGCTCATATTCTCACTACGATGTCGTTTCAGGGAGAGAAAAAGAAGAATGAAAATCTTGTTGGTGGTGTTGTATAGCGTGTGTTTGTGTTAAATGATGGAGAGAGAGCAGAGAACGGGGAACTGAGGATGAAGACTGAAGGGGACCTTCCAGTTCCATGTTGTTTTTATTTTTTATTTTTTATTTTCTTTTAATTACAAAAATTATTTTCAAAAAAAAAAAAGGTCAAACTTAACGGTAGCAGTAACTGAAATCTAACATAATACTACATTGATAAAAATTGAAACTTAGAGGACTGAAATGACAAAACTGAAAGTTAGAGGATTGAAATAACAAAAGCTAAAAGTTAGAGGGTTAGTTTTGCATTTTTGCCTAAAATATATCATCAAAACACTGTTTTGATAGCCTACTTTAAAGAAATAATCCTAAAATCATCTAAAAGTCTCTCTCATTCTCTCCGTCTCCTCTCTCTCTCTCTAACCCACGGCCATGGCTCTAGTAGTCTAGCTCTCCCTCAGACTCCCTCCATCTCTCACTTTATTATCTACTAATGCTCTTAAATCGGTATATGTTTACCTTTATATGAAAAAAAATGCTTAGCAATATATAGAAAATAAAAATAAAAATATATTTATTAATTTATTAGTAAACGTATCTCGTCGCCCTCGTATCCTATTTTTTCAAAAATTGCCATATCGCCGCACTGCACCCGCACCTGAACTTGAACTTGAACCCAAATCCGTACCCGTGCTTCCTAGCTCAATAGTAGCTTTGGAAACAACATTCATCTTGCTCCCACCATCAATAATAAGCATTTGACTTTCAGTTTTACAATGCACTATGGTCCTAAATATTGAAGTACACTTCCAATCCTCCTCTTATTTGGGTATAGCTTGAATACGCCTAACAATTGAGAGAAGTGATGCATCTTCCCGCATCAACATGATCCTAGATGATAAATTTTGTCAAGCGGCTGAAGAAGATTTTGGCAGGGACTTGTGATAGGATTTTTGCTCTGATAGCAATTTGATGTTGGACAAATTAGGGATTTGTCTATGTTTAGTTGGGTTGGTTTAGGGTTAGGAAAGAAGAAGAATTAGAGAGAACTTAGGGCTGTAGTGGCTGTTTAGGGGCTGTGTGACCTGTGAACCTTAGAAAGAAAGAAGAGAAAGAGAGCCAACGTGCTTATTGCTCAAAACACTCAATTTTATTAATCAACTCTTTCTATTTTTCTTTGAATACATTGAGCACAATAAATATAGACTCTTGTACTAGTAATATAGGATTCCTACTAGTATTAGGAATATTAATAAAACCTAATAAATACTAACTTGGACACAAAGTAAATAAACCTAAGATACTTAGAATACCTTAGAAGATTCTAGACTCAACTAAATTACCAAAATACCCTTAATTCACAGGAATTGCAGAAATTACAGATTTGCCCCTCAATATAAAACTGACCATAACTAATAAAATGAAAACCCAAATTAAAAACTGTTTTAACCCTAAAAGACTCATACTTAGACCATTAAAAGGGCACATCTTTCACTTCAATTGAACTTCACATGAGGACTCAATAGAATAATTTTTGAATAGGCGAATTTGCAAAGTAATAGCATATTTATCTTCCATGACTCCATCACCCTCTTTATTTATCAAAAAAATGACTCCATCACCCTCTCTCTCTCTCCCCCCCCCCTCTCCCTTTTTTCATTCTTTAGGCAGGTACAAAATCCTAAAATCTAAAACCTTTTCAGCAATAGGATGATATGAGAGGATGACAGATGTTCCGTGCTTGTCCCCATTTAGTAAAATTGCTAGAGAAAGTGAAAGGAAAGTATAAATGTTTCTGTACTCAATTTAACCACATAATCACACTAATGTTTTGCTTAGGAGTTCCAAGGATTTAAATTTTGACGTTGGATTAAAGTTCTGTCAGACAGTCATCCTGGAATTGGAATAACTTGGTCAATATATATTTTTTTAATATATAAGTTCCTACTGCTAAGGAGTTATCGATTCTTAAGCCTTTTAATATGAAGTTGCTCTCCATGAACTCAGAGCTCTATGGATATATCCTTTAAAGATCTTGCTTTTGTAAAACTGGGATTTTAGATTTTTATGAAGTTGAAACGGTGGCTTCCTTTTTAACATTTTTTGGTAAGTTACACACGCACTCAATAGGATTTGAACCCATGTCCTCAACCCTCCTAGTGCTTATAAGGGGAGGAGGTGCCATCGGCATAACTGCAGTTTTTTCTAGAGAAGTAAATAAACTTTCAACCAATGTTTGACTTTTCCTCTCCCTTTTGCTATGGATTTGGTTTGGGTGTTGGTGCGGATACGAGGTACAAGCCCCCAATTACATGCACGTATAGGAGGAAGAGCAAAAAGAAGACGGCCCTACGTCAGGTGTTCTTGCTAATTTTGATAGCTTGAACTAGCTCTCTGATTTCTCCTCTAAAATTCTCTCTTTCCTTGATTCATATTCAGACTTGAATCATAAACCCACCACAAGCACACGTAGACAAATTCCCAAATTTTTTTTCCATTGTCATTTATGATGCAATTGGTTTGCTCTTTACCAAAGTTTTATTTCTGAAAAAAGCGCACACGTGCACACACACAGGAACTCAAATATAATATTAGAAGATTTGTTGCTGAAAAGGTCAGTAGTTTCTTGCTGTAGATAATGTAAGGTATCTGACTCTTTCAGTATTTCTATTCTACTTCTTTAAAGCTAGAAGTTGATTTCTTTCTTTGTATGTTGTGTAGGGATATCATGGAGACACATCAAAAACATTTTTTTGTGGAGATGTTAGTGATGAGATGAAACGCCTCGTGAAGGTAAATGTTTGTTTGATCCCCACAAATGGGGTAATAACTAACATATTATTTTGGACATGCATGTAGCAATTGTTTTAAGTTGGAAGCATAGTTTCTTCTCAACCATTGTTGTTCTGGAAAGCTTTGTACCAATTTATCAAATAAATTATCGATTGCGCATTAAACGTTGCCTCACTTATAGCTGTTCAATCTGTGTAATGTGGCAGGTTACTGAAGAGTGCTTGGAGAGAGGCATAGCTATTTGCAAAGATGGTGCTCAATTTAAGAAAATTGGAAAGAGAATTAGGTACTACTTCTTGTGCTCATGATATGTTGGATCAGAAAAGAAAAGACATTTTTGTATAAGACTTAAGTGTCAAGTCAAAAATGGTTAGAGTATGTGAATGTCAATTTGCAGACACCAATTAAAATGTCAGATGCTATTAGAAATAGATCCATGTCCACAGTATAATAGCTTATTTAGATTCTACAGTGAAATATGTTGAAGTAATTTTGTGCTTTATACTTTACTATTGATACTAGCATATAAATTTTAACTCATTAATGCAATAAAGTTTGCTCATCTATTGAGCATTATTTTAATGTATTCAACTCAGAACCTTATGAAAAAAAGTATTCAATTCAGAGCCTGTGAAGAAAAGAACTACCCACCAAAGAGTAGCACAGGGCTTGATACATGGCAAGCTATGCTCAGTTTGTTTTGGTGTAAAACATTTTCCAGTATTTGGTACAATTGAAAATCTTGGTCTGTTGGTCAACGGAAAACCATTTTTACAATCAAAAAACAAAAACCCCAAAAGAGGTATAAAATGTTCTATGCTTCTAAGCATAAAGCAAGTGTAAAACATGTTCCATGGCTTCCCATCCCCACAGAACATAACAACAACAACAAAAAAAGAGAAGAAAAAAAGCTCTCATCTCAACTGTAAGTTTTTCTAGTTGCTCTAGATAGTATTCATGTTGTGGATGAAAGTTATTGTTTAATTATATGAAATATTAATGATTTTATGTGCTAGTGAAATAGAGGAAAGTGTTTTTGCAATATTTTCTAGCGTCGCAATGAAACACAGAAAAAAGTCATTTTCCTTGTAAACATTTTTCCCGGGAAATATTTTATGTTGAAATGGAGCATTGGAGTGCACATCAAGTCTTTTGAGAGAGTTAATGAGTTAGTTATTTGTAATCAAAGAACATAGGAAAAAACAAGTGCTCTGCATCAAAGTTTGAATTTTGACTATGGCCTTGTACAACTGTCATAAATAAACTTTACCAAAATCTTTTTGTAATACACCATATCTGGGAAACCTTTTTAGGTAGTATGGTACATCTTATAATAATACTGAAATCAAAAGGAAAACTGTAATTTCAAGTATGAGTAGATTTGGTACCTTGGCCTACTATGACTTGGTTATAAAATATCAGGGGTAGGTGTAAAAGATTCTTTGTCTTCTTCATAGTGTTTGTTTGGCATTGCTGTAGGAAGTAAAGCTTTACTAGTAGAGCTTTTACAATATTAAGCTTTAACTGAAAAGCTCTAGTGTTTTGAGTGTTTGGCAAATTACAGTGTATAGTGCTTTAAAGTTTTGGATTTATAAAGCTTGAACAGTGAATTGTAGAGTTTTTTCTTACAAGTTTCAGCTTTAAGGACCCCTTAAAGCCAGTGTTGTTATAAGTGCGCTTAGGTACAGTTAAAGCTCAAAACCCCAAGGTCTAAGCACTTTGCTTGGCCGAAGTGAAGATCATTTAAAGAAGTATGCCTTAGGCATGCGTTTTAATTATATTTCTAACAAAGATATTAATTTTCTTATGTGGATCATTTGGAGGGAAAGGAATACACGTACCTTTGAAGGGATTGAAAGATCGATTTATGAGTTGAAGCTTCTTTTTTTTTTTTAGACTTTGCGTGATTGGGCAAATGCTTCGGGTGTCTTCTCTTTTGTTTCTTTACTTGATATGCTTGATTTTTGTACTTGCAGTGTTACTTAATTTTTTGTTATTGCTTCTAGCACACTGCCTGTGTGTTTTTCCTCTGTATTTTCTTACATCTTTCTCCAATAAAGTTTATTAATTATCAAAAAAAAGAAAAAAAGAAAAAAAAAAGATATGAATTCTTAAAATTCATTGCTTGATCTTGAAGGAAATGACATGGACCATTGATTTACTATAGAAACACCATTCTTTCTTAAGGTGTTGTATTACACAAGCAATTATTTATTTGCATGTCAAAAAGATAAAAACTAGGTTAATTTATTAGTGCTTTTTGGTCTTTGCCTTTGAGATGTATGTTGATTGAACCATGTTCATCATTTGATTATAACTATAATGGCTATGTATTTTTATAAAGGACAAGACAGTTATGCAAAATATTACACTTTCTATGACTAGATTATTATCATATTGTCCATTGATAAATTTTTTCAATTTACTATATAAAATTTTTAAGAAATTGATTAACTTAAGTTAAATTTGAACTTACAAGCATTAATCAATTGCATTTACCTAATAGGTAAAATATAAATATTTTGAGTTTTCATTTTATTTTTTATAATATGTTGTGAATATTTCTATCTGAGGTTATTGGATATTATATTTGAAAAATGTGTGCTTTCCTTTAATCAAGCGTGTGCTAGCACCTAGACTTCAAGAGGTCTGTTCACTTAAGACTTAAGTGCACTTGACACTTTTACTGACACTGCTTAAAGCTCTTTTTTAGTGGGTTTCCACACACTTAAATATTTTTTAGCTCCAAGGGCTCTTTAAGGCTCTGCTTAATGTAGAGCCAGAAAGTAAAAACCACTTCATTGGCATGCTGATGCTTATGTAAGAAGTTGAACATGAAATTGGGTGGGACCCATACCTTATGTTGGGTGAGGATTTCTTCTCCTTGTAAGTTGGTTATAACAGGCCCAATACGACTTATAAAAATTGTAACTACACCTCACTTTATGTTTAGGCATTGTGTATAATAGATGGATATGTGTTTCACATAACAGAATAGACATAATTTACTGATTGTGTTTTGGTAATATTATAATTGACTTACTTGTGCATTCTGTTATCCCTGACTTTACTCTTCCTCCCATTTAAAATGTTAAATTCTCACTTGTTGGGCCCCCTCTTATTAAGGGGAAATTTAGGTCTACAAGTGAGGGGGAGTGTTAGACTTATGGTTAAGTGATTAAATTTATTATTTCCTAAGAGCTTTAGCTTTTGGGACAATTAGTAATTTAACATGGTATCAGAGCATGATATCCTGAATTCGATCCTTGTCTCCTTCACTCTACCTCCCATTTAAATTCTCACGTGTTGGGTCTCACTTATTAAAAGGTAGTTTCGGCTCACACGTGAGGGGGAATGTTAAAAATATGTGGTTAAATGATTAAATTTACCACATTCCAATAGTTTAAGCTCTTGGGACAATCGGTAATTTAACAATTTGCAACCTTATAATTTGTTTCAATGCATGATACATGATCATTTTATTTCATGTTATGTAACAATGATCGATTTCACTTGATTTTGAGTTGTTTATAACAATTATATTTTGGGTGGTTATCTCAGTGAGCATGCTGAAAAATATGGATATGGTGTGGTGGAGCGTTTTGTTGGCCATGGTGTGGGAACTGTATTTCACTCTGAACCAATTATATATCATCACCGTAAGTGACCTATTGATTTCAGTATTTTGATTACCTGATTACTTTATTGGCTTAGGAAGAATAAAACCATTAGAACTAAACATTTTGTACCATTGAGTAAACATTGGAACTTTAAGGGGACTCTTTATCTTAGTGAAAAATCTTGTGATGATTAATCTTATGTTGGTACCAACAAGCAACAACCTTGTAACGAGGTTCTTTAGGTGAAGCAAATATACCATTATTTCTCTTATATTCCTTTGCATAAGATCAAATTTGTGAACTAGGCTGCTTGTTTCTTTCATTGATTCATTTTGATTTTTTATTTTTTCATGATTATGTTGTTGATGTTTTAGATTTTATTTTCTCAAGTGCTGGCAAGTTGTGTGACTAACTCCACATTGTGTGTTGAGTTCCAAAGCAGTTTTGAGTTGATGATTGCTAAAATTAATATCAATTGTTGTAGAATTTATTCCCCTTTGTGAAGGAATCTTCATTTTGTACTCCAATTTGTAGATTAAGAATTTGTATCTGAAATATTGTTATACCATATAATTTGTAGTGAAAATAAATGACAGCTTTAAATGATGAGGTTTATTACACTACATACATTTTAGCTTGATCTGTCTAGGTAGTGCTTAGTAGAGTGCATTAGTTCTGATCTGGGGTATCATTAGGTTCTCAACTACTTGTTGACTCGAATTTAGCTTATATTTTATCATTAAAAATGAAAGTCTTTCTTCTTCCTCTCCTCTCTATATTGAATTGTTATGGTTATTTTATCGACTGTTCCTGGTTGATTTGATGATGGATGGATGGATAATCTTGAAAGCCTGGTAAAAGAGCAAGTAATTATAAAATGACTGCAACCAGCTCTAAATTTGGTTTGTCCAAATATCTGCAATGAGCTGTGGTCATGCCAAGAGCCTTGTGGCTTAGTTCTCCCACAGAGGAGAAACTAGGTTCAAATTCCTCGGGGTGATGTTAGGGGGATGCTGTTAAGTCATTATTTGAAGTTTCCTGTGCTTGTTGAATGTATTAAGTACTCGTTGACATATTTTCTTTATTGTCTGATAGGCAATGACGAGGCTGGTTTCATGGTAGAAGGTCAGACATTTACTATTGGTGAGTGCATTACCCTGTGCCTGTAAAGTAGGTGGTAATTTTATATTATCTTTTGCCCATTTAGTATTTAGACTGGAACTATATTGGTAGTTTTAACCATGTGGAGAATATACTCGAGCGATTGAAATGATAATAATAATATTAACACCAACACCACCAACACCAATAAAAAAACAACAGCAATAACAATAATGTAGGTGCTTAGTCTCTTGCACCTGAAAAGAAAGAATAAGGTAGCATCCCAAACCTTTCCCTGAATCCCTTTTATCCAAAAAAAAAAAAAAAAAAAGCTTGGGTTCAATCTGTAAGATAAGCTGTGTTCATGAACCAAAAAAACTTGAACCAAAAGAATTGCTTACCTCTTAGCGAGGATTCAGTATTCCAAAATTTCAGCTCAAATTGTGGGGAAAATTAATATTTCTGTTGCCTTATATTTAACTTCTACTGTAATGGTGTGTTGCAACTTGCAAACACCACTATCTTATCTTTGCTTGCTTTACTTTCCTAATTGTTGTATTAACATTCTTATCTTTAGCTATAGAGTGTAAACAACATATGTAGTGCTGCTTGGTTTCAAATATTTATCTGACTACAGTGCCTACAAATGTTCCTTCTTGCTTTGACTCTGTCTTGGTATCACCTACCTAATGCCATTAAACACGGTGCTCTAGTTAGTTAACTGTTATATGACAGCCTTTTCATTTCTCGACTTACCCGTCTTAGTGTTGAAAATAATGATGACAAACTTCAATATATCTGACATCTCAGTTTATGTAGCTTTGACTTTGTCTATATCTGACTATATTGCCTACAAAATGTTCTTTCTTGCTCTAATTCTGTCTTTTTATTTTTTAAATTTTATTTTTTATAATCGATTTAGTTCTGTCTTGGTGTCACCTAGAATACCCAATAAACAATGTACTCTAGCTAGTTGGCTGAAATATCACATCCTTTTCATTGTCTTACTTCTTCCCTTGTCTAGTTGAAATAATGACAAAAACTTTGTTAGCACCATGCTAAAGGTTTTAGGCGGACAAGAATGTAGATTGGATTAAAAAAATGCAAGAATAATTAAAATAAAATATAAATAAGAAGAATGTACCTGATGTAGAGGTCGGGCTTTAGTTAAATGGCAAGTGCCTTTCATCAAAGCGACATGTCACGGGTTCAGCTCTGTGAATCAGCCTCTCCAAAACAAATTGGGGGTAAGGCTACTTACCATGACTTTTCCCAGACTCCATAAAATGTGTTAGTTTGGTGCACTGGATATGACTTTTTTTTTTTTACATAAAAATTTACTAAGTTTGAGATCTCAGTTCGTGGTGCTTGCAAACAGAAGGCAGAAGTTGGTGGACCAAAATGAGATTTTAAAAAAAGAAAAAGATTTAAAGGACCAAAATGGAAACAATCCAAAACTTTAAGGGTAAAAAATGTAATTTATTTTATTACTTTTTAATAATATCTACACCAATGAGGCTGGAAATTTGATCCATAAATCCTTTTGATAAGAGTTTCTTCCCGTTTTACTGCAGAACCAATTCTTACACTTGGAAGTATTGATTGTATAACATGGCCAGACAACTGGACAACTGTAACCGCTGATGGTAGCGCTGCTGCACAGTTTGAGCATTCCATTTTGATTACTAGAACTGGCGCAGAAATTTTGACAACATACTGAAACTCTATTTTAATAAGTATGGTTGATTCTACATTACTGTTCTGTGCCCATGTGTATAGGAAGTAAATTACATATATAAAGGAGGATGAATCAGCATTTTCGTTCATTTTGCTTCTAGACTTCTATGCTAAAATTGATGGATGCCAAAGTGTGCATATGCAATAAGAATAGGGGAATTTTAATATATTGCTCCACTCCATCCTCTTTTACCAACAGAAATGTAGTTCCAAACCGCAAGAACAGTACTATAAATTTTCTTTTCTTTTTTCTTTTTAAAAGCACAGCATGAATAGTTTGATATGAACAATGAATATGGTTATAACTGGAAGGAGTTGAACCTTGGTTCTTGTTAGAATGATAGTAGTGTGGCTATATCAATGTACACTGGACTTGGTTGAATGATTATATGTTACCTTTTATGGACTGCTAGCTAAATTTATCAACTATCATCAGTGATGGTCACAGTTTTGGGCAAAGAGAAGGTGCAACTACAATATTGAGCAATGGAAACACGTGCTCAAATACACGTGCCGGTCTCATATCTTGTCCTCTTCTGTGTACTAGACGTAGGCCTTGATCTTTCCTAATCCTAACATGTTATCCTCCACTGTAGCTAGATTTTTTATGCCTCAAACTCTTATAATTTCAAAATAATAAATTAAATCTCAAAATTTGAAAAAGTAAAAAAATTAAATTTTAATTTCATATTTAACCTATACATTTTGCAATTTTACTCAAATAAATTGAGGTTTCTTTGAGGTTTAATTCGTTATGTTTTGAATTCTTAGGCTTTAATTTGTTAGTATAAAATTACTTTTGAATTTATTGGATTTAATTTCTTACACCTCTAAGTTATAGGATTTAAAAAAAAATAAAAGGGAAGCCTCGAGCTTGTTGTGCTTCAGAAAATTAGAAGTTTAGAAATCCATAAACACATTTAGAAATCTATTGTTGTTAGCACTGTTATAGCCTTGTGCTCTTCCCGGTTTAGTGAACATTTACAAGAGAAAGCTTTTTACTCTTACTAGAAGCGGCACCACTTTTATATTCACAAAGATGAAGTTCCTTCTTATGTCCCTATTACACAGACATTTATTCTTTATGAACTTCATTAAGAGTGTAAAACTCATCCTCAATTACATCGTAACAGTCTTCACTAATCTATCCTGAATGAGACACAAAATTAGTGCTTTTACTAACCACGATCAATAGCTTGTTATTACCCTTTAAACCTCTTAGATTAAAATTAATTCGAGATTGGGTTCCCACTATTGGCGAAAGGTTTTAGTCTCATTCCAATGGATGTTACCCCAACCATCTCTTGAGACACTGCTTTGATAAAAAGGTCTACCAAATTACTATTTGACCTTATATAGACAATTGAAATGGTACCAAATTATAGTAATTGTCTTATGTAATCATGTCTTAGACCTATATGTCTAGACTTTCTATTATACATTTTACTGTATGCTCTACCCAAGGTGGCTTCACTATTGCAGTACACTGAAATGGTTGGTATTGGTTGTGGCCACAACTCTTTGTCTAATAACATATTTCTTAGCCATTCCACTTCCTTGCTTGCTGATGCCAATGCTATAAATTCTGATTCCATGGTGGAGTGTGAAATACACGTTTTTTTCTTTGATGCCTAAGAGATGACACTCACACCAAGAGTGAATATTCAACTAGACGTGGATTTGTTATCACTTACACTAGTAATCCAACTAGTATCTGAATAACATTCCAACATAGCTGGAAATTCAGAATAAAAGAGTTCCAAACTTATGGTTTTCTTTAAGTAACCAAGAACTCTATCAATTGCTTTCTAGTGATCCACACTTGGATTATTTGTAAATTTAGAAAGTTTGCCCACTAAAAATGATTTGTTTAGTCTTGTACAATGCATAGTATACGTCATGCTACCAATAGCATTAGCATACTCGAGTTGTGCTATTGCTCTTCTAGTGCTTTCGCCCAACTTTATGCTCTGATTGAAAGGTGTATTCGCTTCCTTTATATTATGAAGTTTAAATCTTTGAAGCACTTTATCAACATAATGAGATTGACACAGTGCAAATCCTTCACCATGTCTTTTAATTTTGATTCCCATAATAGTATCTACTTCGTTTAAATCTTTCATTTGAAACATAGAAGAAAGATACTTTTTGGTTTCACATACACCTTTCATATTCGTACCAAATATGAGCATATCATCCACATAAAGGCATACAATAACTCTATATTCCTTTGTGAATTTGGAATACATACATTTGTCAGAACTATTGTGCAGAAAGCTATCTGACAAAATTGCTAAGTCAAACTTCTCATGCCATTGTTTTGGAGCTTGTTTCAAGCCATACAAGGACTTGACTAATTTGCAAACTTTCTTTTCATTTCTAGGAAGTAAAAAACCCTTAGGTTGTTCCATGTAAACTTTCTCATCAAGATCACCATTTAGGAAAGCTATCTTAACATCCAGTTGATGTACAATCAACTTATATATGGATGCAATTGCTAACAACACATGAATTGACATGATCCTAGCCACTGGTGCATAGATATCAAAGTAGTTTACTCATTCCCTTTGTTTAAAGCCTTTTGCCATTAACCTTGCTTTAAAGGTTTGTATTGATTCATTAGTATTATATTTTCTTCTAAATACCCATTTACAACCAATTGGTTTAGAACCAGTAGGTAGATCCATTAGGACCCAAGTATTACTGGATAATATTGAGTCCATCTCATTATTCACAACTTCTTTCCCGAAAGCTAAATCTCTAGAAGCCATAGCTTTCTGTGTTAAACACTATAGGTATTTTATTTAGGACTACTTGTCTATTATGTTCAAGAAGGTACAATTGAGCTTGATAAAAAATGAAGTTTGGACCAAAGTCCTATACTTTTCTTATCCTTTGACTCTTTCTTTGTTCATTTGGTGAACCACTTTCAATCCTTTTAGTACCACCCAAAGTAGTATTAGGATTAGAGTCACCTTGTTGTGTTTGAGTAGGTATCAAAGCATCTACGGAATCTTTATTGAATTTATTCTCAATAAATTCAACATCTCTTGATTCCACCATTGTATTAGAGCTTAAGTCTAATAACCTATATGCCTTTGAATTTTAAGCATAACCTACAAACACACTTTTCATAGCTCTTAGTCCTAACTTTGTTCTTTTTGGATCAACCACTCTATAAAAGGCTAAACACCCCCACACTTTGATACAATCAAGGTTTGGTTTCCTTCCATTCCATAACTCATATGAAGATACTTTAATTTTCTTGGAAGGAACTCTATTGTGCACATGACATGCTGTAATCAATGTCTCTTCCTATAAATTAAAAGGAAGCTCTGCACTCAAGATCATGGCATTTACCATGTCTACAAGAGTTCTATTTTTTCTTTCAGCCAAACCGTTTTGTTGGGGTGTATAAGGGGCTGAACTTTGGTGTATTATGCCATATTCCTCACAAAACGTAGAAAAATCATTAAGAAAATATTCACACTTCTATCGCTTCATATGATCTTTATTTTCCTATCCTTTTGATTTTCTGCTTTAGTTTTATAGCGTTTGAACATGTCAATGGATTCATCTTTCTTTCTCATTAAATACACATGTAAATCTAGAGAAATCATCAATGAATGTAATGAAGTATCTTTTACCTCCTCTAGTTAATACACCATTCAATTCACATACATCAAAATATACAAGTTCAAGCATAAGAGAATTTATATCTGACTTAGAAAATGGTTTCTTGAATACAAATCTCACATTTCTTTTCATCATCATGCTTATATGAAATAACACCATGCTTTGACATAAACTTCAAATATTTCAAAATTTAAATGTCCTAATCTAGCATGCCACAAACATGAAGAATCAACAATATAAACACAACAAGAAACTTCTATTAATAATACTTAGTTTGTACATGCCATCAGTAGCATATCCCTTTCCTACAAATATCTCATTCTTGGACAAGATTAAATTGTCTGATTCAAGTACAGCTTTTACACTACTCTTACATAACAAATTGGTAGAAACTAGATTCTTCTTTAAATCAGGTATATGGAAAACATTGGTCAAGATCAACATCTTGCCGGAACTCATTTTCACTTCAACGGTGTCCTTTCCAAGAACCTTTTCTTTATTGTGGTTGCCTATCAACACTTTTTGTTCTATGGAAGACTCATCATAAGTCCTGAATTGCTCTTTGTTGTTGCACACATGCACCGTTGCACCCGAATTGAACCACCAATCAAAAGGATTTGCAATCACAGCCATATGAACTTCAGTGATCATATCAATATCTATGCCACTTACAAATTCATTTCAATGGCCTCAATGACATTCATTTCAATGGCATTGCCTTCTTCATCCTTTTTCTTATTCTTTAAGAGTTTACATTCATGAATTTAATGACCTTTCTTTCCACAATGGAAACAAGCCCGATTCTTCTTGTCCTTGTTGGGATTCTTGGAGTTGTTCTTTTTGAAACCACTCCCACTTTTGTTCACTTTCAAGTGCTTATTGGTCTTACTCAAACTCGCACTTTGAACATTGCTCACATTGTTCACATTCACTTTAGAATTGGTGTTAGTCCCATCTCTAACCCGACTTTCCTCTTCAATTTGAAGATATTGTCCGAATTGTTCTAAAGTGAGATCTTCCGACATATGCAAAAACTTCTTCCGAAAATTATTCCAATTTGGGGATTGTACCCATTTGGAATGATTCAGGAATATTTACTGACAAATCATGGAGTTTATTGACCAAAATTTGTAACTTATGCACTTGATCCAAAACTGAGATATTATCAAGCATTTTATAATCAAAATACTTTTGAATAATAAACTTATTCGTACCTACTATCTTAGTTTTGTACTTTGCCTCCATAGCATTCCAAATCTCATTTGGTGACTTCATTGATGTGTAGAGATCATAGAGACGATCCGAAAGAGTATTGAGAATATGCCCTTGTAGGGGCCTTTTTTTGTATATGGTGTTTTGGGCTTGGGTTGCCTCCTGTGGTAATGGGCTGGACTGCCTCTTGCTGTGATGGGCCCGAATATTTCTGAGTAAGGGAGTTGGGGCCGGTCCAATTGTAACTCAACTTGGGCCGGTTTGTGCACAAACTTATGCCTTGTCTGCCAGGAGTAAACTTACAGCAAGCTAAACTGTTGTAGACGAGTTATGGCAGGCAGATATAATAATAATAAAAATAGAGTACTTTGACTATTTAAATAAATGGCTATGTACTCCCTACTAATAAAGCATGATTACAGTCATAATGATGTCAATCACCGAGAAAAAATGAAGAAAATAATACTAGCTAATCAAATGGGCATAAATCAAGTTTTAAGCTTAGTCTGCCACAGTAAAGCCAGAGAGGAGAGAACGCCTCTTCTTAATGCAAATAATCTCCTAGGAAAAAGATCCTGTCGTGGGGATTAATGGTTTTGAGGGAGTCGGACCTGAATGGTTATTGCCCAAAGAGAAAGAGTCCTTGTTTACGTTTTGGAAGAAAGTAAGATTTGAAGGGGGAGAGAGGGAAACCGATCTATTGGTGCATGCCCATTGAACTAACTCTCCTTTTTCCTTAGTTTCCTTTCTTTTCTTCTCTGTTTTCTTTCTTATCCTTTTTTCTTTTCTTCTTGCTCTGTTTTTCTTTTCACTCCGTAAAATACTCTGTTTTTCGATCCCCTTTTCAGGGCACGGCAAGGGCCCTTTTATAGTGTCTGCCGTGACCAATGTTTTACTGTTTTACCCCTTAACCGCCTTTGTCTAGTCTGGGAGTACTTGCCGACCACCAGGTCTGTGCGACGTCCACCCTTGCCAGATAGAGGCAGGTTTGTTTTGTTCCTCTGTATACCGTAACATTTCTTCCTGCCATGGTATAAATGTTTTCTCTCTACTTTCAAGGCATGCACCCAACGGTTCCCCCTCAAACTTGCCTCTTTTGGGTGGTCTATCATCCCAGCAGGACGTACCTCCCAAAAAGGCTTGGGCAGGAACCGCAAAATAGACATTTTCCCCTCTCCTCTGTATACCGTAACATGGCCCTACCACGTCCTATATTGGCTGGGTACAGGCTGGTGGTGCCTGGGCCTTACGCGTGCTTCCCTTTCAGATATGTCCAAGAGTCTGCCTGCTGCTCATGCGTTTGCCATGATCTGGAGACTCTCCATCTGTATTTCCTGACCCTTCATGTGAGCTTTTCTTTGGTTTCCCGCTCCATTCGAGAGTTGGGCTTCATATGATGATGGGCCTTACATTTCTTTGGCCCACTTTTGATTTTCTTTATTGCCTGCCACGTTGAATTTTTATTCCTGCCATAATAACTTAATCCTGCTGGACCTCTTTTTGTGCCAGCCGTTTATCCCTTTTCTCAATGGCCTGTCATGGGCACTGTTTTGCTTTTACTCATGGGCTCTTATGTCCCTTTGGGCTTTCCTTTGGGCATCCATGGCCTGCTTACTTTCTTTGGACTTCCTCGGCTCGTTTGCGAATTCTACACTTCCATGGGCTTTTTTCTAACTTCATTGGGCTTTCCCGGCCCAATAACCTTATCCTTATCTTTAGGGTTCATGGGCCTGCCATAAACCCCTTACTCTCTTAGTTTGCATTGCCTTGGGCTTGCGGCGGCTTTTTCTCACTTTTTTACCTCATACTCTGCCCATGGGATGCTATTTCTTTCTTTCCTGGCTTCTTTGAGCCCGCTTGCCTCTTTAAGACCCATTTATTTATTTGTTGGGCTTGTGATCCATTATTCTTGCCGCTTGGGCCTAATGGGTTTTTTGCTATTTATCTTGTCAATTCTTTGTAGCCCTCATTATTGGGCTTTTCTGTCTGCCTGGGCTTCCATAAATGGCCCTCAACATTTAGCCCCCTGAACATATGAAACGTTCCTGCGATTCATATGTGAATGAAAAGGCGTTTCTGCCCTTCTCTCATCTTTTTTCTTCTTCTCTTTTTCGCGGGTCTTTTTTAAGCTGTGGACCCCTTCTTATACACACATATATTTTCCTTCCTACCGCGAACAGGGTTGTCTCTTCGAATTTCCCAGTTTGGCAGTTATTTTCAAAACAGAGCCGCCGCTTCATTAATTTCATTCCATTCTGATGGCTGACCCGTCACCCTCTTTTGTGCTGTTATTAATGACCTGGGTATTTAAGGAAGAATCCTTCTCCACTTTAATCACAAACTCTTTCTTGTCCCAGAATATACACTCTCCGTCTCTTACTCTCCTTCTTCTTCTCAAACACCCATATCCATTTTCTCCGACTAAGCCTCCTCACCATGTCGCCGGTGAAAAGCCAAGGCTCTTCCCGCCACATAGGGAAGGCGGTTGCTTCCGATTCTCCTACCGTTCCTGATGTGGGCGAGGAGATGGAACGTTCCTATTCAGAGCGGTCTGCTGAGGAAGAGACGCAGCGCGACCCCAACAGCGAATGCGCTCCTTTAATCGACCCGTGGTACAAAGTCAATCCTCACTTCCTAAAATCCCTGGTGACTATGTACTGCCACTGCCGGGTCGTGTATTGCTTGCCCTTGTCCGGCGAAACCCCGACGTTTCTTGGGTTCCTTTAGCATCTTCGATCCCTGATCTGTCCATTCGCCAAGGTATCTCGCTTCTTGTGCCCCTTCATTTTTGAATTTGGGTCCGGCGCATCCTCGGGTTAGAAGGAATGGGTTGACAACGAGCTTCCCGACACGGGTTTTATGGGTTTGCTGCAACGAGCCGGCGTCTTGAAGGCTATAGTCTTATCTCGTTGCTTGTCGAATTTCCGGGACCTCTATAACCTCCGTCATTTGGTCCGGCGATGGTGTACCACCCACACTTTCTTTTTCTCGTGTGGCGAACTCACCGTGACTCTCGAAGATGTGGCTAACTAGTTGCTCTTGCCCATTCTCGGCGATGCCGATCCTGCCGCCCTAGAGCTTTCTCCTGAGGAAGAGGCCATTGAGGCTGAATTGAGGAAAAGGATGACCGGAAATGCCAAGTTGTCCTACTGGGTGAGTTCTTCCTCTAAGTTTTCTGTTGCTGCCCGTCGTGCGGCTTTTATTACATTTTGGCTTTGCAAGTTTGTTTTTGGGTCCCACCCCCACTACGCCATAAAGCCTTTGTACTTTCGTTTGGCTATCAAAATATCTGCTGGGGTGAGCCTGCCGCTGGCCCCTATGTTCCTGGGGCACTTGTATGTTCAATTGGATATCCTCCGTAGTGATAAGAGTCAGGTTGGGTCCTGCCACATTGTTACCTCTTCCGTTCATTGTACCATACTTCAACAGCTGTTGTTTGAGCGTTGTGCTCAGTACTTGACAAAATGTAGACCCGTTTGGTTTGCCAGAGAGAAGTACCAGAGTTGTCCGAGAGTGATTACCGATTTTTGTGGCAGGTTTGAATCTGATTTCCCGCTTGCTTTTTGTTGGTCTGGTTTGAAGCCGATTGGCTATTCTATGGTTGAATCTTTTGATGAGGGCGTGGGTTTCTCTTGGAGAGCCTATAGAAATTTAGGTGCTGATTATACTTGTGCGGATTCTGTCATGGGTTCGTTTGTTGACACCATTGGGACCACTACCCCATTGGTTAGCTTTGATAAAACTGGGATTACCTATCTTGCTGCTACCAATGCCGGATGGCTGCCTTACCTAGCCGATGAAGGCATTAGGTTTGTTCATTATCCTGCCAACCGGGTGAGAAGGCAGTTTGGGTTGGATCAAGACATTCCCGATGACATTTCTTTCCTCATGGAATCTTCTACGTCAATCCGCCCTTTCCTGCGGCACACTGCCTTTGAGTTTTGGAAGAAGCGTTTCAGTGCCATTACAGTTCCCGGTTCATTAAGGAAAGGTGTATGTACTTTTCCCATGCATGGTTACTGGCATGCAGTGATGGATACGTTTGTGATTGAGTTAGCGGGCAGCTGTGGCTTCTCCCTTATTCCTCCTGAAGGGCTAGGAATGGTTGCCTTAGTTAACCCTCGCCTGCTGTTTCCTTCTAAATCTGTTTTGGCGTATGCTAGAAAACAAAACCAGTCAGCCATTTTTGAATGGGACATAGAGAAGAAAAGATGGTTCTGGTATGCTGGTGACTATCCCCCTGGTTGGGAGAGAAGAGTTAAGGTAATCAACATCTTTGTACCGAGCAAGAAAGTGCCTGCCAAACCCAAGTCTGCCGGCAAAACCAAGCCTGCCACACCATTGCCTCCTGCAGGTGCTCCTTTGGCTAGCAGAACTCGTGGTAGCAAAAGAAAAACTCTTCCTCACCCCCGTATCTGCCGCTGAACGGAGGGTAAGTTATTTCTCCCTTTTTTTTTTTTTAACAAAACTTCTTAACTTTCTTGCGGCTAACTCGCTAATTTCCTCTGCTTCTTTTCTTTTAGTCCAAGCAAAAGGAAGATTCATCTGTTACCCGCCCCATTTTGCTTGATGAGCTTGAATCTGAGGTGAGTCCCTTTTTTTCACTTTTCTACTCTTTCTTTTTTCGCACGCCTCTGCCATGGGTCTTTTGTTTTTTTTTTTTTTTTACTTAACAAAAAATTTTTCTTTTTAGGAGGAGCCTGAGCCTCTATCCATATATCGCCCCACCACCAAGGAGATTTCTGCCTCCATGGGTGTACCTATGGAAGGCTTTTTTGATGGGGCCGAGGCGGTATTAGCAACGCCTGCTCCTTCTACTGCTGCACACAAGACTCCTGCCAAAACTCCCACCCCTTCTGCTGAGCCGGTACCTAGATAGGGTACTCATGTCGAAGGGGTTGGTGAGACTACACCTTTGCCTACCAAGAGACCCACTCCTTCAGAGGGAGCCATTCCTCCTACCGCTGTTCAAACCAAAACCACTTCTCCCGTTCTACAGCTTGTGATTTTGACTAGTGACCCTTTTGCAGCTATCTCCCAGGCTGCAAAGGGTGGTGCCTCATTTGTTGTTACTCCTTCCTCCATTCTCGGCTCTGCTACCGGTGGCCTTGACTCGGACTTATCCTTAGAGGGGTCCGATGACATTCTTGAGGATCCTGATGATGCACTCGTGCTGAAAAAGAGAATTTCCGATTCTGATGAAGAGGGGAGTGCTTTGCCCGAGCCTGACCTCATGGGTATGTATCTCTCTTCCGCTCATCTCTTTTTTTGTTGTATTTGCAAAAACTTGCATACTTATCTCCCCGCTTGCAGAGACTTCTGAGGGGCCAGAAATTGCAGCAGGCGTGGGAATGACTGCTCCTGCTGCACCCGTAGCACCTATTCTTGCCACACCTTCAGTACCTGTTTCTGTCGTACCTACTACTCTTGCTTCTGCTGTGCCTACAGTGCTTGTTTCTGCTACACCCGTAGCCCCCATTCCTGGTAACTTTGGCAATTTTCCTTCTTTTCTTATTTCACTTTCTTTTTCTGCAAGTCTTCTCTTTCCGTGCCATTTTTTTTTTTCATTTTGCCTTGCGTTTCCCCCCCCCCCCTTTTTTTTTGATAGGTCCGCTCCCTACTATCCCTTCTCAGTTTGAGGCAGGTAGTAGTTCTGCCACCGTCCCGGATGATGCTGCGTCCTTCCTTGTCCGCTTTGACTAGCCGGAGGTTAACGACCTTGGTCCGGCAGACTTTTGGGCTTTCGGTCCTCCTTATGTAGACTTTTATGGCTTTCGAGTCCTTGAGGACTGCGTCTCACACTTAGTGATGATCTACAGCCGTCACAGCAATTTTATGCTGGAGTTTCGCCTTGGTGGTTCCTCTAGGGAGCATTTCTTAAAAATGCTGGGGTGTGTGTGCTGAATGACATCGAGCATAACTTCATTGACGCTGTTTCTGCCGGGAGGATCCTGTAGTGGTGGGCCGTGATTCAAGAGCTCATCAGTGTGGGTTTCACCGTGGAGTTTGTTCTTGATCATCTACGTGAGATTGCCTGATCCTTTTTCATGAGGAGAGTCCAGCCAGCCGTTGAGGCCATAGACGCCCGTATTGAGCTTTTGAAGAAAAAAGGTGGCTGATTTGGAGGGTTGTCGTGAGCGTCTTCTTTCCGATGTTAGTGGGCCCAGTCGCTTTGGAGGTCAGAGTCTCATTTCTGGACTTCATTGATGATGGCGTCGTTTCCTTTCCTTTTCTTTGTTTCTTTGTTTCTCTGTTTTTGTTTTGTCACACAGAACACTTATATGTTTCCTGCCGTAGTTACTTGGCTTGTGTTTGCCACAGTTTGGGTTTGTAATAATGCTACACTTTGCTACTTTTTCTTTACTATTGCTATGACATGATGTTAATACTTCGTACTTTTTCATTGCATACTCATGAAAGCACGTTACAATTTCTTCTGTGACATAGTCACTTGGAGGAATAAAAAAAGAAAAAGTAAAGGAAACATAAACAAAAAACTAAGGAAAGGGGACAACCACATAACTTTCTTCTCTAAGCAAAATAACGCTTCAACCATTTTCCATTGATGGGATCCATCAAGTCCCTGCCATCCATTTGAGTTAGGCGATAATACCCACTTTGATGCGCTTCTCTTATCACAAGGGGTCCCTCCCATTTTGGTGCAAACTTGGATGGTTCTGCCAGACCTCGCCTAACGTAGTCTGCCACTTTTAACATTTGTTGTCCTTCCGCAAACACTCTTTCCTTGGTCATCCTGCCGTAGGCTTCAGTCATCTTCTGCCTGTATCTTCAGCTGCGTTCCTGGGCTTCTTCCCTCTTTTCATCAAGTTCTTCCAGGTCCTCAAACCTTTCTGCCGCGAAGACTTCTCCCTCTTTTTATTTTTCTCGCATTTGCATGACCCTTAGGGATGGTGTCATTATTTCTGCCAGACTCACTACTTCAGTTCCGTAGACTAAGGAGAAGGGTGAAAAGCCTGTGGCTGACTTTGTTGATTTTTTGTAAGCCCAGAGAGCATCTGGCAGGTGCATTGTCCATCCTCCCGCATACTCTTGGCTCATTTTGCTATTGATCTTTATGAGAATTTTGTTTGTTGCCTCTGCCTGCCCATTCCCTTGAGGGTAATAGGGTGATGACCTGTGGTGTTTGACTTGGTAGAACTCTAGCATTCTCCTTACATCACTGTTGACAAATGGTGTGCCATTGCCGCTAATGATCCTGTGGGGCACCCCAAATCTCACAATTATATTTTCTTTGATGAAGTTTGCCACTGCTCCCCCTGTGGCCTTGCGGAGTGGCACTGCTTCCGCCCACTTAGAAAATATTCTGTGGCTACCAATATCCATATGTACCCACGTGATGGCGGGTTGACTGGCCCTACCAAATCTAGCCCCCAAGTGTGGAAGGGCCATGGGGTGACCATGCTGTGCAAGCCTTGTGGATGGGTATGAATCAAGTTGGCTTGTACCTGACAACTGTGACACTTCTTTAGAAATTCTGCCGCATCTTTCTTCATGGTTGGCCAGTAGTAGCCCATCTGCAGTAGGCATCGGTAAAGCTTTTTCTTCCCCTGATGTTCACTACATTCCCTTGAATGTACTTCTTTTATCATTTCTTTAGCCTCTTTAGGGCCCAAACACCTCAAAGGGTCTCCATCATATCCTTTTTTGAAAAGGACCGTGTTATGCAAGAAATAACGTGTTGCCAACCTCTTAAGCTTATACCTTTCACTGTGCCTTTGTGGCAGGATGCCTTCTATTAGGTACTGCATGAAAGGGCTTCTCCAATCCTCGCTGATGAACACAGCGTAACTCTCCTCCTTGTCTGCCACAAGCTGGCAGGTCCCACACTGGGTTTGGACTTGATCTGCGTCTTTACCCATGCTTGGCCAATAAAAGCCTGCCCTCTGGAGTCTGCGGTAAAGATTGACTTCCCCGCAAGACCCGTAAGTCTTGTCATGTATTTCTTTCAATTTTCTCTGGGCTTCCTCCTGGCCCACGCATCTGGATAAAACCCCACCTGGCATCCTGCGGTACAACTCTTCTTTTACCAAGGCATAGTCTTTTAATATCTTCAATTCTGTTGCGTCGTCTCCCTTCACCAAGGTTTCCTTTATGGGGATTCGCCAATCCCCTTCGCCAATCCCCTTCGGCCTGTTCCTCCCGGAACTTTTCCTTCAACACCTCAATGATGGATTCTTCCCTCTTGCTGACTTCTATATTAGTGCTATTCCCTTTGAAGATTATTTGCAAACCCAGTGCAGCTAACGCGTCCGCAAACTGATTTTCGTTTCTCGGAGCATGTTCTATCTCAAAAGTTGAGAATTTCTCTTCCATTCTCTAGGCCATTGCTCTGTACGGGGCTAGGCTGGGCTCCTTTAAGGAAAAACTTCCTTTGGCCTGGCAGACGACCAAGTTCGAATCTCCCAGTACTTTCAAATGTTTGACTCCCATTTTGAGCGCCGTGGCAAGCCCAGTTTGATAGGCCTCGTACTCCGCCATGTTGTTTGAACAGGGGAATTCCAACTTAAATGATAGTGCCACTGCCTTGTCTTCTTTTTCATGATACAGAACTACTCCTATCCCTCTTGAATGGGTAGTAGAAGACCTATCAAATTTCATTACCCACTGTTCCCTGACTTCTTCTGCCATAGCTACTTCCCCTGGAACTTCATCATCCAGTGGGAATTCTTCCTCTCCTGGAAACTGCGCCAATAAATCTGCTATAGCCTAACTTTTCACTGCCCTAGGCGTCCCCATCCTCAAGTCATATTGTGATAACTGTAGCAACCACTGGGATATCCTGCTGGAGAGAATCGGCTGTTGTAACAGAGCTTTAATGGCATGTGACTTAGTCATCAGCCATACTTCATAGGCCAAGAAATAGTGACGCAACCTCTGCGATGCGTATACAATGGCTAGGTATGCTCTCTCTGCCCTTGGGTAACGAGTTTCTGCATCTTTTAAGGCGCGACTGATATAGTATATTGGCTACTCGGTACCACCTCCATCTTCCTGAGCGATTAATGCGCCGATGGCGTATGAGTTGGTGGCCAGATAGAGTAGCAGTGGTCTTTTATGAATAGGGGCCTACACCGTGGGGAGGTTCATCATTATCTGCTGTAGCCTCTTGAAGGCCGTCTGCTGCGCTTCCCCCCATTCAAAACTTTGCCCCTTCTTAAGCAACTTGGTGAAGGCAAAAGTGATTGATGCCAACCCAGGGATGAATTTCCGGATATATGAGACTTTTCCTAAGAAGCTCTTCAATTCTTTTACTGTGGCAGGAGGTCTCATCGTTGTTATGGCTGTGGCTTTGGCCGGATCCACGTTTATGCCTCTGCTGTGAACCAGGAAACCCAAAAATTTCCCAGAGGATACTCCGAATGCGCACTTGAAGGGATTCATTCTTAGCTTAAAAGCTCTGCATCTTTCAAATACTCTTTTTAACACCCAAAAGTGTTCTTCTCTTCTCCTTGACTTAACTACTATGTCATCCACATAGTCTTCTAGCTCCTGGTGCATCATGTCGTGAAATATGGCTGTCATTGCTCGTTGATAAGTTGCACCCGCATTTTTTAGCCCAAAGGGCATCACAGTATAATAGAAATTGCCTATGGGTGTTCTGAAGGCAGTTTTCTCTGCATCCTTTGGTGCCATTTTGATCTGATTGTACCCGTTGAAACCGTCCATGAATGAGAACATGGCGCTTCCTGTCGCAGAGTCTATTAATAAATCCATGTTCGGCAATGGGAATTCGTCCTTTGGACAAGCTTTGTTGAGATTTCTGAAATCTACACAACATCTTATCTGGCCGTTCTTCTTCTTTACTGGTACTATGTTGGATAACCAGGGAAGATGCTGGATAGGTTTGATGAATCCTGCGGCTAGCAGCTTCTGCACTTCTTTGACTATCTGTCCTTCTATTTCTGTGTGAAATATCCTGGTAGGCTGGGCCACCGGCTTGGCCTCTGGGTCCACATTCAATGTATGTGCAACAAGCCCGGGATCGAGCCCTGGCATTTCATTGTAATCCCAAGCAAAAACGTCTTTGAATTCTTTCAACAATAGTATGAGTTCTGACTTCTCCTTTTCTGTCAGGCTTGCACTAATTGAGATGGGCCTTGGTTCTTGCGGGTCAGACCCTAGGTTAACTTCTTCCAACTCTTCCTCTGTCGTAACCTGGATGTCCTTTTCTGCCGTAACTGCCTTATCCTTCTCTTCTTCTTTTCCCAAACTTCCTTCAGCAACGCAACACGCCAAACTCTTGTGTTGCCCTTTTTGGGTGGGACCCACTTGCATCTTACCCGTGGGCCCCACGCACCTTCATAATTTATAGACAATCCTGCCATCAAGGCCTTGGACCCTAATGCACTGAGGTATTTCATCTGGCTCTGCGGCAGGTGCTTCTTTCCTTTTCTTCTTTCGCGCCAGTAGCTCTCTTAAATCAGGTTTCGGGTCATCTTGAACATCTTCCCACCTAGGCACAAATGTGCCTTGTGGCTTTGCAACCGAATTTTCTCTAGATAGAGCCCATTGGTCATAAAACATGGTTTCCACCAAGTGGGCTTCTGCCTGCTCGAACGGCGA
This sequence comes from Quercus robur, assembly GCF_932294415.1. Classification (NCBI taxonomy): domain Eukaryota; kingdom Viridiplantae; phylum Streptophyta; class Magnoliopsida; order Fagales; family Fagaceae; genus Quercus; species Quercus robur. Next base: position 43,848,554 of record NC_065534.1, on the reverse strand, counting down.
GGGGTTCGCTGCTATGCGTATCATCCTGCCATTCAATCTTCCCTTCACACATTGGTGGTAGGTGGATGGGACTAGTCAGTGTTTGTGTAACCAGGGTCTTCCCAAAAGCACATGGTAAGATACTTCCATTCTGACTAGGTGGAAGTAAGCTAAAGAGGCTATAGGGCCTACTTTCAACCATAATTGAATGTGGCCTGCGGTGTACTCACCTCTTCCACCGAACCCCGTTACTTCCATCGAGCATCCTTGGATCTTTTTCTCTGAAATTCCTGCGGCTTGCAAGGTGGTTAACGAAATGAGGTTTACGGAAGCACCCGTATCTACCAGGGCCTTCTTAATGGGAATTTGATTTATAGATGCTGCTAAATAGAGAGGCCTCCTATGGTCTGGGTGCCCCACCTCTATATCCTCACTGCTAAACGTGATTTCTGTTGATTCCTACAGGAGGGCCTTGTCTTCTGGTATCTCTGCTGACAGGCATTCCACCCCTGCCTCGGAGGTGATGCTTACCAAAGCCTCCGTGGCTATTTTTCTTTCTTTTGCTGTAAGTCCCAACTGGTTAAATAGATTTTTGAACTTGGCACTCTGCTGAAGAGTGGTAATCGCCGCGACAGGCAGGGCCAAGTTTTCTTCCTCATCTTCTCCCGAGTCTGCACATATCACCACTGCTGCTACACCCTTTCCCTTGTGGTTTGGGAGTGGGTTTCTTTGGACTTCCTGCTGAGTCAACTCTAATGTGCCTTCTTTGATCCTGCGGTGCACCAGCCTACGGAGTGCCCAGCATTCTACAGTGGGATGTTGTACATAGTTATGCAAGCGGCAGAAGCGAGGATCCCTCCTTTCTTCCTCCGCAGGCTCTCTAGAAACCTGGTTGGGTTTAAAAATCCCGTCCGCTATCCATTTGTCAAGTAGCACATCCAGCTCCTTAGGAGTACATGGTAAGGGTGGGGGCGTATCATACTCCCTCCCCTCTGTTTTCCTCCTCTGGTTTCCAGTGGACACCGCCATAGCCTGCGGTGTGTTTCTCTTGTCTGAACTGGGTTTCACGGACTGAGCCGTCTTTCTAGCATTCTGCAATAGCTGTGCGAACTGGGAAATCTCCAGATTCTCCAGGACAGCTCTGAACTCCCGAATCATGTTGGTCATGCACATTTCTACCAACGTCCTCTCTTCACAGTGGTCATAGCAATCAAGTGCTATGTCCCTGAACCATTTGATGTACTCCATCAGATTCTCTCCATTCCTTTGCTTGGTTGCTTGCAGAGTTGCAAGCGTCACCGTTTCTTCCCCGTGAAAGTATTTAGTGCAAAATACATCCACTATGTCATCCCAGGTTGGGATTGATCCTGGTTTTAAGCCAATGTACTAGGTGTATGCCCGGTCGCACAGTGACTTTGAAAACTCCTGCAGACATAAGTCTTCGTCTGCTGCGTAAGGGCCAAGGGTGTCAATAAATTTGCTCACGTGCTCTACTGCACTTCCCTTCCTGCCATCGTACTGGGAAAATGCCCTTGGTTCATACCTCTCGGGGTACGACTTGCTAAGTACTTTTAGAGGATAGGGAGATCTTCGTGCGTAAAACCTCTCCTTTGGTGTTCTGGCTCTCTCTTGCTCCAAGAGAGCCGCCACCTCAGCCATGGTAATGAAATGCTGTCCTGCGTTCTAAGGGACACTTCCTATCAGTGTCTCTTCTCTGTCTGCCACATGATCCGGGTCATGCTGGCTGCCTTTCTCTTTTGTTTTGTCTGCCTTCAGTTGACGGATTTCTTCCATCATTTGTTGCTGCGAGTGCTGCAATGATTGCAATACTTCCACAAAGGTGTTGACATTGTTCGCGGGGACTCTTGTCTGAGGCTGAGGATCAGCCCCCGTTCTGTTGACACCTTCTGTTTGGTTAAGTTGCTCTTGGTGAGGCGTTGTTGGCCTGGAATCTGCTTCTGAGGGTACGACACTCATATTCCGTGTCGTCCTGGACTTTGGTGGCATTGTTTGCAAGGGGCTCTATTTTCTTTTCCTTTGCCCCTGTCTGCTTCCCAACTCCCCAGCGGAGTCGCCAATTTAATGTAGGGGCCTTTTTTTGTATATGGTGTATTGGGCTTGGGCTGCCTCCTGCGGTAATGGGCTGGGCTGCCTCCTGCAGTAATGGGCTAGGCTGCCTCTTGCTGTGATGGGTCCGAATATTTTTGAGTAAGGGAGTTAGGGCCGGTCCAATTGTAACTCAACTTGGGCCGATTTGTGCACAAACTTATGCCTTGTCTGCCAGGAGTAAACTTACGGCAAGCAGAACTGTTGCAGACGAGTTATGGCAGGTAGATATAATAATAATCAAAATAGAGTACTCTGACTATTTAAATAAATGGCTATGTACTCCTTACTAATAAAGCATGATTACAGTCATAATGATATCAATCACCGAGAAAAAATGAAGAAAATAATACTAGCTAATCAAATGGGCATAAATCAAGTTTTAAGCTTAGTCTGCCGCAGTAAAGCCAAAGAGGAGAGAACGCCTCTTCTCAATGCAAATAATCTCCCAGGAAAAAGATCCTGCCATGGGGATTAATGGCTTTGAGGGAGTTGGACCTGAATGGTTATTGCCCAAAGAGAAAGAGTCCTTGTTTACGTTTTGGAAGAAAGTAAGATTTGAAGGGGGAGAGAGGGAAACCGATCTATTGGTGCATGCCCATTGAACTAACTCTCCTTTTTCCTTAGTTTCCTTTCTTTTCTTTTTTGTTTTCTTCCTTATCTTTTTTTCTTTTCTTCTTGCTCTATTTTTCTTTTCACTTCGTAAAATATTCTGTTTTTCGATCCCCTTTTCAGGGCACGGCAAGGGCCCTTTTATAGTGCCTGCTGTGACTAATGTTTTACTGTTTTGCCCCTTAACCACCTTTCTCTGATCTGGGAGTACTTGCCGACCACCAGGTTTGTGCGATGTCCACCCTTGCCAAACAGAGGCAGGTTTGTTTGTTCCTCTGTATACAGTAACATTTCTTCCTGCCACGGTATAAATGTTTTCTCTCTACTCTCAAGGCATGCACCCAATGGTTCCCCCTCAAACTTGCCTCTTTTGGGTGGTCTATCATCCTAGCAGGACGTACCTCCCAAAAGGGCTTGGGTAGGAACCGCAAAATAGACTTTTTCCCCTTTCCCTACCACCAAACCATACACCCTTTACCTCTTACCTCTGGCCCATGGCCCCACCACGTCCTATATTGGCTGGGTACAGGCTGGTGGTGCCTGGGCCTTACGCGTGTTTCCCTTTCAGATATGTCCAAGAGTCTGTCTGCTGCTCATGCGTCTGCCGTGATCTGGAGACTCTCCGTTTGTGTTTCCTAACCCTTCATGTGGGATTTTCTTTGGTTTCCCGCTCCATTCAGGATCTGGGCTTCGTATGATGATGGGCTTTACATTTCTTTGGCTCACTTTTGATTTTCTTTATTGCTTGCCACGTTGAATTGTTATTCCTGCCATAATAACTTAATCCTGCTGGACCTCTTTTTGGGCCAGCTGTTTATCCCTTTTCTCAGTGGCCTGTCATGGGCACTGTTTTGCTTTTACTCATGGGCTCCTATGTCCCTTTGGGCTTTCCTTTGGGCATCCATGGCCCGATTACTTTCTTTGGGCTTCCTCGGCCCGTTTGCTAATTCTACACTCTCATGGGTTTTTTACTAACTTCGTTGGGCTTCCCCGGCCCAATAATCTTATCTTTATCTTTGGGGTTCATGGGCTTGCCATAAACCCCTTACTCTCTTAGTTTGCATTGCCTTGGACTTACGGCGACCCTTTCTCACTTTTCTACCTCATACTCTGCCCATGGGATGCTATTTCTTTCTTTCCTGGCTTCTTTGAGCCCGCTTGCCTCTTCAAGACCCATTTATTTATTTGTTGGGCCTGTGATCCATTATTCCTGCCGCTTGGGTCTAATGAGTTTTTTGCTATTTATCTTGTCAATTCTTTGTAACCCTCATTATTGGGCTTTTCTGTCTGCCTGGGCTTCCACAAATGGCCCTCAACAGCCCTCTGCAAATCAGTTCGTCTTCCTCCCATTTCTTTCTTTGTGCTTTTATCTCATTAGTGTCTTCATCACTTGTAGTAGGAAAATGCATCAAATTCGGATCCAAGACATAGAAAAGTTTCTATGTAGTAAGTAAGAATTTCATCTTGTCTTTCCATTGAGAGAAATTGGTTCCATCAAAGCGATCCAATTTTACCAACTCGTGATTCAACATATTCAATGCTGAAACATCACTTGTTCCTTCCATCGTAGGAAATATTGTCTAAGATTGTTGGAGATATTACACAAAGTAATAATGAGAGAACAAGGTTAATATAAAAGACAAACAAAAAATAGATAACTTGGAGGCACAATATCATTTTCCTTAGACAATATTTGCCCCCCACACTATTGTTGCTAAAGGGTTATCACAAATTTATCCCCAGGATACAACCAAGATGTTGGGTTCTACAGATAGTAATTTTGCAGAATGACCAAAGGATTTCTTGTGTTTCTCTCTAACATAAGTCTTTATTTATATCCATAGGGTTATATTTCATCAAAAGGCACGTATGGAGAGTTAAAATGTTTCATAAAACCATTCACAAGGCTTGAAACCTCTTCAACATTTCTGAACAGTCACTAGAAAATTCTGCAGAAAATCCTGTTTCATGACTTTCAATTGATCGAATAGGAATCGAATAGTGATTGAGACATCTAGAGACTCCAGGATTATTTTTTTACCATTTTTGATCGATCGAGTCAAAGCTTCGACCAATCGAAAATGCTGAATTTCGAATTTTGCACTTAGAAAATTTCAGAACTTGAATTTTCACTTTATAAAACAATATTCTTCAAACTCAAATATCATTATTACAACCTGTTCATGTATATACCTAGATATACAACAGTTTCCACCAACTTGGTCTACAGCTCTTGTTTTCTACCAGTAAATGCATTAATATATATATATATATATATATATATATATATATTCTGAAAAAGTGCATAGACAAAATTTCCAATGAAATATCATGTGTTGGTCCAATTTGTCAATACAGTTCGATCTGTGTTTGCTTTAATCATAAAAACATTCAATAGCTGGTCTATTAACAACCACAACTTGACATGACCCAGGATAGAGGTAACGATGTCATGTCAAATATGCAATTTTTAAGGACAATTATATTCTTACTCTCATTTTTTTACACCTTACATCTGTTCATTGTTTTTAAAATATGGACATTTTTCTATTAATCGTGGATATTAATATAAAATAATAGATATAAACGAGTGTAAGAGAATATTTTCCTAATTTATAATGATAAGCCCTAAGTGTCCATGAGTCAAGACTGGTAAGAGATTTGATGAATTTGACTATAATTTCAACCATCTATTTATAATAATAAAAAAACGACAAACCATAACTATCTGCTCTAAATTATGAGGTCATCAATAATGTCCAATTGGGAGAAAATGGGCTTTTTTTCTTTTTTATTTATTTATTTAATATCCAGCAAAATGCCCCATATCTAGAACTATTTAGGAAAATGCCCCTGTTTTGAAACTTGATTTTCCAAAAATCGAGTTTCAATTTAAAACTTAATTTTTGGACAATTGAGTTATAGCGAACTGAAATTATTATTATTATTATTATTTTTTTGGAACTTGAGTTCATGGAAAAAATTCAAGTGGAACTCGAGTACTTTACATGGAACTTGAGTTCTAGAAATTTTTTTTTTCCTAAGTTCACATTCGCTATAACTCAATGTTCCAAAAATCGATTTATACATTTGAAACTTGATTTTTAGAAAATCGAATTTCAAAATAGGGGCATTTGCCTAATTAGTTTTTAAAAATCGAGTTTCAAAATAGGGGCATTTGCCTAATTAATTTCAAACATGGGGCATTTTTTTGGATATTTTAAAAGGAAAGGGCAAAAGCCCATTTTCTCGTCTAATTGTCCATCCCAACTTATATATAATTGTAATCAACATGTTAATTCAAGATTAACTGTATATATTTTCTTCTGAAAAAAAAAACTTACAATATATTTCTCATCACCTATGTGGAATGAGGTGAGATGCATGCACAAGTAGGGTGGATATTGTAACTCAATACGTAATAATTTGTTTATTTAAACTAACTAGTGCACCCCACCGCCCTCCCATTAACATGATATATGGGAAACTGATTTGAATGATAAGGTTGAGAATGTAAATAAATTTCGAGTGAAGGCATTGTTTATTAATTTTTTTTTCATAAAAAAAAAAATATTAAGGGATACATTGCAAATGATCTAATAATTTATAATAGATAATGCTGGGTTAAAATAGATTGACCCCCAGTTAATTAATTTAATTACCCAAGTTGATTATTTATGTCAAATTACATGCAAATTGTGGAGGGACCAATAAATCACCAAATAAACTAAGTGCAGTGGAAATTAAATTGACATGGTGATTTTTTGACGAATGGGAAAAACCTCTCGCAAGGCAAAAATCCCACCGAGTGAATTTAATGTCATCACTCCCAAGAATCCATTAATCAATAATCAAGCGGTTACAAGTATGAGAAATCTTACCACTACCCTAGTTTATCCCAAAATACCAATCTATAGTTGAACCTTCACTTTAATACCCAATTAAACATGATCTTATAGTAGACTTCTTTGTTATGCACAAATTTCCAATCTGTGACAAACTTCTTTGCACGGATCCCAGTATGTGACTAACTCCAACAACTTGATTGGTTGTTGTTGGTTGCAAAATTCTTTACTTCAAAAACAATGAAGATCAAGAAGCACTTAGTTACAAAACCCTAAGGCATACAAACGCAGTAACTTCACATACAGAGTATATGAGTTTTAAGTCTTTGTTTCTGTACTTGATGACTTTTAAAATAAGCTTTATATATTACTAGGATTGAAGAGAGAGAAACCCTAATCATTCAAGTTATCATGAGCCGAATTTTAGATATGAGAATTCTTGATAAATCGAGCTTGTGTTTAGATTCTTCGTTAATCCTCGATAGCAGCTAGGATTGAGCTTAATGAAACAAATTTTCTTCACTAGTTTCTTGGATCAAACTTCAAACATTTTATTTATTTATTTAGACATCTAATGAAGAATATAAGAAGTTCGTAAATATTTTAGTATGGTGTCTTCTTATTTATCTAAACAAAATAAATAATTGTGAGAAAATTTTGAAATTTGTCTTCTATTTGGAATTTTTATTTTAAGAAAATAAATAATTCAGTTGACAAAAGATGATGTCAAGCTAAACTGATAAAAAAATTTTGAAATACAAATTTTCATCTTGTATGTGTCATTTGTGAAATTTTTTTTATTATTTCGAGAGATTTAACTCAATTGGTATCTTTACTCAAGCTATATATCCATTAGACTTAAATCTTGACTCCATTACCACCTGATAAGCAGCCCATTGGTTGCAAACAGGCTTATAAATTCAAATATAGATCAAATGGTACAATAGAGAGATACAAGGATAGGTTGGTGGTTAAATGTTTCGCACAAATTGTGGGCTTAGATTATCATGAGACCTTCTATCCAGTGGTCAAGTTTGTGACTATTATGACCTATTATTATGGCTATTGCATCAAACTGACATCTAGTTCAACTAGATAATTTTATTTTTTATTTTTTTTGTTTAGATCCCTAAAATCAAATTCGTTTAACTTAATTAATTAACCAAGAACTTACTTAGGTTGATTTTTCAGATCTAGGTTAAACTCATGAAATCATATTACTTAGTGCAGAAAAATAAAAAAAGACAGTAATATGATGATCTAGAAAAACCAATGAAACCAACAGTTTCACAATAAAAAATCTTGGGGAGGATTTAACCTAATCTATCCTTAAGGCAACAAATTCACTGTAATAGAATGAAAGTTTTACAATAGATTTAAACCCAAAATCTAAAACTACATCTTGTAGTACTTACTCACATGACCATGTGTAGCTCTAAATCCATGGATTCTTCTATCTGAATTTATCACACACAAACACCTAAGTTTGTGACTCTAAGATCCCACTCAAAGCTTTAAATCATCAACTATGTATGATCTTGTATGCAGCAACTTTAGATCTACCAGTTCTAATGGTATGTGAAAGTTCTAATAGTGTGTAAAATACCTATGAACATTTAAACCCTCAAACACAAAAATACAAACACAAGCTTATAATCAAATAATATATGCACAGAATATGAAATATAAGCTATAACCAAATTGGTAACACACTCTAAACCATAATTAATCACAATCACAGCAGTAATTAAAAGGTAAAGAGAAAGGGAAGAAAGATGTAAACACAAAGATAACACGGTGATATGTTATCGAAGAGGAAACCGAAGCACTCGACGAAAAACCTCTTTGCCGCCCTCTAAGCGATCAATAATCCACTAGAGAATGAAGTTGGGATACATGAATAGCAGAAGACCCTCCAAACCTAATTTACCCAGTGCACCTAAGTCTTCCAAGTTTCTTGCTTCAACAGGGTTACGCCAAACCTTGTCTTCTCTAGCTTACTGGATCTCCCAATCGCCTATTGCATTAACTAAAATGAATTGATCCCTTCTAAACTGCTTCCCAAGTACGAAAATACCTCCTCACTGATATGGGTATGGTAAGATAAGGATTTGGCTAAATGTATCTCTCAAGGATATGTTAATGGAGAGGATGCGAGTAGAGGAATTTGGAGAATCAAAAGATGAAGATTGTGGATGAGTCAATCTTGTTTTTCTCTAGGTTTTCTTTCTTAAAATTTTCTCTGGAAGTCTCTACATTTTGTGGGTATAAGGGTATTTATAGTAGGGTGTATGAGGAATGCGAAAGGTCAATTTTTATCAAACAGGGCATTCAGGCGACTCGACCTCATGACTAGAACGAGTTGCGAGCTAACTGCCTGGCTAGACTGGAAGTTGTCATGTAGTGCAACAGCTGGCGTGACCCTTTAGCTCCCCTACATGCTTCACACGTGTGCCATTTTGGCGACTTGCCAATCGCGACCTAGTCGCGAGATCCAGTCGTGAGGCTTTTCTTGAGTGCACACTTCTTGAGCTTTCTTCACACTTTCTCACACACTAACCTTACAGAATTCCTACCTAAATACAGGGTATCTAATTGCTAAATTACAAGAAAATTTGGCACGGAATAAAGCCAATACATGATTGAATAAATTCAACCTTACAATCTCTCCCTTTGGTTATTTCGTGAAAAAACCCTAAAATAGACTCTAGACTTAACATGTGAGTTGGGAACATTTGCCAAAACTTACTTGCACCTAACTCTGGAACTTGTGAAGCTCTTGAACCATACAAACAAGTATTTCTTGAAAACAACAACATAAGATGATCATTGTAAGCAGAAATCTTGAAATGCATATGGAGCAAGCACAATGCGATCAAGTAGTGTAGATAAAAGCAATAAAGCGTGGCTTGACCAAACAGGAATAATCACTATAAATAGTGATCACAATGAACATTCATACAAGGAATGAACATCCGGACATGCAAGCTAATAAGCTCAATGCAAAGTATCATTTGCATGTCCAACACTTAACCGATACAAAAACCTAAAGTAATTGCATCAAGGATAAAAATCCAATAAGGGCACAAGAGTGATGTAATAAAGAAAATGCATAACATTAACTAAAAGTACTTAGCTACAAAGTAAAGGTACAAAAAAATAAGAAAAACAAACAAAACAAAGTTTTCTTATAATCAAAGTCTTTTCCCCCTTGGTAAATGCATCTCCCCTATGGTAATCTCTCCCTCTATAAATGTGCACGAGATAGAATTTCTCCCCCTAAGGATGTGCACAAGAATCATATAAAAATGACAAAACTCTCCAGTATACTCTCTCTCTTTTTGTCACGAATAGACAAAGGGTCAAGGAGAAATGAGGGCAAGAGATGAAGAAATGAACAAGGATAAAGATGCATGAGGGGTGCAAGATGAATGAGAAAATGAAGCTCAAACAAAAGACAAAACAAAATGTTACAAAGTATAAAGTAAACATGACATGATAGGATGAAGAAACAAGGTATAGACCAATGCATGACAAGGGTAGTAAGGTGTGTGCAAGAGGTGGCTATGTGCAATGCATGACTAAAGCATGGAAAATGCACATGTGAGGCAAGGTGTGTTAAATACACAACCAATAAACCAAACATGTTCCAAATGAGGAAATATGAGAAACCCTAAAGTTTGGTACTCATCAGAGTCCAAACAAGTGAGAAAATGCCTAAAAGACATTTTATCAAACACCTAACGTGCACACTATAAACAACAATATAAAATAATGCATGAACATCATGAAATGCATGCTTAATACATGTTCTTTTTGCCATAAGAGGCCAACATGCAAAGAAAATCATCAAAAGAAACCAATCTCATACAAAATTTTGACAAAAATTAAGTTTCCCTCACCCCTATGATGAAAATTTCAACCAAGAGCACAACAACTCTCCAAAACATAATCTAAGGATCAAAATTAAAGAAAAAAGTTTAGAATAACATTAGAGATGTTAATGGAATGGAAAATCATTCAAATTGATTGGGTTTTGATGTAAAAATATTAAAAGAGGGGTTTAAGAGAGGATGGGAGAGGTTTAAAACATGAACACAGAGTGATAAAAATCACTTTCAAAAACATATAAAATGATCAAATTTTTTTTTGGATTGATCTATATATAGTTGAGTACACACACATCACATTTAAACAAGTACAATCGAACAAATGAATAAGATATTTATTGAATATTAGGCATGTGTGTTGTGTGTGTGTATCAAATGTGGAATAGTCCTTAGTCTAGAGTGAAACTTTAATGATCAATTCAATCAAGTCATGCACAACTAGTACTAAGTTAAGTGGTCTATCTCAATTATAGAAATGAACATATATGACCTCCCACAAAACTTAATAACATAATTTTGAAGCTTTTCATTTGGCTTTATATACATCATATCATTTGATCTTTTTGAATTAATACATCTCATTTTTGAGATCGATGCCTGAAATTTTTTATATTTCAATTTGATGAACAAGTCTTTGGCTTTTTGGGTATCATACATTTTCATAAAAGTCGCTTTCCCTTTTTCCTAGTCAAATACTAGTATGTGCAACGGCTTTTGCAACTCATTATCTCTTTTCATTTTGAGATTTAGATTTGTTGAGCTCTTTAAGCAAAAACATAAACAAGTGGGAAGATATATATGCACAAGTCTATGCATGTCTTAAGATCAACAAAACCATTGACTAATCATTCATGACAAGTTTGAAGATCTATTCACAACAGTTACGTAGATGTCAAGATTTTTCCCACAATGATATGGGTGCATATATAACAAGTTAAGCTCATAAATGCACTAAGCCATTAGTGTGGAAGTACAAGGCTAAACTCACATGTGATATGTGCTTAAATACTATGTGCGACGGCTTTTGCAACTCATTATCTCTTTTCATTTTGAGATTTAGATTTGTTGAGCTCTTTAAGCAAAAACATAAACAAGTGGGAAGATATATAGGCACAAGTCTATGCATGTCTTAAGATCAACAAAATCATTGACTAATCATTCATGACAAATTTGAAGATCTATTTACAACAGTTATGTAGATGTCAAGATTTTTCCCACAATGATATGGGTGCATATATAACAAGCTAAGCTCATAAATGCACTAAGCCATTAGTGTGGAGGTACAAGGCTAAACTCACATGTGATATGTGCTCAAACATATACAATCAAACTTTTTGAATTTTTTACTTTTTATGTGGTTTTGGAATTTGTACTCACATAAAACTAAAACATAAAAGTAAGATCAAAACAAAACAATGCATATAAAGAAATGCAAGATGCACAAAATGCATGAAGATATGGCATTCGATGCATGAAGGGTCCTACAAAGATCGAAAGAATTAGATCAAGGACTAAAAGAGCAAAAGCTCAACCATAGGAACCTTTTCTCATCCAAACACAACGATTGTTTGGAATGAGTGTCTCATGAGAAGTGAGACAAGTGTTGGAAGAATAAGAACTGGAGATGCATATAGACAAGGAGTTACGAGCATTAAACACTTTCTTTAACAACATGATATTTTCATTCAAATTCGGTTTACCCTTTTTAGCACAGCTTCCAAGAGGCTCAAATTTCTCTTTTCTTTTGATTCTTTCAAGAGCATGAAATTTAGAGCATTGAGGTTTTATGTAAAGTTGTAATTTACAACTATATGTTTTTTTGGTTTTAATTCCGTGCCAAATTTGATTGTAATTTTATTCAATCTTTTATACCTTGTATTTATTGTGGGATTTAATTGTAAGGGTTGTGTGATAGAGAGAGTGTGTGAAGATTCAAGCAATTGAAAACAAAAGAGTTTTCGCGGGTAGCTCGCGACTAAGCATCCTGCGAAATGATGCATGTGCCCTGCACATGACTGGAATGCGAAGAGTCAGGATAGATGGAGACAGCTGTGTTTCGCGAGTAGCTCGCGGGTAAGGCCTTCTTGCAAGACACTTGCGAGACATTTTGTTTTGCTAAACTATGCTATCTGATACACACTTTCTGTACCCACACTATATATACCCACATTACTCACAAAAATTGAGGAGTGCTTTAGAGAGAAAACCCTAGCCACAAATCTTGAGAGTTAGAGATTGTTCTACCCATATTTCTCTACACAATTGCTTGTGGATTTTCCTCAACTTCTACCTCTTCATTTCCATACCATTGAGAGGTTGATAGCCCAAACACTTACCACACCCTTTTAGAGGTTCAGTGAGGTTTTGGTGCTGCTGGGAAGTATTGGAAGAAGCCAAGGATGGCAGATGCAACATGGAGCTTATTGCAGGATCCGGAAAGTTAGACAAGACACGGTTCCGAGAAGCCTTGTTGGAGTAGGAGTTTGGAGGGCTTAGGTACATTGGGTAGATTAGGCTTGGAAGGTCTCTTGTTAACCCATGTATCTCAACTGATTGTCTAGTGGATCGATTACAACTTGGAGGGCGGCGGAGAGGTCTTTCGTCGAGTTCTTCGGTTTTCTCTTCGACAACACATCGGCGTGTTATCTTGTGTTTGCATTCTTCTTCCCTACTCTTTTACTTTTCATTTTACTGCTATGTTATAATGTTTATGGGTTAGAGTAGTTTGTTTTTTTATCCACTTGCATTTACTCTATTTCGCACTCAGTATTAAGTTAGAGTAAAATCAATCGAGTCGTAACTTTAATTTGGGGGTCTAAATAGCTCTTGTGTTTTCACACATTTTCGAGCATTCATCTTAAATGACCAAAGGCACCACAATGGTGACATACAATGTGTTTAAGTCCACTAGACTTTTTGCGAAAGGATCTAACAACATGGTTTTGTTCTCTTTTCAACTTATGACATTGAGGTCTTATATGACCAATCACACCACAATGGTGACAAGTTGGAATAGATTTAGATCCATTCAAAGCTTTAGGTTGAGACATAAATGGAGGCTTTGACTTAAGAGCCTTTCTCTCCACCTTTTGATTTCTTTTGTGTGGAGGAATGTACACCAATTTGTCCATTGAGGTAGAACATAAAATAGGCACAAAATCGGGTACCACAACATAATTGCAACAAATATTTTCATCTTTTTTAGCAATAGGTTTAGCAATCAAACACTTGGCATGCATCTTAAGATATTTATTTTCACATTTTAGCTCATCAACAAGTTTGTTAGACAAAACAAGTTTAGCATTCAAGTCCATATTCAAACATTCAAACTCTTTTAACTTTTCAAGAGAATTTTCAGCAAGTTTCTTATATTTTTCAACCAATTTGTTGGATTTATTGAGCTTAGCAATCAAATCATCATTTTCATAAAATAACTTGCTCAAATTCTTTTGAAACTTCTTAGCATTTTTTTTAAGAGTTTGATATTAGGAATATCAACAATACTCAAAGATTCATGTAACATAGCATCACAATTATGAGGATTATCACTCATAGAGGCATTTTCACAAACACGTGGCATGTTACATTCATCAACATCCAAAACATGCATAGAGGCATACAAAGCACCATTCGTGACAAATAAACACAAGGGGCCAAGGATCACATTTAGGTATTTAAACTACAACAAGTGCACCTGCTCTGATACCAATTGAAAGTTCAAATAGTGTGTAAAACACCTATGAACGTTTAGACCTCCAAATACAAAAATACCAACACAAGCTTATAAGCAAACAATATATGTGTGAAATATGAAATATAAACTATAACCAAATTGGTAACACACTCTAAACCATAATTAATCACAATCACAGCAGTAATTACAAGGTAAAGAAAAAGGGAAGAAAGATGCAAACATAAAGATAACATGGTGATGTGTTATCGAAGAGGAAATCAAAGTACTCGGCGAAAAACATTTCCACCACCCTGCAAGTAGTCAATAATCCACTAGAGAATGAAGTTGAGATACATGAATAGCAGAAGTCCCTCCAAGCCTAATCTACTCAGTGCATCTAAACCCTCCAAGCTTCTTGTTCCAACAGGGTTATGCTAAACCTTGTCTTTTCTAGCTTACCGGATCCCTCAATCACCCATTGCATCAACCAAAATGAATTGATCTCTTCTAAACTGCTTCCCAAGCACCAAAATACCTCCTCATTGATATGGGTATGGTGAGATAAGGATTTGGCTAAATGTACCTCTCAAGGATATGTTAATGGAGATGGTGAGAGTAGAGGAATTTGGAGAATCAAAAGATGAAGATTGTGGATGAGTTAATCTTGTTTTTCTCTAGGGTTTTTCTCTCAAAATTCTCTCTAAAAGCTCTCTACATTTTGTAGGTATAAGGGTATTTATAGTAGGGTATATGAGGAATGCGAAAGGCCAGTTTTCATCAAATAGGGCATTCTGGCGACTCGACCTCGCGACTAGAACAAGTCGCAAGTTTGAGTCGCGAGTTAACTGCCTGGCTAAACTGAAAGTTTTGTCCTGTAGTGCAACAATTGGCGTGACCCTTCAGCTCCCCCTGCATGCTTCACACTGTGCCATTCTGGCGACTTGCCAGTCGCAAGATCTAGTCCCAAGGCTCTTCTTGAGTGCACATTTCTTGAACTTTCTTCACACTCTCTCACACACTACCCTTACATAATTTCCACCTAAATACAGGGTATCTAATTTTTAAATTAGAAGTAAATTTGGCACGGAATAAAGTCAACACATGATTGAATAAATTCAACCTTACAGTATGTAAATGGAATTCCGATAATGGCTTTTAATGGAGAAGTCACAGTACCTTTTAGATCTCAAAAGAGAAGCTCCAAAGTCATAATAAAACATGTCCTAGGGTTTTCTTTAAATGCTAGAAGAATTTGATCTGAAATCGTAATCACTTAATGGGCTTAATGAACTGTTGGGTAGAAATTAAATTCTGCAAATCCGTGCCTCGATCGGTCGAACCTATTCTCTCAATTGGTCGAACCTGGCAAATTTTGTTTTCTTGAACCTGCAGCTTCCTTGTTCTTGTGTTTTGACTTGTAACATCTGAGCATTGTCTAATATATCCTATAGGCTTAGGAATCTATATCTAGACAAGTTTATGCTCACGGTTTTCCAATTGTTCTAAACTTTTAGAACTTAACAATAATAATGCATTTTTGTATGGAAACTTGTTAGAAGAAGTACACATGCTTCCTCCTCCAGCGTTTGGAAACAAAGGGAACCTAATCTAGTTGGCAAGCTTCCTGAATATTTACATGGGCTTAAGCAAACAAGTAGGCAATGGTTTTCAAAATTATCCACCACAATCATCTGCCAAGGTTTTGTTTAATCCCAAGCTAATTATTTTGTGTTTACTAGAATCCAAGGCACCTCAATCATCACCTTTTTGGTTTATGTTGATGATATTTTGGTAGCTAGTAATGATTTGGATGCGGTATCCAATTCAAGCAATTCCTTCATGATCGGATTAAATTGAAGGATCTTGGACCACTAAGTATTTCTTAGGTCTTGAGATTGCAGGTCATCCAAAGGCATTGATGTTTGTCAAAGGAACACTTAGAATTACTTGCTAAGTCGGTCAGTTGGGATCTAAGCCATCAAAGCTTCTGATGGAAGAACACCTTAAGCTTTCAGCACATGAAGGTTATCTATTAGAGGATCCATTGTATACAAGACTTGTTGGAAAACTACTGTATCTCACACTAACAAGACCATATATCAGCTATAGTGTCCACCATTTAAGCCAATTTCTAGCAAGCAACCTCATTTGAATGCAATCTATATAATTTGCATGTATGAGAAAGGTAGTCCAGGACAAGGTTTATTCTTCTTAATTTCTTCTTCTATAGAATCTCTACACCTAAAGGCACACTGTGATACAAAATGGGTTGGTTGTCCTAACATCCGAAGGTCAATTACTAGTTTTTGTGTATTCTTAAGAGATTCTTTAATCTCTCGAAAATCCAAAAAACAACAGGTTGTGTCTTAGTACTCAGTAGTGTCAGATTATCGAGCTATGGCCACAGTGGTGAGGTCGTTTGGCTTGTTGCTTAATTTGCTTAAGGACTTTAAAATACAACATTCCAAACTTGCTCTTCTATATATATTGTGATAGCCAATATATATTGATGCTAACACTGTTTACCATGAAAAGATCAAACACATGCATTGAGCTGAGTTGTTACTGTTGGGGCTCAAATAATATTATCACTAAAATTATCAATTCAAAATAGCAATCACACAAATATCTATGTGAAAAACGTTTTCTCTTTGAAGGGAAAAATTATGGGACAAATTCCGAATCAATTCATTATTATCAACTCAATTATAATAATTATCAAGTTTACTCCTAATTTGAGATCCACCAAATACAATAATAAAACCTCTAGTGTATGTCTCGCGGCCAAAGAAAATCTCCTTATTTTCTTTACTCTCACACACTAATTATATATCTCGAAGGCCAGTGACGAAGCCAGAAATTTTTTTTAGGGGAGCCAATCTAAATATAACATAATTCTTAAGTACAAACAAAATTATACTTAAGAAAATACTTTTATTCCATCAATTAAATTTGCCCCAACAAAGTTGTCTCATACATTCTTTCATAGTATTACAATAATTTATAATTGAATTTGAAATAAATTTTCCTATTAGTCTGTTTTTCTATATATACCAATAGAAATTCACTTTTTTTTTTTACCAAATATAGAAATTCACTTAAAAAGTATTAAGATGATAATTGAACAACTCAAACCATTATTAACAACTTCATACATATTAAAATAATTCAAGAAGCAACACTATTAATTTAGCCAAAAAGAAGAAGAAGAGAAGACCAGCACAAGCACAAGCACAAGCACAAATAATCCATACGTATATAATAGATTTAAATATAAAAGAATCAATATTATATCCAATGGCACAATCCCACAAGCCACTCATACAGAAGCACAAATCCTAGCCTTTCATGCAGCACAAATCCACAAGCACACACAAATCACTATGCAGCACAAATCAAAGCCATTAACTACTATTGTAAACTCAAACATGTAGAGTACCACAAATAGAGATAGAGAGGGAGACATATGATTTGGTTTGCCTATTAGTGAGCATCATCATCCCGTGAAGAGTCTTGCAAGCCAACGGTAGTCATCAATGGCTGTCGTGGTGCTGCTCAGGGCATAGAGGCAATATGGTGATCACCATCTGGGCTTTTACTTTTCCTTTTCTTTTTATATATATATATATATTATTCTGGGTATTAGGGATTTGTAATTGAAGAATTTTTTGTTTTTTGTTTTTGTTTTTGTTTTTAGTTCTTTTGTTCATTAGGGCCTTGTTATTTTGTATTATTAGTTGGGTTTGCTATATTTGTACCAATTTAATTTTTTTTGAGGGGTTTCTATGGACTGGTTCAGAAGTTTTAGGGATCAATTATGAAAAGTTAAAGGTTTTTTATTTTTATTTTTCCTTTTGTGATAGAACTAAATTTTAAATTTTGATAAAGCCAAATTCCACAATTTTAGGGGGGCCGGTTGTTATATTTTTTGTTTAAATTGTAATTTTATCGCGCCCTCTAATGGAAATTTCAAAAAGTTAAGGGATCATGGCCCCCTAGCTCCACCTTTGTCGAAGGTGGTAACACTATACTCTCTCTTTTCTAACATTTTTCTTTTATTCTTTCTTTTTTTTCCACGTAGCTCTCATTTGCTATCTCTTTATGTGTTTTAGGGTGCGTTTGAATCGGCTTCAAATGAATTCCAGAAATCAATTTCCGGAAAAGAGGGCGTTTGGCTGTCACGGAAAACGTTATTTTCCGGAAAATGTTTTCCTGTTGACCGAAATTTTCAGCCTTGACCACGGAAATCCATTTCAGTACCTATTTTCACTTCAATTGATTTCCGGAACTGGGGACGCGCAAGGGAGAACGAGCGAGCTCACAGCCTTGACCACGAATCACCCTTCGCGAGATTGCGATCGACGCGAGCGGTGCTTCGCGAGATCGCGCCGTCGATCGCGATCTCGCGGAGCGTCGAGCGACGCTTCGCGATCGACGCGAACGGTGGCGCGATCTCGCGGAGCGTCGAGCGACGCTTCGCGATCGACGCGAGCGGTGCTTCGCGAGATCGCGCCGTCGATCGCGATCTCGCGGAGCGTCGAGCGACGCTTCGCGATCGACGCGAACGGTGGCGCGATCTCGCGAAGCACCGTTCGCGTCGATCGCGAAGCGTCATCGCGATCGACGGCGCGATCTCGCGGAGCGTCGAGCGACGCTTCGCGAGATCGCGAACGGTGCTTCGCTCACCGTCGATCTCGCGAACGGTGCTTCGGCGCCGTCGATCTCGCAAACGGTGCTTCGGCGCCGTCGATCTCGCGAACGGTGCTTCGCCGCCGTCGATCGCGCCGGTTCTTTTGGGTTTTGTAGTGTTTTTCTGGGTTTTGTCTTTTCCTTCTTCTTTTCCAAACACCAGAAAATATTTTTCGGAAAATTTTTTGAAATGCAACCAAACACACATAAATATTTTCCTTTTCCGGAAATTAGCATTTCCGGAAAATATGTATTTTCCGGAAAACATTTTACGACAACCAAACACAGCCTTACAAAAAATGTTGTTAACCCATAGTTTTCAGAACCGGACCGGATCGGGAGGTCGAACCGTGAAAATCGGGAACCGAGATGAAAACTGGTTTTTTAAGCATAAAGAGCCGGATTTTTTGTTAATTCCTTGAACTGCTAAAACCGGGGTTGGATGGCACGAACTGGTGAGAACCGTGTGGTCCAACCCCTTAACAATTTTTATTTATTTATTTATTTTTAAAAATAACTTAACACAATTTTATTCTACTTAATTAAATTATCCATCTCTTACAAGGAATAAAAAAAAAATATAATTAAAATCTTTCAAAGATATTCAAATTTACTTCAAAACTTAATCATAAATTTTAATGTTTTTATGGTTATTATTTTATTTTATTAACTTTCTTATTTAATTATTAAATATATGCTTGAAAATCATTAAATTTCCCTCACATATATAGATATATAGTCAATTTTGCTAGTTTTATAAATTTAATATCTATATTTAGGTTTTAATTAATTATTAAATTAATTATAACGTCATTACAGTTCGACCCTGGTTCGATCTTGGTTCAACCTCAAAAACCTTGAACCTCTCCCTTTTACGGTTTAATGAACGGTCCGGGTTTGAAAACCTTGAACAAAACCCAAACCTTGTTATCTCTCTCTTTAAGTTATTTCTGAAGCTTTTTTTTTTTTTTTTTTTTTTTTTTTTTCGCACTCTATTTTCCCTCTCCCTATTGGAGGACTCTTGAGTTAAATCCATCAAATTCTTTGTAATATTATCTATTTAGAAGATTTTTTTTTTCTATTCCTTCTTGGATAGGGTATATATTATTCCTTTAACAAATAATAAACTTTCATTTCATATCAAAGAATAGTCTTTCCTTCCACACTAAAAAATCTCAAATTAATTTTCCTTCTTTTAACTTTTCAACAATTTGGAATTTTGAGTCAATATCCCAACAGTTAATTTGTTAAAGAGAAAATAAAAGACAGCTTGATAAAACCTTCCATGTGCCCACTAAACATCAATTAGCAGACCTTTTTACTAAACCCCCCTGACCTCCAACAGTTCCATAATCTACTTTGCAACTCCATCTTCAGGGGAGTATTAAAGCTTAATTTGAATCAAGAAGCTGGCCTAATGTTGAAGGTTCAGAGAGTTGTATGACTTGCAGTTTACTGATTACTAAGTACTACTACAAATCGTTTAATCTATTCTGGATTGTATTATTGCTGGGTTGTATTATTGTTACCCGGAAGAACACCTATCCTCTTGTCATTGGCTCACCACAGTTAGCGTATAGTTAGTTACTAGCCGTTAGTTAATTAGAGAGTTGTATGAGTCCAGTTAATATATGGCCTTAGGGCACACATTAATCATCTAACCATATTTCACTCTCTATCCGTTGTAGAATGATAAGATTGCAAAGGGCAGCAAAGAATTGAACCCACATACACAATCAAAAAGGTATCTAGATATGGGACATCAATGCGTATGTATATGCAGTTACATTTATTGCCATTGCATTATTGCACCTATTGACATCTGCTGAAGTAAAATCCATGAGGCATAGCTCATCCAAATACTTACTAAGTGCGTAGCCTGACAGAAAGGTCCAATGTTTTGTTCAGGAAAAAAGAAGGCCAAGGTTTTCCTCCAAAAAGAAAAGTATTTGGCTTCAACCCAAGTAAAAACTATAGTTTAAAGCTGTCAGTCAAACTGAGTCAATAGCCTCGGATCCAAAGCTCAAATGAGTTATGAGAGATTCAGAACAAAGCCCTTCATCTGATTCAACTGGTGCACAGCCATATATATTAATAGATAAAACTTAGTCGCGTTTCCTTGAGTGTAGTACATGAGATTCTTTTATTAAATTCAAATACTTGCTTGGTTACATTGATGATTAAAGCATAATTAAACAGTGTTATTATTCATGAGGACTATTAATTCAATACATTTATGTACGTGAATTTAACTAACCTAATGTATTGTACTTAACTACTATATTTAGTTAAAAGCCTTATAACTCAACTAGCTGGTATTCTTATATCTTTTCAATAAAGATATTTAGAATTCAAATCTTCCACTTAACTACTAAAAAAAAGAAGTTGTTATACCTAAGTTTTTCCCACATTGATCTATATATAATATAAAAATGAAATGATTGACTTTTTATTGACTACTTCTCATTGCGCCACGTGGCTACACAAATATATGTCACGCGTATATTTAAAAACACCAAAAAATTGTGCCTTTTCATTTTGCCTTTTTAGTTTCAGTATCTACTCACCGTTTTATATAAGATGTATATATTAAAACAAAAAATTGTCATTGAGAAAAATACTAAATGAGAAGTCTAAGGAGAATGACATTCGTAAGACGTGTAAAGAAATCGTTCAGTATTATTGTTGCTATCGTTAGTCTGGCTTGATTCCTGAACCTTTTCACAATTTAACCAAAAAAAAAAAAAAAAAAAGACTTACAAATGGTAATTTTGAAGAAAACTCCTATGTTTCTTGTGTTTCTATGAAAGATGAAAGAGAAGAAATTGAGAAGAAGTTACTAAATGAATATAAACCACTATTTATACCTAAATAATTATGATCCTTCAATAGGCACATTTTCATTTAATGTGCACATTTTCGGTTAATAGACACATTTTTATTCAAAAGGTACATTTTCGGTTAATATGCACATTTTCATTCAATAGGTACATTTTCGATCAATATATATTTTTTCATTCAATATGTATATTTTCTGTCAAGAGGCACATTTTCGTTCAACATGCAACTTTTTGTTCAATATATACCTTTAGGTATATCAATTTAAATGGTTATGACATTTCAATAAACACTTTTTAGCATATATATTATAACATATCTTTTATATATCTATATATACAACGCAAACTAAACTAGAGACACAACATTATGCATTTTATTTCTTTCCACCAGAAACTAATAAATAAAACAACATTGTTTTTTTTTTTTTTTTTTCCTAAAACTCATCCAATAGCTATTCTCATGCATAGTATTGCATAGGTTAGAAACTAATATTCATTGTTATTTCTTTTTCATGCGTGCATAAACAAGAAAAGAAGCAGATATTTCCCACCACTTTTCCCTGTAAAGACAAGATGGAGAATAAACATGAAGAAAGGGGACTGTAAAGGCAACCGAAAAAGGCCATACCATGCATGCACATTAACTATTGGTTAAAAAAAAAAAAACACTATATAGTGTGTGTATATTTGAGAATCTACTATATAGTATATACGAGTGTTATATTTGGGCAAAGTAGGGGCGTCTGAAAATGCATGGGTAGTAGCTGTTTGTAGTTAGTCTGAAAAGGAAAAAGACAGCCCTCTGGGTGAAACCCCAAAAACAGTAATCTTTTTGTGGTCCCTCGTTACCCCCACTAACAGTCACTAGGGCTCGATCAAAGTGTTAGTAGTGGTAGTCGAAGCCAGACTCACTGAGCCTTCAGAAACTATAAACTCTCTCTCTTGCCCTTTCTCTCTCTCTCTGGCAATTGGCAAAGCCAAATGCAAAGTTTTACTGAACAGTAGAATCTGTGAACTCTACTGTGTACACTTGTCTGCATATCTGCAATCACTGAATTCACTTGACCACATAGTGATTCTCTCTCTCTCTCTCTCTCTCTCTCTCTCTCTCTCTCACATATATATATATATATATATATATATTGAGAGAGGGAGATTTAATTATTTACTACAAAAACAAATGTGACGAAAATGAGGCCTTTAATTATGTAATCTAATTGCTACTTCAAATATTAAGGATCTATTTGGTAACATTATTCTAGTAACACTGTTTGTATTTTTTAGAAAGATGTATAAGTGAAAAAATGTGTAGAAATACATATAATGTTGTTTAGAAACTGATAGCATGTGTTTAAACATATGTACCAAACAAGCCCTAAACACATAGAATTTTAGCTTTTACTGTACTATTTGTCTTCATCCTCTCCCTCTCACATTCGAACACAGCATAGAAACTGTCACTAATTACCAAACTTTAATAAAAAACAAAGCCTAAACACCTAAGTGTTGTATTACAAAAAACAAAAGGACCCACGGTCTCCATTAATGTCATTTTCTTCATCATCATTTTCATTATCATTATCATCATCTTCTTCTTCAACTTCACACATGTTCGTGGTGATGGTGTGAGGAGCATGCCCATCCCCAAATGCCCTAACATGGTCCTTAAGAGACCTCTTGTGTTTGAAATCAGAGCCACAAATACAAAACCAGAGCTTTCCACAGTTCTTCTCATGAGTCCTCCAATCACCTCGTACAGCAAAAGGCTTCCCACATTTTCTGCAGCCGTACGGCTTGGCTCCATGCTTTCTCTTGTAATGAGTCTGAAGGGTCCTGAAATCTTTCAGAGGCCTTGACCTTGGGTGCTCTATGTTGTTCTTGCAACCCTCAGCACAGCAATAGCATGGCAGTCTCAGCATGGAAGAAGCGGGTTTTGTCCCTCTCAATGATTCTGGGCCCTTTCGGTACTGTGACCCATGCCCCCACATGTGCATCTATACCACCCAAAAGAAAAATTATATATATATATATATATTAAAAAGAAAAGAAAAGAACAGAATTTGACACAAGAAAAGTAAAATAATTCAATAAGATGAATGTAAATTCCTATTTAGTGAAAGTGAAAAATGAGAATATAAGCATATATGTGATAATGTGACATTTATATATGAAATTGGCTAAGTCACTAACAGATTTCTCCTTGAATTTACTGGTGCATAGGATGGGAAGATTACACCCAGAAAAATAGTCAGTTGTTCGAAGAATTTGGGACTAACATTAACAAAAATATAATATATATCAATTGGTTATCATGACAAGACCAAATATAGTATTATATTGTTTAAATTATTGTAACCTGCATGTTGTTGTATCTGTTGAATGTTTTGTTGCAGACAGTGCAAGAGAACTGTGTTGGGCCAACAAGGATCTGAGCTGGAGAAGGAATCCAGTATTGGGCTGGAAGAGGAGCAGTAGTGTCATGAGTAGGGATGCTAGAGTCGTTGGATCCTGAAGTAGTTGGAGGACCAATATGAAGGGCTACTGTTACACCACCCTCGCTAGAAGGGTTTTGGTGATTCACAAAATTGTGGTTTGAGGAGGGAATATTATTATTATAGATGGGGTTCTTGGGGATGTGTTGGCCAGGAGGGCCAAGAGAAAGAAAAATAGAATCTTCATCTTCTTCTTCAGCTTCCAAATAGGCACTCTCACAAGAGGATAAGTAGGCGAAGGAGGAAGTTTGCATGGTGATGTTGATGCTAGCTATTATATTATCAGAGAGAGAGAGAGAGAGAGAGAGAGAGAGAGATTTTGAGTCTTGGTGGAGAAGGTAAGAAGGGACAAGAAGAGGCAATAAATAAACAAATTTTGTGGGTATTTGGGATTTGTGTTATGGGTTTCTTTTCTATAGGAAAATGCTTTTGGCTAGAAAAAAAAATAAAGAAGGGGAAAATGCTTAATTAACAACAATAGGAATAGGGTTTACATTACAATGTTTAGATTGGTTTTTCAAAATGGTAGTATTTATTTGAATTTGGGAGAGTGAAAAAAGAAAAAAAGAAAAAAAGAGGGAGAGTGCACGTGGAATGGAGGGATATTGATATAATGCAAAATGAAATGTTGGGTTTTGGCGTGTTTGGGTATAGAGGAGACACGGAACCGGTAAAGGAGGATTGATAGTGGGAGCAAAGAACACATAGAATAGTGTACCAACTCTAACACACGCACACTCTCTCTCTGAACCAAGTTCTCGATTCCCGAGCTCTACTAATCTCTTCTCTTCTTCTACTACTAGACTACTACTAGTGTTTTTCATTTTTCTACTTCTTCTGCCCACATTTGCTCTCTCTCTCTCTCTGTCTCTCTAAATCAAAGTGAGAGTGGGAGTGATGATAGAGATGTACATACACTATGTAGACATGGAGAACTGTAGAACGGAAGGCGTGAGTCTTTCTCTCCCACTTTTATATTTAAAACAAAAGGTGATAGTGATATATAGGGATAGTGATGGTGTGAACATTATAGAGCGTGATTTCATCTTTACGCCAAAATTTAAATAGGAAAAATCCAAAACTATTACGATAAACAATTTACCAATGTCATGGTAAAGTTTTGAAGGGCAAATATGTCATGTATAAGAATTAAAAGGGTCTCAGTATATGAGATTGTCCCTAGTAAGGTGACATGGTTGAGAATTAGGACGAAACATGAGTAGAAGGGAGCAGCGGAGACAACATTTATGGGATCCAACTGCCTGGTGTTTCATAACTTTTCATTTTGGATGCAATATATATATATATATATATATAATCTTTCAACAATCACACTATAGACTATATATAGTCATGCCAACTTCTAAGTGCTATCAAGGCTCTATATATTTTGTGAATATTCTCACCGTAGGGCAAAAAGGTGAGAGAAATGTGTGACAGATTCTTCATCTTACAACTCCAACCCTACAATTTTTTTTTTTTTAATTAATACAACACTACTTTGAACATCTATCACTTTTCTCAAATCCTATAATGGCATTAAATTAATTGAAGGGACAGCATTAATGAGCTAATTAAACCAAACGGTTGGTGGGCCGTTTCTTTGAATATTGTAGTACATAGAGAGTACATAGGCAGAAACTCAAAGCTTTGCTGGATTGCTCTCCATGTATCATATACCATCCTATGAATGTGCTGGTTTCTGATACTCCAACTCAAAAGGTCTGTTAAGAAGGGATAAAAGGGTAGACCCCTGAATCTACCCTCATGTGAGGGAGAAGAAACATGCAACAGATGTTGGGATTCATGTCCTAAAATCCAATTTAGTGGCATGTCATAACTAATTAAATTGTTTAATTATATGAGACTATTTATAAATGAACTAATGGGACATTATTATAGTCCTTGAGATGTATTGTATGTTATTTATGTGATTTAGTCACAGAATATATAAATCACAAATTCCTTGTAAACTTAAAATGTAGTTCGTAGTCGGTGATGAAAATTGAGCGTTTCATCTGCGAAGACTATAATACATCAACTAAGATGTTTTGTCTTGATCATGGAAGTAGAGACCTCTAGTTAATGTGTTGATGTGTCTTAAGAGTTAAGACATATTGAACTGGATCGCTGTGAGATTAATTATTCAATCAACAACTGTCACCTGAATAATTCATCTTATAACTTCTAATTTCATAGACTCTTAATCTTGAGAGGGTAGTGAACCTGATCATGAAATGTAGGTTACTTTGATATATCAGGAGTGAGATCTAATATTCATGGTCAAAACCTTAGTATGTTGGGTAACCACATGTAGTGTTAAGGGAACACATATTCTCAAGATGAAATCCATAATCTCTTTGTAGAGACATGAAATATCCCTTGAGATAAGTTTAATGGGAACTAGTTATTCAGGGCGCCCACTTAAGTAAGGAGTTACTAAAACTTATATTTATTGAAATTGGATTTCAATAAATGTGAATAACTAAAAGATTAAACTAGATACTCAAGGATAAAATAGTTGTTTACAAAGCAACAATTCTTTATGACTTTATTCACTATGGATATTTCATGGAGGGGTCAAATGATATTATTAGAGTCTTGGAATATAATTGATTAATAAGGCCTAGAGTGCAATTATATTTATATAGTGGTATTAAATATAATTAATGGTAACTTTGGACTTGTCAAGAGTTGACAGAAAAGCCCAAGGCCCATTAGAGCTAGAGTCTTATTTGTTTCATTTGGTCCCATCTCAAGTCACAAACTAAAGTCCAATTGGGTAGGCCTAAAAGGCTAAGCCAATTAGATAATCAGTTTTATTTAATAAGAGTTATTAAATAAAGTAACTACTAAGGTAGTTAGAATGTACATAAGATGAAAAGAAAAGAAAGCAGTTTTTCTCTACAATGAGAAGAAGAACTTTCTTTGAGAATCAACGTACAAAAAGATTAATTGAGAGACCATTCTTCTCGGGCACCATGTGGAATTGAGATGAAGATGAAAGGTATTCTCAAGTCTTGATTTTGAATTTCACAGCATCAAGGTACACTTTCTATTCTTTGTTCTAAAATTCAAGGTTACATGTTATCTCTCATGAATGAAGTAGATCTGTGATTGTTGCTTCCGCTATGTGTTTTGTATGAGATGCAAAACTAGTTTTTCCAACAACGGAAACATAGAATAACTTCTCACAGCATGGGCTTGATCTAGTTTTTTTATGCTGCCTAGTTGATGTGATAAGAAACCGGTCGGGTGACAACGTTGTAGCTAATAATATTTTCATAAAGTTAACCACACAGCTCCACATCTCATTTGAATTTTTGTTTTTTTTTTTTTAGAAGAACGTCCTATCTCATGAATTTCAAAAGTGTAGAATGTGACAGCTAAGATTCCTCATAAATAATGGAAATGAAACATCGAGTACATCTTGCTAGTAAAAGCGGACTCTTATGTGGTATAACATTAGAGCACTAGTATGCGGGTTTGTAAATTAGTCTCTACTTTACCATCTAAAAAGTTATTTTATTTATTATACCAACTCATTTTACAATACACTCTAGAACTCAGTTTTTATTTTTACATCTAACCCATTAAAATAATATCAACTACACAATAAAATAATATAAAAATTGACTCCCTCTCTCTTCTCTTTAATCGGTCTCTCTTCCTATCTCTCTCTCAACCACCCATTGCCACCATAGAGCAACCCAATGCACCACCCACCACCGATACAGAATACTAAAAAAAAAGCCACCCACTGCCACCCCAAACCCCTGATCAACCAAACAGACCTAATGGCACCACCCCAAACCTCGATTAACCAAACAGACCCACCACCAAACAATCCCACAAATGAAACAGACCCACAAACACCGATTTAAACCCAAAAACTTAACAAACCCACCAATAATTTAACTCCAGCCACCGATTTAAACCCACAGATGAAACAGACCCACTACCATCAATACAGACCCACCACCAACGAAACCAACCGACAAACGAAATAGACCCACAGATGCGAGATCTACCACTGAAACAAACCCACGAACGAGACCCACCACCGATACAAACTCGCCACCACTCAAATAGATCAACAAACAAAACCCACCACTGAAACGCCATCCATCAATACCTAACTCCACCATCAAAATGCCACCACAGATGAGAAAAGATAGATTAGAGAGAAATAAAGAGAATAGATAGAAGAGGCGGGAACGGAGAAGAGATAAATAAAGAGATAAAAGGGAGGGACAGTGAAGAGAGAAGAGGGAGAGACTGAGAAATAGAGAGAAGAGGGAGAGTCAGAGGAGAGAGAGTGAAGTGGGAGACAAAATAATATTATTTATTTATACAATCTGTGAATAGTAAGGTTGCATATACCTTACTTGAAAGCTCGATTATGTGTTAAAACACAAGAGCTGTTTAGACTCCCAAATTAAAAGTTACGACTCGGTTGATTTTACTCTAACTTAAACTGATAGGCCAAAAACGAATTTACCCCCTGTGATAAATTAACCAATTAATTTAGTCAAGTGAATTAATTAAGTTAATTAACATGCAAACGTGTGGTAGCATAAACAAATCACCAATAAACTAAGTATGTAGCGGAAAATAAATTTGACACAGTGATTTGTTTACGAATGGGGAAAACCAATACGGCAAAAACCTCACCGGGTGATTTTAAGGTCACCACTTCCGAAATTCCACTATTATCACAACAAGCGGTTACAAGTAAAGGAATCCCAATACTTTATACCAACCTATAGTTGAACCCTTACCCCAATACCCAATTGGGCTTGTTTTGTAGTGACAATTTCTCCTTTTGATGCATGGCTCCTAGTACGTGACGAACCAATTGTGCGGATCCCAGTATGCGACTTCAATCACCAACTAGAGAAGTTTGTTGGTTGTAAAGTTCTTCAGTTCATCCCAATGATAAAGATCAAGAAGATGCTTGGTCACAAAACCCTATGGTGCACAAACACAGCAACTTCTTCACAATAATGATGAACTAGGGTAAATTCTGTCTTTGGTCACAATTTGCTTGAACAAACTTTGCTTAACACTTGTGCAACTTGTGAACTCTTTGACGGCCCTTAAAATAATCCTTTTATATGTCTAGGGTTGAGAGAAAAGAAAGCCCAAACACATAATCAAGGACTATAGTTAAAATAGAACTGAAATTCTATTTTTCATAAACCTCGACAGATACCCTATCTGTCGAGCTACTGTTGAGCCACGAGTTTCAACAGCTTTACAAGTCTCAATAGATAGCTAGCTATCGAGTTTTAATGAACAACACTTCTTCAGCTTATTTCTTGGACAAACTTGCATAGTTTTAACACTTGATCTTGAAATATAGTTTCTTGAAATATTAAACACATCCTAGATCTACCCAATTACAAGTAAAGTGCATTTTGTCAAAGGATTACTCAATTATATAAAATAATGACATATGTTCCTAACAAGTGAATCAAATATATTCGAAAAGTTCTTCGAGAAGTCCTTTCGGGCATCCTCATCACGGAATCGAATATGAGAAGGAGTAGGATCAGAAGACGAAGACGATGTCCTAGAACACAAAGGGTTCTGGGATAGAGCTGACTTACGCTTAGGTGCCATAGACATGACTAATGTAAACAAAAAAGAGAGGGAGAGAAAGAGACAATCAGAAAAGTCCCAACACATTTCAAATATAGCAAGTATATTGAAAAAGGATTACGTATGCATGGGGAATGTATGAACATGTGACATGCAAAAGAATTTGCATCATGGGCTTAGCCCAATCCAATCCTACCAGCACACAATCAATTTGCACACATCTAAATGCATGATAATATTATTATAATGCACAAGAGATGCAATGCATGAAGTTTTAAGATCACATAAGCAAATCCCAATCCAAAACACTTGTGCAACTTGTGAACTCTTTGACGGCCCTTAAAATAATCCTTTTATATGTCTAGGGTTGAGAGAAAAGAAAGCTCAAACACATAATCACGGATTGGAGTTAAAACAGAACTGAAATTCTATTTTTCATAAACCTTGATAGATACCCTATCTGTCGAGCTATTGTCGAGCCACAAGCTTTAATAGCTTTACAAGTCTCAATAGATAGCTAGCTATCGAGATGAACAGCACTTCTTCAGCTTGTTTTTTGGACAGACTTGCAAAGTTTTAATACTTGATCTTGAAACACAGTTTCTTGAAGTATTAAACACATCCTAGATCTACCCAATTACAAGTAAAGTGCATTTTGTCAAAGGATTACTCAATTATATAAAATAGTGACATATGTTCCTAACAAGTGAATCACATATATTCGAAAAGTTCTCCGAGAAGTCCTTTTGGGCATCCTCATCACGGAACCGAATATGAGAAGGAGTAGGATCAGAAGACAAAGACGATGTCCTAGAACGCAAAGGGTTCTGGGATAGAGCTGACTTACGCTTAGGTGCCATAGACATGACTAACATAAACAGAAAAGAGAGGGAGAGAAAGAGACAATCAGAAAAGTCCCAACACATTTCAAATATAGCAAGTATATTGAAAAAGGATTACATATGCATGGGGAATGCATGAACATGTGACATGCAAAAGAATTTGCATCATGGGCTCAGCCCAATCAAATCCTACTAGCACATAATCAATTTGCACACATCTAAATGCATGATAATATTGTTATAATACACATGAGATGCAATGCATGAATTTTTAAGATCACATAAGCAAATCCCAACCCAAAAATTTCACCAAAACTTTATCAATTTTGAAAAACCCCAAAAATTTTCAAAAACCCTAAAACCTAGGTTTCAAAACATGAAAATGCATAAAAAAGAGAGATTCGAAGCTTACCAAGTGAAGAAAAACTAGTAAAAGCTTGAAGAAACCTTGAGGAAGAATTTTGGAGTGAGTGAGAGAGGTTTGGGAGGAGAGAACACGAAGCTATCGAGAGAGAGATCGAGAAAAATGAGAACCGGATCGTGCTGGACCTTTATATAGAAGGTTAGTAAATCTCGATAGATAGAGGCGTCGAGAGGTGTCGAGACATCTGTCGAGGAAGATGTTGAGAAAAAAAATGTTGACAGATGCAGCTGTCGAGAGGCTATAGAGGATCCAGGAACTTTCTCGATCAATCCACCTAGTTGTCGAGGAAGTGTTGAGATTGCGATAGAAATAGCTTAAGAGCTCGACAGATAGCTGATAATGCCTTTAAATGTATACTTGTTATATATTTATGTGGGCGTTATCTTCTTATTACTATGCTTAATTTGTATGATTAAGCCATGATTTGCATTAGTCCCTATTGTTTATTTTTACATAATTTCTTGAATAAGATGCTATTCATTGTGTGTAATTTTCTACTTTCAGGAAATCATGTAAAAAAGATGAGTTTACAGGAATTTGTGAGAGAATGGAGGCCAAACTAGAATTAAAGTGGAGCTAAAGGACCATACTTAAATGTTTAAGGAGGTGCAGCTGGAGTGCTTGGATTGTCTACCATGATTGGAAGCTTCAATTAAGGAAAGAAATCAAAGAGGCAAAATCTGAAAAGGAAAAATCTGATTTGAGCATTGATCAATATTTTGGGCGTATCTCTTTTCTCAAAAATCTAATTGACACAAGGCTAGATGGGTTGGAACAGTAACTTCAATATCTACAACTTTCCAGTTTTGAGTTTTTCGAAATTCTCAAATTTTGAAGGCCGAAATTAACTCTCAAGTTACTGCTGTAAACTTGGTCGAAAATTAAAATAGTAAAAGTTTTATTTTCTTTGGACACTTTTTACATTAGGGTTAGAAGGGAGGCTGGTAGAACAAATTTTGGCAGAGAAGACCTTGTATTTTTCTTTCTCTAATGGCAGCCTAAACTCTTTGCTAGGGCTAGGGGTTATGTTTCTTCTATACGGTATGAATATTCATTGTGATTCTTTCTAGGATTTTATCAACAACATATTTGATTGTTCAATTAGATTTCTTTTGATGTATTAGTTCTTCCATGCTTTCAATAAGTTCAATCATATTTTTCTTATTGTTTAGATGGATTTCTAATAGTTTCAAATAGAAATCAGGTTTTAAAGTGAATGGGTTTTACTGAAAACTTTTCTAACTGCATTATTAATCGAGGTTATCATGTGTTCTTGAATTGTCTCAGTTCAACTGAATTATAAGTTTTTAATTGTATAAGAACAATCAACTATGAAATAGATATTTTCTTAGATCATAAAGAATTTCATATTGATATAAGGAAACACCCCGATGCCCTAGTATTTACATTATTGATTTAGATAAGTTTTTATTATTATTCTTGTTAACAATCACCAAGCAAAAGTATTTTTCTTCTTCACCCAAATTGTTATTTAATTATATTGTCTTTGAATTTACCCTGCTCCTTGTGGTTCGACCTCGGTACTTCGAGAATTATATTGTTACGATCTCTTGCACTTGGGAGTGAGCAAGCAATAGCCAGGTGTAGAGATTGCTTAAAATCAATTTTTCAAGAAGGGAAAAACACATATATGAATGCAATCAAGCATGCAACTCAACCAAGGATCCAATTAACATTTTAAGCTCTCAAAATCATCTCTCAATAACAATTTTAAGCACATAGATCCCAAAAACACACACACACACACACACACACACACACACACACACACACACACACACACACACACACTAAACAAGTCTAACCAATTTTATATTTCAAAAACAAGTCAAGACAGTTTAGTGAGCATACATTAACACATGTAAACCTTGTGATGGTCAACTCACATTGTACTTGCACATGTATCAGGAGTAGTAAAGAATATTGCATGTTGTGTGTAAAAAACATCGCAAGATTGCATAAGTGTATACATGTTATGACGATTTGAGATATGAGAAAATTACTTTAACTCACACACAATCATAATTGTTTGATGGGGACTATCATCTTTGAGGTACATCCTATAACTCCCACATCTCTTAGAATACACGCTTGCAATCATATTTAAAGCATTTTGATCTTTTTGCTTTTTATTTTTCTTTGCATATTTTTCTTTTTAAGCAAATCATGCATGGGCATATAAGAGATAGAAAAGAAATACCCAATTATGTTAAGTTTTTGACATTCTAATTTTGCTATGCCGAAACACATAAATGTCATTTCATGATTGGCGAGCAACAGTGATGAGATGGTTATTTATGCCTTTTTCTTAGGATTTTCTAGTTCTTCCCGTTAAAAAGAGTGATATGAGTGTTAAGTACAAGAGATTACTTAATCTTACTCATCACAAACAAGAGTCACAAAACTCACTTACTTAGTTGTGCATAGAGATGCTCATTTAAACTACAAGAGATACAAAGTTTAGAAAACTTTGTTTCAATGGTCATCCAAGGTATACAAGTACCAATGTACACAAAACACACACACACACACACACACATTGTTTTTGTATTTTTCTGATTTTTAAATTTTTTATTTTTTATTTTTATTTTTATATGAAAAAAAAAAATAAACAAAATTGAAAAAAAATAAAAATATGTTAAACAAAGTAAAGCATAAAACTAGACTGACTCAAAACTTGAAAGCAAAACACACAAGTAATGCACACACAAAAACAAGAAGAGAGAAAGAGAAAAGTGATAGAATCACTTGGACCCTTTTCCTTCCACGCCTTGGAAGAAGCTTTCCTTTGAGTGAACCCTTGAACCGGCAATGAAGGGGAAGAATTGAAACCATTCAAGTTCGAAAGGAACATGAGGGCTTTGAGAAGATCTCCAAGTGGAGCAAGAGAGGATTGAAGTTGATTCTGGCTTCCAGATGCGATCATGCCGTTGCTCTGTTGAGTGGCTAACCACTTATAGCAATTTGGTCTAGTATGACCGGTGTTGAAGGCCAAAATTTCACAAGAAAGCCTATTCCATGAAAAGTAAAGAAGGCCCAATTCAAGCAGCAAGAAGAATCAACATTAAGGCCCTATTTATGTTCAGATTTCCAGCAAAAAAGGCCATTAAAAAATCCAGAAAAATCCAGTGAAAGAACTGGGTCGGGATACCCAGAGGCTGCCAAAGGCCCGGGATCCTCGGGTAATGCAGCACAGCTAATGTGGGATTGAGACAGCTCAAGAAAGGTACCATGAAATACAAGAAATGAAGAACAGATATGTCATTCTCAAGTACCCAGTGGTGCAGCAAAGAATCAAAAAGTGTAAAGCAAACATTCATGAACAAAGGAGCTGTACCACAAGAAACCAAGAATGAGAAAACCATAAGTAGAAGCGACTGGAAGGGAACTTTCAACTCAGCAGTAAAAGATTCCAACTATTTGGGAATAATGACAACAAGGAAAGACAGCCAAAAACTGAGTCTGAAAAGTAAGAAACCTTGAAAAAAGAGAGATTGAAGGTCAGCTGCCCAAGGATGCTCCGGAATGGAAAGTCAGCAAGTGACTTTTAGAGAAACAACACTAAAAGATGAAAACTATGAGAAAAAAGAGAAGAGACCAATCCCTGTGCAATTGTCACAGCACGAGCTCTGAGGGGCAAAAGAGAGAAATCACTAGTATCTCGGAGCCCTAGAAAACACACTATAAAAGGAAGAGAAAACCCATGTTGAAAGGAGGGGATTTTCAGTAGGAAGAATATCATAACAGAGCAATTAGAACTCTGTAAAATTTAAGAAAAACAGAGGAATGTCTCCCAGTATCCCAGAAACAGCAACTATAGCACATACTTGGATTCAAAAGGATTCAAACTTTGCAAGTCTTAGAGGCTTGGATAGCCATCGAAGTCTGTAATTTTTGAGCTTATTTGAACCTTGTATCACGTCTTAGTGAGCATATTTGTAATCCACAATTAAGAAAAATAATGAAATATCTCATATTGATTTGAGGATTTCTAACAATTACTTTGCATATTTCTTTATTATATTATCTTCCTTTACTGCTTCTTGCTGCTGAATACATATATATTCTTACTTGTTAATTTTTCCTTTTACTCAGCCAAAAGCTGAGTCCTTTGCCCAAGCAAAGTCACACAGACTTGAGTTCCAAATCCCACAAGTCTTGTGCAAAAGCACTAAGTCTGTGAGAATTGGGGCCAGGATCCTCATGGCTGAATCATTCTCATGAAATTCATTTACATATATGTATATGTATTAATATATATATATATATCCTAATCTAAGAAACTAACAATTATTTGAAGATATGTGTATTGTATAGTTGTTCTTGTGTAGGACCTATAGAGGTAAAAGGAAAGGATAAAACTCCATTGCATAACAAGCATGGAGAAAGATTGTATAGTGTAGAGAATCAGTATTCTGGGTTCTTACAGGCCTAATACGCTCCGGGATCCCACGACAGTACGCCCGGGGTACCAAGTGAAGGAATTCTTTAAAATGTTTATACGATAAAAGATAAGCCTTAAATATTCTATTTCAATCTCTTTCTCATTGTGAATATTATGAATATCTATTTTACTTATTTTGTAAGAGTAAAGGGTCATTTTATGATACTAAAACACTTATAATGGTATTTTATTGCTTAGGAGGAATCGCATTTTTGCCTTGAGGAGATTTATGTGACTTGCGCCCAACTTGGTTCGTAATCAGCCCCCATTTAGCTGTGGTGAACCAAGCCTAGTCCACCAAACTACAACTATTTGGCCCAAGATCCTTGGGCCTGTGTGCTAAAGAAAAAAAGTACTCTCACATTTTAGTGACTCCGTTGGGGACTGGGAAAAAAGAGAGGGAAAAAGCAGTCCCTTCGCAAGCATGGTTCCAAAGCTATGAAACACCTAGAGGAAGGAAAGTTCCTTTTAGTGCATTCAACATCAAGATCCCAAAAGTGCGGGTTCCTCCAACAAACGTTCTATCGAGGGACTCTATATGGAATTTTGGGGAATTTCCCAACACAAGATAAGTTTTATGCATCATTATTTTCTCTATTTTATATTTTGAACATAATGGACTGAAATCTATGGTTTTCAAATGGATAGCTTTCACTATGTTGCGTGAAAGCAAAAGCATTGTATTGTTTAGTAATAGAAGTAGACACTTGTTCTACACAATATAGAATCATAGATAAGTTTGGTTGTCATACTCATCCTCCAACTAAATGGACCTTATTTTAAAGATATTCATAAAAGATAACTGCCCAGCTGAATTAATTAGTTTTGAAAAATAATAAATAATTAATTAATTAATTTTTCATGTTTTAAAAATTATTTTGGCTTGGATAATTCCTTTGCTCCACAAGGACTTGGAATCTCTAGTAGCCAAGCCCTTAGCTCAGCTCAACTTCTTCTTCAACCTTGTGTTGGAGGTGGGGTATTGCAATATTGTTTTAATTCAGCTTATTGGTGGTTGAGACCATGTTGCTAAATGATTTTGACATTGATCAAAAGATCACAATGTTTTGAACATGGCATGGGATTGGCTGTTGATGACTCCACACCCTGAGCAATAGAAAGGGTAGGAGGGAGTGATGAGAAGAAAGCTGGTTAGTTTGATTAGCATTTATGCAGTTAGTTTAGTCCTAAACTTTGAAGTCCAAAACTTGAAGATGCTTGTTAAATGAGGTATTGGTGGTGTGAAACTACTTTGTACCATTGGTCTCCAAAGGCAACTCACTGGTTTCATAAAAACTTAACTAATACTAAAGGTGTTTTGAGAGTACAACCAACCTATAGAGTACAACCAAAAGGTTGAAAAATAAATTTTGAACTCAGCTAGAAGAAGCAAAATCTTTTTTCTCATGAGGATTCTACTCTTTACAAAAAGGGGGTAAGAGGGGTCATGTAATAATATTTTAACAATCAAAACATTGTCTCATTATTAAAAAAAAAAATGGAGAAGTGTGCCAAAAAAAAAAAAATAGAGATTGATGAAATGAAGATTGTATGAGCTACATAATAGAGAAATGGCCCCACATTTGGGGGCTAATGTATTTTTTCTTTTTTAAAAAAAAAATTCATGATATTTTTTCATTTGTTTAAAAAGAAAAAAGAAGAAAGAGAAGTAAGTGAATCAAAGAGATTTGATGAAATGTAAATTACATAGCAAAGCAATTTCCTCACGTTGTGGGGCTAAATAATTTTGTAGCAACTTGATAATAATATCATATGGCACAGGTTAACAAAATGGACAAGTTCTTTGGCTCCACCCACGGATTTAGCAAAATGGAGTAGTTCCATGATCCCAGCAAAGCCTTGGAGATCCTTGATCCCAGCAAAGCCTAAGAAATCCTTGGTCCCAACAAAGCTGAGGAGATCCTTTATTCCAGTAAGGCTGAGTACATCCTTAATTCCAGCAAAGTCTAGGAGATCCTTGACTCCAGGAAAGCAAAGCCTGGGAGATCCTTGATCCCAACAAAGCAGAGGAGATCCTTGATCCCAACAAGGCTGAAGAGATCCTTGATCCCAACAAAGTTGATGAGATCCTTTATTCCAGCAAGGCTAAGTACATCCTTAATTCCAGCAAAGTCTAGGAGATCCTTTATTCCAGCAAGGCTGAGTACATCCTTAATTCCAGTAAAGTCTAAGAGATCCTTGACTCCAGGAAAGTAAAGCCTGGGAGATCCTTGATCCCAACAAAGCTGAGGAGATCCTTAATTCCAGCAAAGCTAAGTACACCCTCAATTTCAGCAAAGCCTAAAAGATCGTTGGTTCTAGCAAAGGCGAAGTATTTCCACGAATTCAGCAAAGTAAAATGGTTATAAAAAAAAAAAATGGAGGCATCCGGAAAATGGATAGAAGTTCCATAATAGCATCAAGAGAAGGTGGATCAAGCATGATTCAACAACCGTCTCATGTCTTGGGGGCTAAAGCCTATTATGCAGTGGACCTTAAATATATTTTGAAGAAAATCAATAAAAACACTATATTGCAAGTCAGTAGCAAAATCAACATTATTGAAAGCTCAACAACTATATAGTGCATCTATCATTTCTTACAGCTCAATAATTGGGCTCACCTATGGAAATAACAGGATTTGGAGGAGATACAGAGACCATTGGAGGACACCTACAACTAGCTTTAAAGGCCAACCATGACATCACAACTATTGCCTAATCCTCTCAATGTATCACTAGTACGTGAAAGAGGGATTGAATGGGAAGCCCACAAAAGTCGCTGCCAATCTTAGTCCTTTCATCCAGCACAAAGTAAACTTTGTGGAAAATATACTTTACGGTGAATCAGCTCCAACTGGAGAATATCCCATCTCTAGGATCCCGGGGGGCTCCCATCCCAGAAGAAAGAAGCAATACCCATGGTTTAAGGGATCCCTTGGACAGAAAAAGATAGAAGGAGGAAGGTTAATATACTGCTTATGAAGGTCCTGGAGAAACTTACGGATATGGAAAGGAAGGCCTAAATCCTACCAAAGGAAAAACTAGAAGAGGTGAACTTGGAGGCTAACCCAAGGAACCCGGGGCCCATCCTAATCAGCAGTCAGTTATCAGTACCAAAAAAAAAAAAAAAAAAAAAAACTGGTGGAGCTATTAAAAAAAATATATGAAGATTTATTGGCGTGAACTCCTTCAAACTAAATAAGGCGCGTCCAAAGGATAAATTTCCTTCGCCTAACATCGATCTCCTCATAGATCCAACTAAGGCAACAACAATATCAACCATGAAGAGGCATACCACGATCAGGGAACTCAAGAGCTTCTTAGAAAGAGTTTCGTACATTAGGAAGTTCACACCAAGACCAACCTTGGTCATTAGTGGACTATCCAAACTGTTGAAAAAGGGGAATGTTTTCATATAGAGAGTTAAGCAACCAAATGTCTTTCATAAAACTTCAACAGATCATGAGTCATTTGCCTACCATATGGGTACTAGTCCATGGCAAAATCACTATTGTTGTACCTGGGATCTTGATCCCAAGCATACAAAGCATTGAAGGACACTGAAATGAGGTATCCCAACATAGAAAGGGCGTGTATGGCAGTCATGCATCTCAACAACTGAATCATTACTTTTCATCCCACCAAATCCTATTGGTGACAAGCTCTCATCCAATAAAAGCCCTCCTCAATCAGCCTTTACAATCTTGAAGAGTAGCCCGGTGGTTAATATTAATTTCCCAATACAACATAGGTCTAAAGGATCCCCAGAGCTATCAAGAGCTAAGCTGTAACAAACTCACTGACCCAATTCCCCGAAAAAGAGAAATACCTATTAAGTGAGAAGATCTCTAAAAAAGTAGTAGCGGTAGAGATCCTTGTAAAGAAACAGACTATGAGGTTTGTGAAGACAGCCTTCAACGAGCATGCCTAGAGGAAGCCATCCTCTTCTAGGATCCCCGTAAGAAGATCCTCCACTTGAAGAAAACACCATGATAGAATCATCTTGGTGGAGCTCCTGGCCATCAGTCCACCAGTGAGAGCAACCTTAGATGACTCATAAAAGAAGATTATTTCTATAAAGGATTTGTTCATAGCTAAGAGAGGATATTTTAGAAGATCCTCGGAGAAGAAAACAAATTCTCAACCCTTTAAAGAAAAGAAAAGAAATCAGTTCAGTGAGCCCACTTGAAAACGAGGGGCTATGAAGGAACTTTTTCTGAAGATTGAAAAATTCAATGGTCATGAACAAATTTTCCAAGTGGCATGGCCTAGGACTTGGGAAAGGGAAAATTTTCCATGTACTAGCCCAGGACTTGATCAAAACAAAATTTTTCCAAGTGGAATGGCCTAGGACTTGGGAAAGGGCAAATTTTCCATGTACCTAGTCCAGGACTTGATCAAAAAAAGAAATTTTCCAAGTGGCATGGCCTAGGACTTGGGAAAGGGCAAATTTTCCATGTACCTAGTCCAGGACTTGATCAAAACAGAAATTTTCCAAGTGGCATGGCCTAGGACTTGGGAAAGGGCAAATTTTCCATGTACCTAGCCCAAGACTTGATCAAAAAAAGAAATTTTCCAAGTGGCATGGCCTAGGACTTGGGAAAGGGAAAATTTTCCATGTACCTAGCCCAAGACTTGACCAAAACAGATTTTTCTAAGTGGCATGGCCTAGAACTTGGGAAAGGGCAAATTTTTCATGTACCTAGCCTAGGACTTGATCAAAAAAAAAAAAAAAAAAAAATTTTCTAAGTGGCATGGCCTAGGACTTGGGACAGGGAAAATTTTCCATGTACCTAGCCCAGGACTTGACCAAAACAGATTTTTCCAAGTGACATGGCCTAGGACTTGGTAAGAGCAAACTTTCCATGTACCTGGCCCAAGACTTGGCCTAGAACAATTTTTCTAAATGCATGGCCCAGAAATTGGCCAAGAGCAAAAGTTTCCAAGTACGATCAAGAAAATGGTCAAAAGCAAAAGTTTATGGGTACAAGCTGTAGCACATACCAGTAATAGGTAAAAGTGCAAATTGTAAGCATATCCTAGTCATGGCTACAACTTGTAGCACGTACTAGCACTGGGTACAAACTGTAGCATGTACCAGCAATAGGTACAAGCCGTAGCACGTCCTAGCAAAGGATGCAAATTGTAAGCAAAGCCCAACGAGGGGTACAAAGAGAAAGAGCCTCGAGTGGGTATGAAAACCCAAAAGTGGGTGTGTAAAGTGCACAAGATTGACCTCCTTGAAAGGAATTGGTTCAAGGGAGCCTAAGGAAGCAAGGAAGGCGTAACTTAAAAAAAATTCTAAAAGTACATCACTCGAAGCCGCACAAGCATGGGTACTTTTGCAAGTCTCTAAACAAAGAGATTAGTCAATGACATTACAAACCAGCTAGCGACATTTCCCTCCTCCTACAAGGTGCAAACTCACCAAAGGCTTGGAGGTACTTCGACTCAACAAAAGAAAGGTACCCTTTCGGTAAGCCCACTCATTAATACCATGTTTGAATATATCAAAACACTGCAAAATGTTGTGCAAGAGGTATCACCCATGCACTAATATTTTATTCATATAGATTAAAACGAAAATTCTAAAATTTTGGTCTTCTTACTTGACCAATTATCAAAAATCAAATTTGGAATTCTTGTGTGGTTGAAATCCTCACATGGTTTCATATACATGAAGTAATTTTTATTGCTATATCTTATTTGGCAATTGGCTTTTCC
Organism: Quercus robur; assembly: GCF_932294415.1. Lineage (NCBI taxonomy): Eukaryota > Viridiplantae > Streptophyta > Magnoliopsida > Fagales > Fagaceae > Quercus > Quercus robur. Next base: position 43,807,367 of record NC_065534.1, on the reverse strand, counting down.
AGTGCATACATTGGGGGCTAAGACAAGATTAAAAATTTTCCTTAGATATATCTTTCACTTGATGAAAATTAAGAAGTCTAGTGCAAACTTTACTGTACATAAGTTCAGTCATTGTTATTTTCTTTGGCTTATGAACTATATGGAATATAGCAATTCAAACAACAATATAATTGGTGGCATGGTATGTGAATAATCTGCTGCAATCTGAAATATTATACAATCTCTCACAATTTGGAAAAAGAATGAGGCAAAGATCAAGAGCATCCACCAGAAGAGCAAGGTCTTTAGCTAAAGCAAGGCGTGGAGATGTTCCTAAGCCTTCTAAGTCATGTCCTTAGGGAAGTTTCTATCTCTTAATACATTTTGAGAAGAATAGCTAACCTTGATTAGACTCTAAATCAGTATGTTTTTATGATTCAATGATTTATGATATCATGGTCCCATTGGTAAGTCACTATTCATGGACTAAAAATCTCATGGGGCAAACATCTTGGTGTTATTCACCTTAGCCATAGCAAGCATGTACTACAATGCATAGAATATCTTTGGCAAAGTTCATGGGGGCTCCCCTCATTCAACCTATTTTGTAAAACAAACAAAATCTTGTTGACAAAGCTATGCTATCTTATATTAAGATTTAATATGCATTCAACATGATTTTTGTATGCTACTTTAAAAAAAAAAAAAGCATATCCTAGAATTGCTAGCAAAAAACGTTAGTGCTAGAAATATACTCTTAGCATCAAATGCAATACCAATATAATTTGGTTATACATATATATCTGCATATATTATTGTTAGTTTGACAAAGTTGATTTATTAAATACCAATCTACAGCCTAATACTAATATGAAGGTGAATTCTAATCTTTCACAACATGTTAGTTCATCCCATGAAGGAAGTGTAGCAATTCCTTTGGAGTTTCCCTCAATAATTATTTGATCTACACATTGGTTCTACAAACCAGGAAAGTGTCCAAAAAATAATTTATTTTCTCACGCGTGGGCTACAGGTAACCCACGGGCTCGGGGGGCTAATGTTGAAGGCCAAAATTTCACAAGAAAGCCCATTCCATGAAAAGTAAAGAAGGCCCAATTCAAGCAGCAAGAAGAATCAACCTTAAGGCCCTATTTATGTTTAGATTTCTAGCATAAAAGGCCATTAAAAAATCCAGCAAAATCCAATGAAAGAACTAGGCCAGGATACCCAGAGGCTGCCAAAGGCCTGGGATCCTCGGGTAATGCAGCACAGCTAATGTGGGATTGAGACAGCTCAAGAAAGGTACCACGAAATACAAGAAATGAAGAACAAATATGTCCTTCTCAAGTACCCAGTGGTGCAGCAAAGAATCAGAAAGTATAAAGCAAACATTCATGAACAAAGGAGCTGTACCACAAGGAACCAAGAATGAGAAAACCATAAGTAGAAGCGACTGGAAGGGAACTTTCAACCTAACAGTAAAAGATTCCAACTATTTGGGAATAATGACAACAAGGAAAGACAACCAAAAACTGAGTCTGAAAAGTAAGAAACCTTGAAAAAAGAGAGATCGAAGGTTAGCTGCCCAAGGATGCTCCAGAATGGAAAGTCAGCAAGTGACTTTTAGAGAAACAGCACTAAAAGATGAAAACTATGAGAAAAAAGAGAAAAGACCAGCCCCTGTGCAACTGTCACAGCACGAGCTCTGAGGGGCAAAAGAGAGAAATCACTAGTACCTCGGAGTCCTAGAAAACACACTATAAAAGGAAGAGAAAACCCATGTTGAAAGGGGGGGATTTTCAGTATGAAGAATATCATAATAGAGCCATTAGAACTCTGTAAAATTTAAGAAAAATAGAGGAACGTCTCTCGGTATCCCAGAAACAGCCACTGTCACGACCCAAATCCATGGAACATGAATTTAGATACATGACTAACTTGCTGAACTTATATAACTTACTAAACATAACTAATCGAAAATAAATTAAAACTCCAAAGAAGCAATACTCTTAAGAACCTCTTACAAAAATCCAAACTCCACAAATTTAGAATAATCTCCAAAAATACAGTGAAATCTAAAGTAGAATAAAAAAAAAAACTAATGATCTTTTAAGACTTCAAGTATTATTGACTTCGCCTAATACTCCCATGCTCTACCTTGCAGCTTACGAAGCAATCCAAAGGTTTTGTTCCCCAACTAAACTTTAATCTGAAAATTTGTAATTGATGGAGTGAGCCATGCATCCAGTAAGTAATTATACAAAATACACAACGGAATAAAGTCAAGCCAGACACGAGTATTTTGATTTTTCACAAACTCATTCAATGATATCAAAAATAATTATTCCAAAACATATAATGAATCACTTAATACAATTGTAATCACATCTTAAAATCATTAGAAAACACATACTTATAATTGATCAGAGCACAGTGTCACATATACACATCACATATTCTCACATACAATCCTGTGAGCGGATACCAACATCTAACCCCTGCTGGTGAGGGATCAACACATATTCTCACATGCAATCCTGTGAGCGGATTTACACATATTTGATATATCTGATCAATTCTAAAAACACTTATTTTTTAGTCACATATCACAAAAGTAAAGTTTATACAAAATATAATAATTTACTTGATATTAATAATTTCTTTTCAAATATAGAGGCATATCAAAGATCACAATATCGAATAGAACATAAATCAAGGATGCTTGACTCTCTTAGGAAAGGAATAAGAACTGAAGAGTTTATATAAATATTTTTACAATCCTTGTGTAAGTTTGAAAACCCAATTTGCTAAAAGAAACATCTTAAATACCATTTGAAAAATAAGAATATAATTTTGAAATCACTTAGTTTTAAACAAACTTAAAGAACAAGAACCTTTTTAGAAAACTTACATTGAAACTCAATTATTTTCGGAAAATAGTTTAGTTTAAAAATCATCTTTTAAATGAGATTTGGACATTCAAAACTTATTTAAAATTCGAAGTATCTCTTTATTTAATAGTCAAAATTTCTCTTTCAATGATACAAAAATACCTTTGACAAACTTTAGAAAATACAAGTTTGAAATACAAAACTTTTGAAAACTTTTAACTTCTAAGAACCTAATGGACAAAACTTGTGCATATTATGCATAATTACTTACAGCACTTGAATCACTTTGAAAGTTCAGCCGAAACAACCTCCAAAAAGCCTCAAAACACTCTTAAATAGGACCTATAATCAATCATGGAAATTACTAAATATCCTCCACAAAAATAAAACTTATCAAATTATACAAACTAACTCACTAAGAAAATACTTTGCTGAACTAATAACACTTTCAACACTAAATTAACGTTTCTCTAACCAATGGTATTCTAATCAATAATACACCCTTGCATTAATCAAAACTCGTTTAACCATGAGGGATGCAGTAGCAGCACTTTAGAATTTAATATAAGGATTTCTGGTATGAAATCATAAAACTGCCACTAGCCTTTTAAAAAGAAGGCTGTAGACGTGTAGAACCTTAAGGTATCATTCTGTTTGGAATTAGTCAACACCTAGGCAATAGACTACCAAGGCCATTACTTTATCCATCTCTAATGATTCATTGTAGTCAAAGTGCAAAGACTACCAAGGCCATCACTTTATCCATCAGAGAAACTTTAACTTTGACAAAATGTGAGCAATCTAGTGTGAACACTATGCAACCTTATTCATGGTTTAATAGCATAATCTCAACGGCAAGGAAAACGGTGGCAGCAATTGTTGACTTATTAATTAATTAATTATATATATATATATATATATATATATATATATATATATACATATCCTAATGAAAACGTAGAAGTCCTGCCTTGTTCATGGGTACACAGCGGCAATCTAATCGTAAAATATAAGTAGAATTTTAGGACCAAAATCAAACTTCTGAACAATCTAACATCATAACTGATTCCAAGATAACCTTATAAACTTTTAATTCTTTGTTTCTAATGGTGAGAAATCATACCTTGAAAAAAAATCTGATTGCCTCTTCAATTGTATGTGCTCTAACTCAAAGGAAAACCTCTTAGCCTCTTTGATAAAACCCTAGCCTCCTTAGTGATGAAGCCCTTCTTATCCCAAAACCCTAATTCTTTTTTTTTTCTTTTTTTTTTCCTCCAACTTATATTTTAACACAAAAGAGATGAGGGCTTGGTGGGGTAGTGGGCTGGATTTTAAAACCCACTTGAACTTATCTCTTTATTTTGCAAGGAGCCCATAAAACATCTTCCTCTTTTCCTTTTTATTTATTTATTTTTTATTGCCTCACTAAATCGTAGACACTAAAACTTTAATTTTCTCATCTATTTGTAGCACCACAAAATTGTCTACTCCCATCTTACTGTGCACACACATATGGTACCTTAACTCTATATTAAAACTGATAAGGTACAGTGATAATCATTAAATCAAAATTTGGGGTATTACAACCACTATAGCACATACTTGGATTCAAAAGAATTCAAACTTTGCAAGTCTTGGAGGCTTGGATAGCAATCGAAATCTGTAATTTTTGAGCTTATTTGAACCTTGTATCACGTCTTAGTGAGCATATTTGTAATCCACAATTAAGAAAAATAATGAAATATCTCATATTGATTTGAGGATTTCTAACAATTACTTTGCATATTTCTTTATTATATTATCTTCCTTTACTGCTTCTTGCTGCTCAATACATATATATTCTTGCTTGTTAATTTTTCCTTTTACTCAGCCAAAAGCTGAGTCCTTTGCCCAAACAAAGCCACTCAGACTTGAGTTCCAAATCCCACAAGTCTTGTGCAAAAGCACTAAGTCTGTGAGAATTGGGGCCAGGATCCTCGTGGCTGAATCATTCTCATGAAATTCATTTACATATATGTATATGTATTAATATATATATATATATATATATATATATATATATATATATATGTATATATATATATATATCCTAATCTAAGAAACTAACAATTATTTGAAGATATGTGCATTGTATAGTTGTTCTTGTGTAGGACCTATAGAGGTAAAAGGAAAGGACAAAACTCCATTGCATAACAAGCATGGAGAAAGATTGTATAGTGCAGAAAATCAGTATTCTGGGTTCTTATAGGCCTAATACGCCCCAGGATCCCACGACAGTATGCCCGGGTTACCAAGTGAAGGAATTCTTTAAAATGTTTATACGATAAAAGATAAGCCTTAAATATTCTATTTCAATCACTTTCTCATTGTGAATATTATGAATATCTATTTTACTTATTTTGTAAGAGTAAAGGGTCATTTTATGATACTAAAACACTTATAATGGTATTTTATTAGTTAGGAGGAATCGCATTTTTGCCTTGAGGAGATTTATGTGATTTGCACACAACTTGGCTCGTAATCAGCCCTCATTTAGCTGTGGTGAACCAAGCCCAGTCCACTAAAATACAACTATTTGGCCCAAGATCCTTGGGCCTGTGTGCTAAAGAAAAAAAGCACTCTCACAACCGGCAACTCCATAATGATGATAGAGATGTTGTTTCTTCTGTTTAAGCTTTTTAGAGTTAGTCTTCTTAGCCCTAGGGTTTTTAGCTTCCTTATTATCTTGCTTAGGGGGTGCTCCTAAAATAGATTTACCTTTGTCTATGTTCTCACTAGCTATATCAATTTTAACATCATTGTTCTCAATAACATTATTACTAGGAGGAACAAAAACAACAGTACTAGTAGAAGCAATATTAGAAGAAGAAAGACCATACCCTAAACTTGTTCGATCAGAAGCAGATTTCTAAAGACTGAGCATCTCATCAAGCTTTGCACTTGAAGTCCTTTCCAATTGAGCTCTAACTTGAAACAACTCCGCTTCAAGCTTCTTAGTCTTCTCAGCTAAGAAATTGTTCTCGAACCTCAGTGCTCCAATAGTTTGATTAGTTTCATCAAACTTTATGGAAAGCTTTTCACAATCAAGTTTCACATCACCGAGCTTCTTAGTGGTTAGCCTATAAAGTTTCTCATGTTTCTCAGAAAGCTTGTATAATTTTCATAGGCTGTATGGATATCATCTTGATCATCCATCTTTTCAAACTTGGACTCCACCAATTCCTCTTCTTCATCCACATCTTCAATAATCCCCTCAGTAGGATTGATAGTGGCAGTGAAGGCGTTCAGGATTCTGTCATCCTCATTGTCGGAATCATCCTCAAGCTTAGTGTCGCTCAAAGTAGCAGCGAGTGCCTTGCTCTTACCAATGCTCTTGAGATATGTAGGACACTCCTGTTTCAAGTGACCGAAACCTTGACATCCAAAGCATTTAGGTTTTGTGGGAATAGTGTACTGACCGCCATCCCTAGCATCCTTCTTCCCTTTGTCTTGGCTCTTGAACTGAGAAGAATTGGATTGCCTACGGTCCTTGTTGAAGCCCTTCCCATTGACATTCTTCATGAACTTCTTGAATTGCTTGGTGATGTAGGACTTCATCTTAGAATCTTCATTGTCTGAAGACTCATCCGTGTCACTACTCTTAGCCATCAGTGCCATGCTCTTGCCTTTACTCAATTTGCCAATTCTAGTTAACCCTAGCTCGTAGGTCTGTAGATTGCCAACCAGCTTTGTCAAAGGAATCTTGTCAATATCCTTTGATTCCTCGATTGCCGTGACCTTTGCATGGAATCTCTCGGGTAATGATCTAAGCACTTTCCTCACAATCTTGGGTTCAAGAATGGTTTCCCCAAGATTGAAGGCTGAGTTCACTATGTCCTTGAGCTTGGCATAGAACTCATCGAACAACTCATCCTCCTCCATCTTAATCTCTTCGAAGCTTGTAGTGAGCCTCTGAAATTTCGAATCCTTGATAGCCTTAGTTCCTTCATAGGTTGTCTGGAGGATGGTCCATGCCTCCTTAGCAGTTTTAGAAGAGGATATCTTCTTGAACTCCTCATTAGTGACTGCACTGAATAAAACATTCAATGCCCTGCTGTTGAAGTTTGCCACCTTGATTTTGGCATCATCCCAATCGACCGGTGCTTCCTTTGGCTTGGTCCAGCCTATCTTTATAGCTTGCCACACCTTCTTATCTAGAAACTGCAAGAAAGCTCTTATGCGTACTTTCTAGTATGCATAGTTAGTGCCATCAAATAAAGGAGGTATAATTAATGACTATCCTTTATCCATGACAAAATAGGGGTCAATGGATCAATACAGCAAAGATTAACCCTAATCAGAGTGTGCCTACTCTGATACTACTTGATAGGCCAAAAACGAATTGACCCCTTATGATAAATTAACCAATTAATTTAGTCAAGTGAATTAATTAAGTTAATTAACATGCAAACGCATGGTGACACAAACAAATCACCAATAAACTAAGTATGCAGCAAAAAATAAATTTGACATGGTGATTTGTTTACGAATAGAGAAAACCAACACGGCAAAAACCCCACCAGGTGATTTTAAGGTCACCACTCCCAAAATTCCATTATTATCACAACAAGTGATTATAGGTAAAGGAATCCCAGTACCTTATACTAACCTACAATTGAACCCTTACCCCAATACCCAATTGGACTTTTTCTGTAGTGAAAAATTCTCCTTTTAATGCACGGATCCCAAAATGTGACTAACCAATTATGCGAATCCTAGTACGCAACTTCAATCACCAACTAGAGAGAAGTTTGTTGGTTGCAAAGTTTTTTAGTTCATCTCAACGATGAAGATCAAGAAGATGCTAGGTCATAAAACCCTACGGTGCACAAACACAGCAACTTCTTCACAAGAATGATGAACTAGGGCAAATTCTATCTCCGATCACAATTTGCTTAAACAAACTTTGCTCAACACTCGTGCAACTTGTGAACTCTTTGACGGTCCTTAAAATAATCCTTTTATATGTCTAGGGTTGTGAGAAAAGAAAGCTCAAACACATAATCACAGATTGGAGTTAAAACAGAACTGAAATTTTGTTTTTCATAAACCTCGACAGATACCCTATTTGTCGAGCTGTTGTTGAGCCACGGGCTTCAACAACTCTACAGGTCTCGATAGATAGCTACTTGTCGAGCTAACTGTCAAGCTTTAATGAACAACACTTCTTCAGCTTGTATTTTGAACAGACTTGCATGACTTTAACACTTGATCTTGAAACACAGTTTCTTAAAATATTAAACGCATCCTAGATCTACCCAATTACAAGTAAAGTGCGTTTTGTCAAAGGATTAGCCAATTATATAAAATAGTGACATATGTTCCTAATAAGTGAATCACATATGTCCTAACGTAAACTAAGTGTGGAATAGAGTAAATGTGAGCAAACAAACAATAAAACTACTTTAAGCCATATTCATCAAAACATAGCAGTAAAATGAAAGCTAAAAGAGTAGGGAAGAAGAATGCAAACACATAATAACACGCCGATGTTTTATCGAAGAGGAAACCGAAGTACTCGGCGTAAAACCTCTCTGCCGTCCTCCAAGCAGTAAATCGATCCACTAGACAATATGTTGGGATACACGAATAGCAAGAGACCCTCCAAGTCTAATCTACCCAATGCACCTAAGCCCTCCAAGCTCCTACTCCAATAAGGCTTCTCGAAACCGTGTCTTGTCTAGCTTTTCAGATCCGATATACGCCCGATTGCATCCGCCAAAACTTGGCTTCTTCCAATACTTCCTAGCAACACCAAAACCTCACTTGACACTCAGAATGGGTGTGGTAAGTGTTTAGGCTATCAACATCTTAAGGATTTGGAAATAGAGAGGTAGGAGTTGAGGAAAAACCACAATAGATTGTGTAGAGAATTGTGGGTATAACAATCTCTCACTCTCAAGGATAGTGGCTAGGGTTTTCTATCTGAAAAGCACTCCCCAACATATGTTGGTAATGTGGGTATATATAGTGTGGGTAGAGATAGGGTGTATCAGATATAACAAAATAGCAAAACAGAATGTTTCGTGGGTATCTCGCGGGATAGCCTTCCCCGCAAGACACTCGCGAAAACTAGCTGTCACCATCCTGTCATGACTCTTCGCATTCCAGTCATGTGCTGGGCACATACTTCACTTCGCAGGAAGGCTTCTCGCGAGCTACTCGTGAAAACTTCTTTAGTCTTCAATTGCCTTGAGTCTTCACACTCTCTCTCACACACAACCTTTACAATAAAATCCCACATAAAATACAGGGTACAAAAGATTGAACATAATTACAATCAAATTTGGCACAGAATTAAAGCTAACACAAAATAGTTGTAAATCACAACTTTACAATCTTCCCTTTGGCTATTCCGTGACAAAACCCCTAAAACAAACTCTAGACTTAAACATGAGTTTGTGAACAGTGGCAAAACTCACTCACACCTAATTTAGAAGCTGTGAAGCACTTGCATGTATATACCTGTAACCTGAAACACTCGCACACAAACAAAACTTTCATTAAGCTTATGACAAGTTGAATACATGGTATGTATATAAGCAAGTAAAATGTGATCAAGGTAATAAACACTATATAAATAGTTAAGCATATCTTGATCATACAAGAACAGTCATTAAAGAATGACTACAATGAACATTTAACTAGTAAATGATCATTCGGACACGCAATGCAATTAAGAACAATGCAGAAATCAATTGCATGTCCAACACATAACCAATGAAAAATACAAGAAGTATTTGCATCAAGGATATAAGATCCAACAAGGGCACAAGTGTGTAGTACTAAAAGTACTTAAAAAAAATGCTACAAAGTAAGAATATAAAAGGAAGTACTGAATATAAACTGAACATTTTTAAACCATACTACTTAAAAGCTTTAAAAGAAAGCAATGTAAATAACCAAGAGTTATAAAATGAAACCACTAAACCACTTGACCACCAAAATGAACCAATTATATCCATGATGTGCATGTGCTACACTATGCTCCCCCTCAAAATGTGCTACTCCCTTTGAAAACTTTCTCCCCCTTTTTGACCGGAATGGCTAAAGGAGCTAGAATTGCTCAGATTCTGAGTCGGATCCTTGCGCCATCGTCATGTCTTCAATCTATGATGATAATGCAGTAATCTGGCCCTGGATATATGCAAATTGATCTGCGTTGTGCTGCACATGGGATTTGAGCATGCCATACATCTGCTCTATCCTAGCAGTAAGGTGATCAAGGCGGTCGAGCCCCCGTGCTTGTGCTTGGGAAGATGGCTATGCAGAGCCCTCTGGGGCTAAGGTGAACCTATTAATTTCTTCCTCAGTGTCTCCACCCTCTTCCTCAACATTATCCCTTGGGATTTAAGAAACGCCGGTTCTTAATCCGGTGATATGTGCTTTGCTTCGAGTCACTATGTTATCACCAATGGGATAGTCTCTTGGCACAATGGTATGACCGCTTGGAACCTTCAGTCTTGTCTTTGCAATGAGACCCATGATTAGACTAGGAATATGTGTCCCAATATGTGTCTAAATATGTCGATCTCTTTATGTGTGTAAAGATCATAAAGGAAGATGGTTTTTGGTGTGGACAAAGTTCTCAAGATCGTCACTAAGTAGAGGTTGTGAATCATGACATAAGCCAATGTCCTCATCTCTGCATTGAACGGGATGGTGTTCATTGACTTCTTCTTAAGAGAACCACCAAGAAGCTCCGCCATTGGTTCAAGAGAATCCAATCGATCGTCATATTGTATGGAGAATGATTGAGATGGTGGACGAACTTCTAAGAACTCTTGAATGGAATCCCTTGTGATAGTGAATTCTTTTTGTTGTACCCATCCATTGATGTGATCTCCGTCCACAGTGGCATTTGCGAAGAACTCCCTTATGAGTTCACCATAGACATTTCCACTTGGATTCATCAACTTTGTCCAAGTTCTCTCCTTGAATATCTCAAGAATGGTAGTATTTTCAAGAGTTTCCATTCTTACCACCCTTTCCATGATGATTGTTGCCTTTTTGTAAAAATTATTGTAAGCCATGTTTGCCTCAATGGTTCAGAAATTCTCTGAGTCCATTCATGGACGCTTTGAGGATTTCTTGGTGACAGAGTGCTTAGTAGTAGACATCTACAAAGAGAGACACGAAGCACAAAGCAACAGGAACACAGACTTGATTAGATCTAAGTTAGTCCATAACAGTAAGCACAAAGTCCTAAAAAGAACATATACAAAGTCACAAAAACATGTAAACAGTGCTAAACATGTAAGCAACAAATATTTGACATGATTTATATGAAAAACATGACAAATGCAAGTGTGTGCATCAAGTGTGCATGAGGTATGCCTATGAAATGCATGAGCAAGGCATGTTTAAGCACAATTGGGTCAAAGTGTGTAAAACACACAATCATCGATCAAAACATGATAAACAAGTTCAATCATGGTAATCCCCAAAATTTGGTACTCATTGGAGTCCAAAACAACACAAAAATGTCATTTGAGCATTTTGTCAAACACTTGATATGCATTAATACAACTAACATGTGGGCAATGCATGAATATGAGTGAAAATTGCCAAAATACATGTCAAAATTGCCACACGGGGCCAACACAAACACAAACATATCAAATGGGACAGAGCCCAATCAAGAAATTTAAAAAACATTTCACAAAATCATAGGTTCCTAACCCTTTTTCGAAAATACCCAATTCAAGAAAAACCTAGAAATTTTCTCCATAATCTAAGGAAATAAAGAGAAAAGATTGTATAGACATACCTTAGAATAGATTTGAGGAGGTTTTCTTTTGAAATTTGATTGGGTTTTTTAGTGAAATAAGGTTTTGGGTTGAGAGAGGCATGAGGGAGGCAAAGTGAGGGAAAATAGGATGTGTTTGAAAATCTGTCACATCAGCCCTATAAAACTGAAAACACGCGTTTTTCGTGAGTTACCATCTCGCGAAGTTACTTGCGAAAAACACCTCTTAAGCACAAAACTTTTCACGAGAAGACTTTACTCGCGAAACAGTCGCGATACAGTCACAAAAGTTTCTGTCTGAATTTTGTGTTTTCACTATTTTGCCTTAACCCATAGTCGCGAGCTTCTCGCCAAAATCCCTCTGAAGAAGTTTTTGATGAAAAACATGAAAAATGCAATTAAATAAAAACATAAAACATGAAAGCATAAAAACACTTTCAAAAACATATAAAATACTCAAAAATCATTTTGGGTTTGATCGACAAGCATTTGAGTATATACATCACATTTGATCATGTACAATCACATAAATGAAATAAGCATTCACTGAACAAAAGTCCTGTGTGTTATGTGAGTATCAAATGTGGAATAGTCCATAGTCCAAAATGAAGTTTCAATAATCAATTTAATCAAGTTATACACAACGGGTACTAGGTCAAGAGATCTATCTCAATTATAGAAATGAACATATATGACCTCCCACAAAAATGATTACAAAATCTTTAAAGCTTTTTCATTTGGCTTTTTTTCAATTCATAACATTTGAATATTTTTGAACAATACATCTCATTTTGAGATTGGTGCTTGGAATTTTTGATATTTCAATTTTGAGAATAATCCTTTGGCTTTATGGGCACCATACATTTCAATACATGTCGCTTTCTTTTTTTCCTAGTCAAATACTAGTATGTATGACGGCTTTTGCAGCTCAATATCTCTTTTCGAGATTTGACATTTGATGAGCTATAATGCAAAAACATAAAAGTGTGGGAAGATATATAGGCACAAGTCTATGCATGTATCAAAATCATCAAGACTATTGACCAATCATTCATGACAAGCTTGAAGATCGATTTATATCAGTGTTGAGGTCTAAAAGGGATCACAGTGAGGGAGGCCCAAAAGAGTGAGCCAGGCCCAAAAGGAAAAAACAAGCTAAGTCCAAAGAAGCAGGTGCAAGGGGACCATGAAAGAATAAAAGGGCCCAGGAGGCTTGAAGCCCAAACGAAGAAACATCAAGAAGGAAAAGAAACTCACGGCAAGAGGCTAAGTAGCCAAGATCCTCAGCAATCATCAAGGGGCGCGGATCCTTCCAGGCGCATAGTCAAAGAAGATTAAGACAGTTCGAAAGAAAAGGACGGGAAAAGAAAATAAGAAACAGAGCAAAGAAACACAAGCGCCAAAAGACCCAGCGACCTCTCATGACACAAGCAGGAAGCGTCTCAGGGAACCAGAACAGAGAAATACGAAAAAGAGAATGGCATCAGGCAACTTTCAATTTGGCAGAATGGGATTCCGCCCAGATGGGAAAAAAGGGCAAATAGGGAATTGACAAATGGTGAGACCGAGAAGGGTATACCTCAGCACATCCCGAAGAAGGTAACCAACCAGGGACTTTCAAAGGAATCAAAGCTGAAAGAAGGAAAGAATGAGAAAAACGGGAAATAGAACCTGTCGAGTGAAAGGCACAGAACAGGCTCTGTTCACAAGAAGGCAAAACAGGGGAACCAATAGTTCGCCTGGAAGGCCAGAACTTCATTATAAAAGGAAGGGGTAAGTTATGAAGAAAGGGCAGCGAAAAAAAGAGAAAAAAAAAAGATTTTTTAGAGAAAAGAACTATCAGTAAAGTTGTGGTGAAGAGAAAGAAAACACTAAGGAAAAAATGAATATCGCTTCCTGGTATCCTGTAAAAGCCACTATTGCACATACTCGGATTCAAAGAGAATCAAACTTTGCAAGTTTTGAAGGCTGAAATAGCCATTCAAGACTGTAATTTTTGAGCTTGATTGAACCTTGTATCACGTCCTAGTGAGCTTTCTGTAACTTAATAAAGAACATATTAATGAAATATGTCTCAGTAATTCAAGGATCCCTTTAACATTATTTTGTAACTCTTTGTTGATCCTGTTTTTTTTTCCAAATTTATCTTGTTGTTTTGGCATGTCTCTCCATACGAATATCCTTGCTTGTCATTTTACTTGTATTGTAGGAAGCATCCCCTGTGCATCACTTGACTCTTAAACAGCTTGTTAGCTGCGGTGAGTCAAGGCCCGGTTCACCAAACCTCTTATTAGGCCCGGGATCCTTGGGCCTGAGTGTCACAAAAAAAGGCACTCTCACAAACAGTCACACATAGATTTCAAGATTCTTCCACAAAGATAGATGGGCATACAAAACAAGCTAAGCTCATAAATGCACTACGCCATTAGTACGAAGGTACTAGGTCAAACTCACATGTGATACACACAACACTAGTGATCAATCTTTTTAGAGATTTTTCAATTTTTATGGGTTTTTGAATTTTTCAACACATTAAAAAACATAACATATAAAGTAAGATCAACAAAAACAACAAGTACAAAGCAAAACTTGTAAAAGAAACATGCTATAAACCGGAAGCAATGACACAAGAGTATTATGTATGTCATGATGCATGAACCTATGACCCTAAACATCAGAAGTATTAATGCATGGGCATAAAGAGTGATCATGCATAAGTACCCTTCTTCACCCACACTTTACGAGTGTTTTGGGTGAGAGCCTTAGACGGAGGGGTATGATCAACATAACTTTCAAACCTTGGAGTGAAACTAGCAAGGCATAATGATATGTTCTTCAACATTTCCATAACGTCTCCAATGAGATGTCCATTACTATCTCCCTTAGCTTATGCTCCCTTTGGTCTTCTCTTTGAAATTTCTTGGCCATGTATAGAGTCAGCCTTCTTGAGTGCATGAAGCTTGAAACAATTCGGCCTTGCGTGCCCTTGTATGCCACAATGATGACACACATGCATCACTTGAGGCCCTCTTTGATTTTTGGGTAATGACTTCCCTTTTTCCTTTGGTTTTGCACCAATGGTTCTTTTTACAGCAGTAGGGGTCTCAATCTCAGGCTTAATGTCTTTGAGTTTCTCTTCATTCTTGGCTGATATGAACCTTACTTCCCTCTTGGGTTCGCTGCTAAATCTTCTGTAAGGTTGAATTTATTCAACCATCTAATTGGCTTTATTCCGTGCCAAATTTGCTTGTATTTCAGCATTTAGTAATCCTGTATTTAGGTGGGCTTGTTGTAAGGGTAGTGAGTGAGATAGAGTGAAGTTTGCTCAAGAGTGTGCAAGAAAACAGAGACTCGCGGCTTGGCCTCGCGGGTGACTCGCGGCTGCAAGCCGCCAGACGCAGCACACGTGCCAAGTATGCCAGAAGGTGAACAGTCATGCTAGCTGGAGCACTACAGGACAAAACAGGACAACTGGCCATACGGTTATCTCGTGACTAGATCTCGCGACTCAGTCAAGTCGCGAGGCCAAGCCGCGAGCCAGCCTTGTTTTGAAAAACCTGACGTTTCACATTCCTCTCTCACCCTAGTATATATACCCCTTATACCCACAAAAGAAAGAGAGCTTCCAGAGAGAATTTTGAGAGAGAAACCCTAGAGTAAAACAAGATTGATTCATCTACAATCTTTACATAAGTGCCTCTTCAAATTCCTCAACTCTCTTCCTTTCCATTGCCAAACCCTTGAGAGGCTTTTTACCAAAACCTTGTTCTCACCATATCCATTACTGTGAGAGGGCTGTTTGGTGTTCTGGGAAGCAGTTAGGAAGGAACCAATCTTCATTGGTTGACGCTATGGTCTAGTAGTGGAATCCGGGAAGTTAGAAAAGAAAAAGGTTCGGCACAACCTCGTTGGAGCAAGAAGCTTGGAGGGCTTAGGTGCACTGGGTAGATTAGGCTTGGAGGGTCTATTGCTGTCCATGTATCCCAACTACATTTTCTAGTGGATTGTTTACCGCTTGGAGGGCGGCGGAGAGGTTTTACGCCGAGGGCTTCAGTTTCCTCTTCGATAACACATCGCGTATTGTCTTTGTGTTTGCATCTTCCTTCCCTTTTATCTTTGCCTTTTATTATCTGCTGTGGGTTGTGATTTTAATTTGGCTTAGATAGTTTTTCCAATTCCATATTATAGCTTATTTTAATTTTCCGCACACTAGTTGTTTGACATAATGCTTGAATTGGTTAAGTTGTAATTTGGGGGTCTAAACGTTCAAATGTGTTTTTACACTATTTGAACTTTCAATTGGTATCAGAGCGGGTACACTTGTTGTGGTTTTATTACCTAAGTGTGATCCTAGACCCCTGTGTTGTGGTAGCTGTTATGGAAAATACCATGCTGAATTGTAGCTTAAGTGTTTGTGAAAATGACTCTATGCATATGTCTGAAGGGTGTTTTACCAATGATCTTGTAGAGTTGTTAAAAACTAAGAAACATGCTAGGATATTTGTTCACATGCTGGAATATTTTGAGAATCAGAATCATGTCTTACACAGTAGCATATCTGAATCTAAATCATTGATTAAGAAATATAAAAGAAAGAATAGAATGTTGTGTGAGATGATTGAGAGTCTGAAAATGAAAGGTCAATCTGAAAGAAGCATGAAACCTGATAATGAGTTTTTGTTTGAAGTTCAAGAATGTTTGTCTCATGTGAGCTTATTTGTGCATACCTCATTGAAGGTGTTTAATGCATGTTTGTGGTATCTTGACAGTGGTTGTTCTCGCCATATGACAGGGGATAAGTCACTGTTTAAGACACTCAAAGAAAAGGTTGGTGACTATGTGACCTTTGGTGATGGAAGCCATGCTCAAGTCCTAGGCAAAGGAACTATTGAGATACCTGGATTACTGCTGTTGAAAGATGTGTTATACATAAAAGGGCTGAAGGCAAATCTACTGAGCATCACTCAAATTTGTGATGATGATTTCCTAGTACAATTCTCTAAGAAGGGATGCTTGATCATCAATGAAGAAGGGATTTAGGTTTTGGAGGGAAATCGAACTACAGATAACTGTTATGGAATAGTTCCCACGGCACCCATTTCGTGTAGAAGTGCTCGTGTGGATATGTTGGAGCTGTGGCATCACAGATTTGGGCATGCCAATTTCAAACAAGTAGCTAAAGTGTCCAAACTTGAAACAGTTAAGGGATTTCCTAAGTTTGGGAAGGTGAAGAAGACCGTTTATGGTGCATGCCAAATGGGAAAGCAAACAAAGGCAAGTCATCACAAAGTGAATGTGATTGCTACTTCTCGGTGTTTGGAGTTACTTCATGTTGATCTAATGGGGCCTACTAGAATTGAAAGTCTAGGGGGAAAGAGATACATTATGGTCATTGTGGATGATTACTCAAGATACACTTGGGTTGAATTCCTTAAAGAAAAATCAGAAGCATGTGAGAGGTTGGAGATTCTGTGCAAGAAACTACAAAACGAGAAAGGGGTCCCTATTGCCAAAATTAGAAGTGATCATGGGAGGGAATTTGAGAATGCAAGATTCGAGTCTTTCTGTGAAAAGAATGGAATCAAAAGAGAATTTTCAGCCCCCAAAACTCCACAACAAAATGGAGTGGTAGAGAGGAAAAATCGGGTGATTCAGGAAATGGCAAGAGTCATGTTGCTTAACAAGCAAATACCTCAAAAATTTTGGGGAGAAGCTGTCAACCCCTCGTGTCACATTGGCAATAGAATATTTTTCCGAGTAGGAACAAAGAAGACCGCCTATGAGATTTGGAATGGAAAGAAGCCTAGAGTGAAGTATTTCCGGGTGTTTGGAAGTAAATGCTATATCCTAAATGATCGGGAGAATCTTGGGAAGTTTGATGCGAGAAGTGATGAGGGTATTTTTCTTGGGTACTCTACTACGAGTCGGGCGTATAAAGTTTTTAACAAGAGAACTAAGACAGTGATGGAGTCCATCAATGTCAAGATTGATGATGCCTTATCTAAGATGGAGATGATTGATGATGGAGAAGGGCCGAGCACCAAAGAGCCCGATGTTGAGGTCGAAGCTCTTGATATAGAAGGTGAAGAACCTACACCAGAAGAAGAATCGACTCCCATCAACCCAAGAATGGAAACGAGATCGATGTCTAGAACATCAAGTCCTCTTACTCCTCCGGAAGTCCATCCTCCTATCTCTCGAAGTGATGAAGTCTCCACATCAAAGAAGCCATCTTCAAGAGTAATTAAGAACCATCCGGAAAGCAACATCATAGGGTCTCTAGATGAAGGTCTTCGCCTCAGAAAAGGAAACATCCTGTTAGCCAATCATGTAACATATCACTGCTATCTTGCGCAATTTGAACCAAAAAGGGTAGAAGAGGCCCTTCAAGATGAGAATTGGGTTGAGTCAATGCATGAAGAGCTGAATCAGTTTGTGAGGAATGATGTGTGGGAACTTGCTCCAAGGCTTGAAAACGTTCATGTCATAGGCACAAAATGGATTTTCAAAAACAAAACTGATAAAGATGGAGAGATAATTCGAAACAAATCTCGGTTAGTAGCTCAAGGATACACTCAAGTAGAAGGAGTAGACTTTGATGAATCCTTCGCTCCTGTGGCAAGACTCGAATCCATTCGAATTCTCATGTCCATTGCATGCACTTTGAACTTCAAACTCTATCAAATGGATGTAAAGTGTGCATTTCTGAATGGATATCTAAATGAAGAAGTGTTTGTTGAGCAACCAAAAGGATTTGAGGATCCTCACTTTCCAGATCATGTATTGAGATTGAAGAAAGCCCTTTATGGCTTAAAACAAGCACCTAGAGCCTGGTATGATTAGCTTACACATTACCTTATAGATAGAGGATTCAAAAGGGGGTATGCCGACCGAACTCTGTTTGTCAAAAATGATGAAGATTATCTCCTTGTGGCACAAGTTTATGTTGATGACATAGTGTTTGGGGCAACCATTGAAGATCGTGCTATTGAATTTTCTGAGGAGATGAAGAAGGAATT
The DNA here is from genome assembly GCF_932294415.1 of Quercus robur. Classification (NCBI taxonomy): domain Eukaryota; kingdom Viridiplantae; phylum Streptophyta; class Magnoliopsida; order Fagales; family Fagaceae; genus Quercus; species Quercus robur. Next base: position 43,788,690 of record NC_065534.1, on the reverse strand, counting down.
TGAGATGAGTATGGTGGAGGAACTCACATTTTTCTTGGGTCTTTAAGTCAAACAACAAAAGGAGAGTATATTTGTTTCACAAGAGAAGTATGCTAGAAACATTGTCAAGAAGTTTGGACTAGACTCCAAAAAACATGCCTCCACTCTCATGAGCTCATCCACTAAACTGAATGTTGATTCTTCTGGAGTAGAAGTAAGTCCTACCTTATATAGGAGTATCATTAGGAGTTTACTCTATCTTACAGCCAGTAGACCGAACATTGCATTCAGTGTTGGTGTTTGTGCCAGATACCAAGCTAATCCGAAGGAATCTCACCTGACTGCTGCTAAGCGAATCATTCGATATGTGAATGGTACTTCAAACTATGGTCTGTGGTATTCAAAAGGCTCAAATGCTTGTCTTGCCGGGTATTTAAATGCTGACTAGGCTGGTAGTGTAGACGATCGGAAAAGTACTTCAGACGGCTGTTTCTACCTTGGTAACAATCTTGTCTCGTGGATGAGTAAGAAACAAAATTCCGTGTCTCTATCTACTGCTGAAGCAGAATACATCGCCGCTGGAAGTTGCTGCACTCAGCTTCTTTGGATGAAGAAATTACTTCATGATTATGGAATTCCTCAAGAGACAATGTGTGTCTTCTGTGACAACACCAATGCCATCAATCTTTCCAAGAATCCTGTCCAGCATTCAAAATCTAAACACATAGAGATACGTTACCATTTCATTCGGGATCTGGTAGAGGAAAGAGTTGTGTGTCTTGAGTTCATACACACCGACAATCAAAAGGCGGACATCTTCACCAAGCCTCTCGATGGTCCACGGTTTGAATCACTCCGTAAGACCATTGGTGTTGGTACAATTCCTTGACTCTCTTGTGTGATGTGTGCTTCACATATTTGTAATATGATAAGCTTTTTTGTGTTGGGGCACACACTACTTTGTTAGCTCTTTATGCAGCATGATTATTGATTGTTTGTCTATTTGTGAATACTATTGCTCCTTTTTTATTTTTGATCAATCTTTTTCTTCTTTTATGTCAAAAATCCAAAAATCACATAAAAATTAGAAAATCAAAAAGTTTGATTGACATTGTTGAGCTTTTGTCTCAAAACTTGTTTTGCCTTGTACCTTTGTGTTAATGGCTTTGTGCATTTTCAAGCATTGCTTGTTTCTTTGCACTCATATCACTGTGGGAGAAATCTTGAAATCTATGTGATTGTTGTAAATAGATCTTCAAACTTGTCATGAATGATTAGTGAATGGTTATGATGATTTTGAGACATGCATAGACTTGTGTCTATATATTTTCCCACTCTTTATTTTTGTTTTTTGCTTAAAAGAGCTCACCAAATGTAAATCTCCAAATAAAAAGAGATATTGAGCTTCAAAAGCCTGTCGCACATTCTAGTATTTGACTAGGAAAAAGGGTAAGCGACCTAAAATTAAAGTGATTGTTTATTCAAAAAACCAAAGGCTAGTTCATTGAAGTGAAATATAAAATATCACTCTCACAATGAGAGGTGATTGTCTCAAAAGATCAAAAAGATCAAATGTTATGATTGAAAGTGGAGTCAAATGTAAAGCTCTAAGATATGTTATCAAGTTTTGTGGGAGGTCATATATACATATTTCTATAATTGAGATGGATCACATGATCTAGTGCTAATTGTGTATGCCTTGATTGAATTGATCATTGAACCTTCACATTAAACTAAGGAATATCTCATTGTTGATATCCACACACAACACACAAGTTTATGTTCAATAAATGCCATAATCATTTGTGTGATTGTACTTGATGAAATGTGTTTTCACATGCTCAATCTTTGTTAATTCAAACACAAAAAGATTTTTGAGTGTTTTAGGTGTTTTTGGAAAGTATTTTGTTTAAAAAATCTGAAAATTTCAAAAATCCATTTTTTCCTTGTTTTGGCGACTTAGTCGCGGGTAAGTCAAGTCGCGATCCTCAGTCACGTCTTCGCGGGTCATTTTTGGCGACTTGTTCGCGAGTGGAAGACCTTCCAGCCGTGAAAAACACTTAGAATTTTTTTTTTTTAATTCTGTCTTTGAGTGTTTTGGCGGCTTGAACTGGCGACTTTGTGGCGACTCACTTCAATCGCGAAAAACGCGTGTTTAGCAAAAATAGGGGCAGTTTTTAAATTTTTTTTCAGTTTTCCCTCGAACTTTTGTGACTGTTCATCTTCTTTCTCAATTGTCTCCTTCCCAAACACTCTGTGCACCCATTTTTCAAACTCCATTGTTGTTTCTTTTCAGCTCAAAATCCTCAAGTAACAGGTATGGGTTTTCTGTCTTGAACTCTATTTTACTTGTTTTTGTGTTTTTCCCTCTGGATTATTCGCATTTGTTTGTGATTTTGAGATGGGTTTTTAGTTCGACAGTTACTCTTTGTCCATGCTTAGCCTGTGGAAGCTATTGTTTCAGTTTTGAGCTTTATTAAGTTGTTGGTTTTGTTCTTCATCATGTGCTTAGCTAGGGTTTGTTATTTGTTGGTTTCTCATCTTGTTTGATCTGTTGTTGATGTGTTGATTCAAAATGTTCCTGTGTTGACTGTGTGTTTTTCTAAGTTGATTGTGTGGTTTTAATCTGACACACTCTACTATGTAGCTACATTTGGGCCATTTTTGCCCCTCATTGCTATTTTCTGGTCATTTTCATCTAGCTATTAGGGTTTCTTCATTATCCCTAAATTACCACTAACCCACTGCTAATAATGTCTGTTGGATTGTGTTCTGTCATTTCCTCTATTCATGATTCAGACTAGACATGTCACCATTCAAGAAAGCAGCTGTGAAAGGAGGCAGTTCCAAAGGGAAGGAACACGTCATTGATGTTGATGACTACCCACCTCAAACAAAAGAGACTCGTTCTTCATCAAAGAGATTCGATCTCAACAAGTTCAGATCCTATGTAGCCTATCAGTCTTATGAGAATTATTTCCAAAATGCTACACCATTACTAGAAAGAACTGTGGATCAATCATCACTTCATGACACTGACATTCCGAAATGGTTTGCTCACAAGGACTGGAATTACCTTCTCTCTGATCTGGATGACGCGTATGAAGATTTGGTAAAGGAATTTTATGCTAACGCGATTGTGGAAGAAGATGAACTTAAGTGCTGGGTTAGGAAAAAGAGCTTTTCAGTCTCTCCTGCATATTTGGCAGAAATCCGTCACATCAACAGACCAATATTTCGACACTCACCAGTTTATGATGATCTTTGTCCTGATGAGGAGCTTCTCAAGGAAAGTCTTGGACAAGACTTGAAGTTCTCACCCAATGGAAAATCCATCAGTGTTTCCTCTCTTCCTCCAAAACTGAGAGTGCTTACAATTGTGATGTTTCACAATTTGTACCCTTTATCAAGCACTGGGTATATGAACCTCGGACGTGCTTTATTTCTTCATGATCTAATCTCTGATGTAGAAATTGACATCTGTGCTCATATCTTTCATGTTCTGCGCAAAACGGTTCTACGAACTGAGTCCCGAACATGCATTCCTTTCTGCTGTCTCATTTCAAGGATCTTGAAGCTCAAGGGAATTTATCCAACGGCAAATGAATCTCCTCTCTCGAAGCCGAGTCCAATCAACATGCGTACATTTAATGCAAGCATTGGACATAGTCGGAAGAGAGCCAAACCAGAAACTTCCGCATCTCACAGTGGCTCTCATTTCAGCACTCTCTCCCTTGATGAAAAACTTGATCACATTGTATCCTCTGTACACGAGTTGAATACAAAGAAATCTGGACTCACATCTACTCTACACCATCACAGCACTCGATGGGATATGAAGTTTACCTCACTTCAAACTCAATTGGATCAAATTCAGAGAAGGCTAGAAGAGGATGTATAGCCTATTCCATGACAAAAAGGGGGAGTGATAGGCCTGATCAGAGGGGGAGGATATTACCTAAAGGGGGAGGATATTACCTAAGGGGGAGTGTTTTTGCATTCTTCTTCAGTTTAAGTTTTTATATTTTCTTCAGTTTAAGTTGATATATTGTGTTTTGTACCTGCTTGTACCCTTGTTGCTTTTGTAAGCTTTTAGGGTTATGTTTTATGCATTGTTTGTAGGCTTTATGGTTTGTACCATGCTTTATGTAGCCTTTTATGCTTTGTTTAAATCAGTACTTCTATATAAATGTATTGCATTTTCTTTTAAGTACTGTCACTCTTGTGCCCTTGTAGGATTGTTCCTAGATGCATATACTTAGTGTATTATGCATTGGTTGAGTGTTTGGCATGCAAAAGACTTGCATTGAGCTTGTTAGCTTGTATGTCCTAGTGCTCATTCCAAGTGTGAATAAGCATTGTGGTCACTATCTTGTAGTGATTACTTGGTTGATCAAGCCATGGTTTGTTTCTTAACTCCATCTTTGCTTGATCACATATTGCCTGTTTCATATGCATTTCACGATTTTCTGCTTACAATGATCATGGTGTATTGTTGTGTTTCAGGAGTCTTATGTTCATATGATTCAAGTGCTTCACAGCTTCTAGAGTTAGGTGTGAGTGAGTTTTGCTCAACTGTTCCTAACTCACATGTTAAGTCTAGAGTCTGTTTTAGGGTTTTGTCACGGAATAGCCAAAAGGGGAGATTGTAAGGTTGAATTTATTCAACCATCTAATTGGCTTTATTCCGTACCAAATTTGCTTGTATTTCAGCATTTAGTAACCCTGTATTTAGGTGAGCTTGTTGTAAGGGTAGTGAGTGAGATAGAGTGAAGTTTGCTTAAGAGTGTGCAAGAAAACAGAGACTCGCAGCTTGGCCTCGCGGGTGACTCGCGGCTACAAGCCACCAGACGCAGCACACGTGCCAAGCATGCCAGAAGGTGAACAGTCATGCTAGCTGGAGCACTACAGGACAAAACAGGACAACTGGCCATACGGTTATCTCGCGACTGGATCTCGCGACTCAGTCAAGTAGCGAGGCCAAGCCGCGAGCCAGCCCTGTTTTGAAAAACCTGACGTTTCACATTCCTCTCTCACCCTAGTATATATACCCCTTATACCCACAAAAGAAAGAGAGCTTCCAGAGAGAATTTTGAGAGAGAAACCCTAGCATAAAACAAGATTGATTCATCTACAATCTTTACATAAGTGCCTCTTCAAATTCCTCAACTCTCTTCCTCTCCATTGCCAAACCCTTGAGAGGCTTTTTACCAAAACCTTGTTCTCACCATATCCATTACTGTGAGAGGGCTGTTTGGTGTTCTGGGAAGCAGTTAGGAAGGAACCAATCTTCATTGGTTGATGCTATGGTCTAGTAGCGGAATCCGGGAAGCTAGAAAAGAAAAAGGTTCGGCGCAACCTCGTTGGAGCAAGAAGCTTGGAGGGCTTAGGTGCACTGGGTAGATTAGGCTTGGAGGGTCTATTGCTATCCATGTATCCCAACTACATTTTCTAGTGGATTGTTTACCGCTTGGAGGGCGGCGGAGAGGTTTTACGCCGAGGGCTTCGGTTTCCTCTTCGATAACACATCGCGTGTTGTCTTTGTGTTTGCATCTTCCTTCCCTTTTATCTTTGCCTTTTATTATCTGCTGTGGATTGTGATTTTAATTTGGCTTAGATAGTTTTTCCAATTCCATATTATAGGTTATGTTAATTTTCCGTACACTAGTTGTTTGACATAATGCTTGAATTGGTTAAGTTGTAATTTGGGGGTCTAAACGTTCAAAGGTGTTTCTACACTATTTGAACTTTCATCTTCCTTCTCTAGTATAGCCCAAACCAGTCTTATCATGTGAAGATTTTTGTGAGGACAGCACGTTTTCAAGTTTCTTGGTGGAGATATGCTCAACCTTGACATTAGCTTGGATAATTTCAAGTTCAAGAAACTTGATCTTAGAGTAAGCTTTAACCAACTCTCCCTTGAGTCCTTCTACTTCACACTTCGCTTCCTTGAGTTGCACAAATATACACCTATGTTCTTCTTCAATCTTTTTCATCTTTTTCATAGCAAGGTTCACAACCTTGGCGTATTTGCCACAATCTTCCAGCAGTGAATCATATGCTTCTTGAAGGTTGTTCTCGCCTTCATTTTGGCATACATCTTCATCTTTCGAGTCTTCAACTTCCTCACCCTTAGAAAGATCACCAAGTTCATCAACCAAATTACTCAAATCATCCTTTGAATTAACGGAGGTAATTGCCATGAAGGCCCTATAATTTCCTTCACTATCACATTCTCCTTCCGTGTTTGAATTTGAGCTTTCAGAATCACTAAGGGTAGTGGCAAACACTTTACCCTTCCCTCTCAAATAGTTGGGCACTCCTTCTTGAGATGTCCATGACCGTTGCATTTGTAGCACACGATTCCTTGAGGAGTTTGAGAATCCTTCACATCTTTCTTCTTGAACTCCTTCTTGTTACCTTTAGGGGATGAAAACTTTCCTTTGTTGAACGACTTCCCACTATTTTTTATCTTCAAAATTTTTTGAAAGTTCTTTGCAAGGAATCCTACCTCCTTCTCCACATCATCTTCTTCAGAGGAGTCATCCATTCTCTCGTTGATAGTTTTGAGAGCAAGTGATTTGCTCGACTTGTGGGAAGGCAATCCAAGCTCATATGTTTGGAGAGATCCAATGAGTTTTTGGATCTTAATTTCATCAAAATCTTTGCTTTCTTCTATAGCTGTGACCTTTGCACGAAAGCTCTCTGATAAGGACCTCAAAATCTTCCTCACCACCTTAGCATCCTCAATCTTCTCTCTGAGATTGAGCTTGGCAATTACGATTTCATTGAGCTTCCCATAGAATGAATCAAATGACTCATTGTCACCCATCTTGAGCTCTTTAAATCGGGTGGTAAGCATTTGGAGTTTTGTGTTCTTGACTTTCTTGGTACCCTCATAGGTAGTCTCAAGAATCAGTCAAGCTTCCTTGGCAATTTCCATATGCGATTTCTTGTGAAATTTATCAGTAGACATACCACAGAAAATAGCGTTAATTGCTTTACTATTGGCATTTGCCAAAGCAAGAGCTGCCTTGTCCCATTCAGACTTAGGTGTTGTGGGTCTAACATACCCGTTCTCGACAAAATCCCATACTGACTCATCTATAGTACACAGGAATGCCCTCATACGGACTTTCCAAAATGCATAGTTGCTCCCATCAAAGAATGGTGGAGCATTGAACGATTGAGATCGATCCATCACAAAGGGGTGTAGGATCACACTTAGGTAATGAAACCGCAACAAGTGTACCCGCTTTGATACCAATTGAAAGCTCGATTATGTGTTAAAAGACAAGAGCTATTTAGACCCCCAAATTAAAAGTTACGGCTCGGTTGATTTTACTCTAACTTAAACTAAGTGAGGAATAGAGTAAATGCAAGCGAACAAACAATAAAACTACTCTAAGCCATATTCATCAAAACATAGCAGTAAAATGAAAGCTAAAAGAGTAGGGAAGAAGAATGCAAACACAAGATAACATGCTGATTTGTTATCGAAGAGGAAAACGAAGTACTCGGCGTAAAACCTCTTCGTCACCCTCCAAACTGTAAATTAATCCATTAGACAATAAGTTGGGATACATGAATAACAAGAGACCCTCCAAGCCTTATTTATCCAATGCACTTAAGCCCTCCAAGCTCTTACTCCAACAAGGCTTCTCAGAACCGTGTCTTGTTTAGCTTTCCAGATCTCGCAATACGCCCGATTGCATCCGCCAAAGCTGGGCTTCTTTCAATGCTTCCCAGTAGCACCAAAATCACTTGACACTTAGAATGGGTGTGGTAAGTGTTTGGGCTATCAACCTCTCAAGGATTTGGAAATGGAGAGGTAGAAGTTGAGGAAAAATTACAATGGATTGTGTAGAGAATTGTGGGTATAACAATCTCTCACTCTTAAGGATAGTGGCTAGGGTTTTCTCTCTGAAAAGCACTCCCTAATATATGTGGGTAATGTGAGTATATATAGTGTGGGTAGAGATAGAGTGTATCAGATATGACAAAATAGCAAAATAGAATGTTTCGCGGGCATCTCGCGGGAAGGCCTTACCCACGAGACACTTGCGAAAACCAGTTATCACTATCCTATCATGACTCTTTGCATTCTAGTCATGTGCTGGGAATATGCTTCACTTCGCGGGAAGGCTTCTCGTGAGCTACCCGCGAAAACTTCTTTAGTCTTTAATTGCCTTGAGTCTTCGCACTTTCTCTCACACACAAACCTTACAATAAAATTCACATAAAATACAGGGTACAAAGATTGAGCATAATTACAATCAAATTTGGCATGGAATCAAAGCCAACACAAAATAGTTGTAAATCACAACTTGACATTACTATAGCTAGGATGCAAAATATTTTGGGTTTGCATACTCGGATGTGGTATGACTTTAAGGATTTAGATGGCAAAATAGCAACTGGGGGGTTTTTACACCCCCAATGCTAGTGCTCTTACGGAGGCAAAGTTTGGACCTTGGATGGGGGTGATCTATTCAATTTTTTTCTTAAAAAATACATGGTTTTAAAATTCAAACCGTTTAATGAACCAGAAAAGAGAGAGATTTAAAATTTTTAAGGTTCAACCGAGGTCAAACTGTGAACTATTATTAAATTTTTTGATATATTTGACACTTTATTGGTTTATACTTATTAATTTACTGAGGTAGTAAATTCTTATTAGTTCACATTTAGGCCTATCACTTATATCACTTTTTTTACTTACCAATAATCATTCACTATATTAGCAATTTCTAAAAAAGTTTGTAACTCTAATATTTTCCTTCTTTAAAAGTTTGTAGCTAACAACGATCTAATTGCCACTTCGTCACCTCAAACCACAAATTAAATTGCACGCACGAGAGAGAGAGAGAGAGATGTATTTTTTGCTGATAAACAATAGCTCAGCCAAGGCATTGACACGCTGTTCATTTTACTGAATAAATTTTTGTTGTAGCTTTTAAGTTTATGATGTTTAGTTATATTTTTATCCAAATACAATATTTCTCACTTCACCCCCAACCACCCCCCCCCCCCCCCCCCCCCCCCCCCCCACAAATGGTGTGAACTATCTCGTTCCCTCCCTTCTTTTTTTTTCTCTTTTTAATAGTTAACATTAAGTACACATTGTTACAAGAAATTGACTTCAAAATTTTATTTGTTACATTTTGAAAGTTTAGGGTTTAATTAGTACTTTTGAAAATTTATGATATAATTTGTTATCACCCTATAACATAATGATTAAAGTGAAATTTCCTAAAAATTAATAAGGCAAGAAAATGAAAGGAAATTATTCTTCAAGTGCAGGGAGGGAGGGAGAGAGAGATCCCTAATCCATCCATTCCCATTGAATAGTATGTCCCTTTTTTTATAGGAAAAAAAAATTATGATCAAATAGTATGTCCATTAGATTCCTAATATTTCTTACGAATGACACGTGCTAGAAAAAAGTGCAAAATAATTGCAGCTCATGCATGGCTTGGTATGTGGATTTGGTATATGAGTGAGTTGCATGTGGGAAAGCCAAAGATAAGATTGCCAATTCTTCGTCTAGTATGAGAAAGGAAACATACAAAAGAAAACAGTGCAATCTGAGACTTCATGGCCGTTTCCCCCATGATAGGTCAAAGTGTACTTACTGTGCAAGTGCCAGTGTCACAGCAACAATATTTAATTTACTCATTCATTTTCTTTGATTTTTATTCGGATCATTTTCTGGTCAAGATTTGATTTTTGACCCGAATCTAAAAGAGAATCAAATTAAAAACATATATTTGATCGAAGTTGAACATTAATTTGCCCCCATTTTTTCTCAAATTGAATCATTTTTATTCTTTGCTTCAACATTTTTGAAATTATAATTAAAATTTTTTATTTCCTATTTATCTTTTTAGAATATTTGAATCTTTAAATAGAGTAAAATTATTTTTTAAAATAAATAGAGTGAAATAGTTTTTTAAGAGTAATGCTAATAATATAAGTTTTTTCATGATTTGTTAATGTGGTAAATTGTAACTCGGAACAATATTATTTTCATATGAGTTCTATCACTAATATAACTTTTATTATAAGTCAATTGTGATCATATATGTCGTTGTGAAAAATTTTAGGCCAAAATACACTTTTAATCTTAAAGTTTACTCAATGAGCGTTTTTGGTCTATGAAGTTTCAAGTGAGTACTATTGGTCTCTAAAGTTTAAAAAATGAGCATTATTAGTTATTCTTTCAATTTTTGTTAGTTTATTTGTTTATCTATCTAATGGAATAATAACAAGACAAATATTTTATTAAAAAAAAAATACACATAAGAAATTACAAATTGGCTAGGGAAGACCCGTATCTATTTGTGTGTTTCCCCAAATCAAAACTCGTAAAATACAATTCCCAAAAATTGATCTACAACTATTACCTAGATTCACAATGAGATATCAATAAGTTGGACTAGCCATTGTTAAAAAGACATTACTGTTAGGGTCATATTTTCTATGTAATTGGCCAATTTTTTGACAAAATTTATTTTACTTATAATTGGGTAGATTTAAGTTGGGTTTAATGTATCAAGAAGTGTGTTGTTCAAACATATCAGGTGGTATCATTAAAGACATGAAGTTTGATCCAAGAAACAAGTGATGAAAAACTATCATTAAAACTCAACACTAGCTACTATCGAGGATTTATGAAGAATCATGACACAAGCTCGATCTATCGAGAATTATGATTTTAGAATTCTCAGATTTAAATTTGGCCCATAATGACTTGAATAATTAGGGTTTCTCTCTCTTCAACCTTAGTCATATATAAGACTTATCTTAAAGTCATTAAGTACAGATACAAAGACTTAGAATTCATATACTCTGTGTGAAGCTATTGCGTTTGTATGCCTTAAGGTTTTGTAACCAAGTGCTTCCTAATCTTCATCGTTTATGAAGTGAAGAACTTTGCAGCCAACAACAATCAATCAAGTTACTAGAGTTGGTCACGTACTGAGATCTGTGCAAAGGAGTTAGTCATAGATTGGAGATTTGTACAAAGCAAAGAAGCCTGCTACAAGATCAAATTCAATTGGGTATTGAAGTGATGGTTCAACTATGGATTGATATTTTGGGATAGGCTAGAGTAGTGGTAAGATTCCTCATACTTGTAACCACTTGATTATTGATTAGTGAATTCTTGGGAGTAGTGATCTTAAATTCACTTGGTGGGGTTTTCACCTTTCAAGAGGTTTCCCCATTCATCAACAAATCACTGTGTCAATTTAATTTCCATTGAATTTAGTTTATTTAGTGATTTGTTGGTGCCTCCACGATTTGCATGTAATTTGACCTAATTAATCAACTTGGGTAGTTGAATTAAGTAACCGGGGTAAATCTATTTTAACCCAACAAATATGATAATACCCAGCTACAACACTTCTTAGACAAAGAGAATTCACATACCCATGCATAGTTGCATATGGTTTGAGCCGCTGGAGTTCAAGCCATAGATTTCTCACCACTTCTCAATTTTTTTAAATAAAGATTATTGCCACCTCATTAAAAAAATGCCACTTCATTATTCCATTTGGTTACATAGACAAAGAAACTAACAGAACTTGACAAAGGGACCAATATCACTCATTTTTTAAGTGTCACAACCCAAATCCATGGAACATGAATTTGAATGCATGACTAACTTGTTGATCTTGCATATCTCAATAAACATAACTCATTTCAAAGTTCAATAAAACTCCAAATAAACAATGCTCTTAATAAACCGCTTACAATCTCTAAACATACACAATTGGAAATAATCTCCAAATGTTATTAAATCTGAAACAAAATAAAGATAACTAAAATTTTGTAAGGCACCAATCATTACTAAAGTTGCCCAAAACCTCCCAAACTCTACCTTGTACCTTATGAAGCAATCCAAAGGTTCTGTTTTCTAACAAAACTATAACCTAAAAATTACAATCAATGGGGTGAGCCACACATCTATTAAGCAATTATACACAATACAAAGTAGAATAGAGTCAAGCAAAGCATGAGTATTTAGATTTCACAAATTAATCCACTCAATGATATATCTAAAACATATAATGAACCACTTAACACATATGTGATTGAATACCAAAATCATTCGAAAACACATACATATAATTGATCAAAGCATAATGTCACATATACACATATCACATATTCTTACATACGATCTTGTGTGCAGATGCCAACATCTAACCCTTGATAGTGAGGGCTCAACACTTAGTCTCACATACAACCCTATGAGCAGGCTTACAAATATAACTGATCAATTTTAAAAACATTAATTGAGTCACATATCACAAAAGAAAAGTTTATACAAAAGTATAATAATTTACTTAATAGTAACAATCATTCCAAATACGAAGGTATATTGAAGATCATAATATTGAATTGAACATAAATCAAAGGATGCTTGTCTCTCTTAGAGAACGAATAGGAACTGAGGATTTATATAAATATTTTTACAATTCTTGAGTAAGTCTGAAAACTCAATTTCCTAAAAGATACATTTTAAATACCATTTGGAAAGTCGAAATATGAGTTTGAAATCAGATGGTTTTAAAAAAATTTGAAGAACAAGAACCATTTTAAAAAACTAATATTAAAACTCGACTCTCTTCTAAAAATATTTAGTTTAGAAACCATCTTTTAAATAAGATGCAGATGTTCAAAACAGTATTTAAAAGTCGAAGTTTGTCTTTCGATAATATAAAAATGCTTTTGATAAACTTTAGAAAAAGTAAGTTTAAAAACACACTAGAACAAAATGTATTTTTGGTGAGGAAAACATTAGGCGATGAAATGGTTTTGTTGCCAATTTTTTATTTTTTTTTTTTTTTTAAATAGTCGGACCTTTTTGGCAATGCGGTATATGCGATGAAACCAATTTCGTCCCCAAAAAACAAATTTTGTCGCCAAAAATCATAGGCGATGAAATATAGAACTTTTGGTGAGGAAAAAAATTTGTCATCAAAAATACATTTTGTTGTAATGGCAAAACTTTTAAAAACTTTGACCTTTAAGAACCTACTAAACAAAACTTGTGCATATCATTCATAATTACTTATAGAAAGACAAAAGATTCACACACACAGCATAAGGAGCACCTTAAAACATGGCTAAGATTTTCCCTTTTATACCTTGGGTAAAACATAAAACTCTACATGCCAAACGGGCTTGGGCTGAGTTGGAAATTCCGCATGACTTTCAATCGATCGAGCTAGGCAGATTTACACAATAAATTCTGCAGCAATTCGATTCCAACTTTACATAAAAAGCATATACTTTGAGCAAGTCTAAACAAGACTAAAATGTTTTGATCATGGCTTGCCAACATTACAAAATAGAGTTCTAATACATTAGTTCCTAATTCCTTAGAACCTAACATGGTGTATTCCTAAAGTTGATACTAAATCCATCTATAAAACAAGTAGGGTTCAATCTACCTTCAATTCTGAGTTTAATGTCATACCTGTTGGCAAACATATTCTATTTCAAAAACTCATGAAAAATGTTGTTTATCTAAAAGAAAATGCATTAATGATTTTCTTGCTAAAGAATTCAGTTAATTATATATTAGCTTGGTTTAAGTTGCTGTTAAACCCCTTGCCTAAAGAGGTATTAATGCTTCTGTGCTTAAGAGATGCCAGATTTAAAGATTTTTGTACTCATATTCTTGGCATGATTACTTCATCTCTGTTTGATGGTCTCGTTTATTTTAACTGTCATCATGATCTTACTCTTGCTTTGGATGATCCTAATATTTTTAAACCTTTAACTTTAAATATCTTGATATCTAGTTATGATATGGATGAAGGCAATAAGCCCCTTGCTATCATTTATCACATTTATTATAAATTGCTAAAGACTACTCTTAATCCTAAAGCTAAACTAAAAAATACTGGTGACAAGACTTTGTTAATCCAATGTTCCACTCTTGATGCTAAGGTTCAAATCCCAAGAATGATTCAATGGAAAGATGTTAATCTTCCTAAAGAATGGTTGTTGGAACGAGAAGCTCAGCCTGCTAAGTTTGCTTCTGATGAGTTAAATCTTGACCATATCCAACAATATTTTGATTGAACTGTTAAAATAAATTTTGATAATAACAAACCTCTTATGATTAACAAAGGAAGACATTATTTTGCTCGATCTATTGTTTCTGAAAATATTTCAAAACAAGATCAAGATCTCAATGATTTCTTACAAAAGAGTTTTGAAAAACCCGATTTAAAACTGAAAGGGGTTGAAAGTGATAACTCCCAAGTAAGCACTGCTTATTACTCTACGAAAACGAAGCATCCTTCTAAACATGGCAAGCATGTCATTAAAGAAGAAGAAGATAATGAATCTAGGTTTGCAACTGCTTATGATTTTCAAGCTTCTACTGCTCCCGATTTTCAAACCTTTATTATTCATGGCCAACTAAGAGTTTTAAACAAGGCCTTTGTCATTGATATGGTAACTTTAGTTGATGAATTTAAATCTACCAAAAAAAAAAAAAAATCCTATCATGCTGCTTTTGAACAGAAAGAAAAAGACCGTGTTAAAAGAAAGTGGAAAGAAAAAATGTATGAATTGTAGAAACATATATTTTTTTGATTTCATTGAAAACTTTTATGTTTCAAAAAATATTTCAAAAAGTAGTTTGAATATGGTCAAAAAAAAAAAATTTGTTAAAGAAGATAAAACTGTTTTTCAGTTTAGCAATCTGCCTCTTAATACAATTATTATTAACTGTAAAGGAACGGAGATAAAGGCCTCCCCTTTCAAAATTACTGAAATAATTGATGTTAATACCCCTATTTCTATTGAAACAAAAAATATTATTGAACAAAAAAATTTTGTTAATAATTCCTAACATATTATTGGCCAACAACTTGATCGTATTGAAGAAAATATTGAAAAACCTACTTCTTCTTTTAAATTTGAGAAACCTTTGATTGACTTACTTGGTCAAAGGCAAAACTTGAGCCTTAAAACCACTCCGGACTAAAACTATTGAAAAAGTTGAACAAATGTTTTTTGATTTACAAAAGATTAAAATTGAGCAAAATAATACTTCTACTAGTGCTGCTCGTGATATTTCCAGGAAAAGAGAAGTGATTGTTTTTCTGAAGATTCAGATTCTGACTCTTCATCCTCTACTCCCGGTTTTGAGAAATCTAAAAGTTTTGATAAACCTGTTTTTGAATTACCTGAAGTTAAAAGATTTGTCGGGAAACCCAATCCCATGTCTTTTACAAAAAATTGGCATTCAAAACCTACCCCTCCTGATATGCAGTTTTAAGAAAGATTTTTTCAAACCTAGCTTTTTGTTTCCGTTGATAAACTTTATGAATTGAATATTGATGGTTACCTAAACAAGAAATTATTAACAAAATGGGTCATATGTATAATGAATGCTAATGCTTATATTACCATTCATAATCTTAACCATGCTGAAATTGTTGATCTCCTTACTACTGGTTTTTCTGGAACCCTTCGTGGATGGTGGGAAAAATATCTTACTAAAAATTCTAGAGAATCCATAAAAAAAGCTGTTAAAAAAAATGATGATGGTTTACCCATTTTTGATGAAAGAACCGGTTAAGGAATTCCTAATGGAGTCAATACTTTAATCTATACTGTTATTAAACATTTTGTTGGAACAACTTCTAATATTTCTTCTTGTATTAGTGACTATTTAAACAATTTGCATTGTCCTACTATGTTTGATTATAGATGGTACCAAGATGTTTTTATTTCCAGAATAATGCTTTGGAAAGACTGCTTGAAACCTTATTGGAAAGAGAAGTTTATTGATGGTCTACCTCCTCTTTTTGCTCATAAGGTAAAATAAGAATTAACTGATAAAAATGGTACTATTAATTATGATGATTTAACATATGGTGATATTTTTATCACTATTAAAAAACTTGGTACTAACATGTGTAATGATCAAAAAATGTTAAAACAACAATTAAAAAATAGTAAAAAAGCTAAATATGAAATGGGTAATTTCTGTGAACAATATGGTTACTTTAGTAAAGACTGCAAACAAAAACCTAGTATTGAAAAACGAGCTTAATATGTTAAATATCAATGACAATGATAAAGAAGATATAATTCGGATCCTTGTATCATGATCTTTTGATTCATCTTCTTCGTCAAATGATGATATTCTCTTCTTAACTGATTCTGACTATCATTCTAATGATGAAACTTCTGATTCCCTAATATTAAAATTGGTTGTAGAGACTCTTGTTGTAATACTATTAATGCTCTATCCAAAGGCCACAAAACTTTTAACTAAAGGAGAAGAACAAGAAAATTTGCTAATAAATTTGATAAGCCAAATTGATAATCCTGAGCTTAAAGAAGAATATCTAAAAAAGCTCAAGAAAAATATGATTAAAGATGAAAATGATAAAAAGATGAAATCAAAGATTAGTCTCGATGAAATCTTGGAAAGATTTAATAAAAAGAAGTCCAAAGAAATAACTGTTAATGATTTATAACATGAAATTACTATTATTAAGAAAGAAATTATTGAGTTAAAAGATGATTTAAAGAATGTTAAAAATGATAACTTTGGCTTAAAAAAAGAAATGTTACTTTTAAAAATTGATAAACAACTTGATAATGAAAAATTGATAGCGAGCTTGATAAGCAGAAAGATGAAGATGGCCCCAGTCAACAAGCTTCTCTTTTTTATACTGCTCCTACTTATATTAATAGACTCAATCTTATTAATAGACTGATTCCTCCAAAATGGTTTTCAAAAGTTAAAATTGTTGTTTGCCATGAATATGAATTCAATGTTATTGCAATGATTGACTCTAGTGTTGATATGAATTGCATTCAAGAAAGAATAATTCCTTCTAAATATTATGTAATTCCACTGAGAAACTGTTTTCTGCTAATGGTACTCAAATGAAAATTAGATATGAATTAAATAATGCTCATTTTGCCATAACAATGTTTTTTTTTTTAAATCCCTACTGTTCTTGTTAAAAACATGACTGACAAAGTGATTCTTGATATTTCTTTCATAAATTCTTTATATCCTTTTCTCACTAAACATGATGGTATTCCTACTGACCCTTTTGGGTAGAAAGTGAAATTTAAATTTGCTTCCAAATTTGAAATTGATACCGACGATTCTTTAAACTTAATTCATGCTAAAACCAAACACCTAAATTTTCTAAAACAAGAGGTTAGATATAAGAAGATTGCTGAACAGCATTCCGATAAATTTTATTACAATCCAAAAATGATAAATTTCATAAAATATTGATTAATGATGTTTGTTCTGATATCTCCAATGCTTTTTGGCATAGGAAAAAGCATATTGTTAATTTGCCTTATGTTAAAGATTTTAATGAGAAAGACATTCCTACTAAGGCTCATCCTATTCAAATAAATGCTAAAACTATTGAATTTTGTAAAAAGGAAATTCATGATTTTCTTGCAACAAAATTAATTAAGAATAGTAAGTCCCCCTTATCTTGTGTGGCTTTATATGTTAAAAAAATTGCTGAAATTGAAAGAGGGACTCCTCGCTTAATTATTAATTACAAACCTCTGAACAAAGTATTAGAATGGATTAGCTATCCTATGCCAAATAAGAATGACCTAGTACAAAGGTTAAGTGAGGCTGTCATTTTTTCTAAATTCGATATGAAATTTGGGTTTTGGCAAGTCCAAATCAGTGAAACTGATAAGTACAAGATTGCTTTCACCACTCCCTTTAGACATTATCTGTGGAATGTTATGCCGTTTTGTCTTAAGAATGCCTATATATATATATATATATCACACCTTGTGTAACTTCACAAGAATTACACATTTTTTGGACCATCGATTACTAATAGATCTAAGGGTAATAAAAGCACATATGGTAATAATATTGTTCTCTAGAAATTGGCCTTAGGCATTAATTCTTCTTATTAAAGTTAAAAAAAATAAAAAAAAAATAGCGTTAAATCTCCACTCTCCTCCATGTCATCATTTTCTTCCTCTCATCCTTTCTTACATCTTTCTTTTTGCACTATGTACATTCGGGCCTCCACAATTGATTTCTTTCGGTAGTGTTGAGGTACTGGGAAATTTTAGAAATACATAACCAAAGTCTCAATTTTTTTACAGAACAATTATTGAGGTTGAGTATTTCTAAGGATAAAAAACGCTCATGGCCAATGTCAATTTAAAAAATTAGTGCTCTAACAACATTACCTTTCAGCCATGTCATCATTTTCTACCATGGTCTTTGAAAGATCTTATAAAATGTGGGCTTTCTTTCATCAATATATGCAAAGCATCATGGTTTATGACAAAATAGGCCAGTACTGTCATGGCGTTATTTGTCTTTGGATAATCAACACTCAACAGCAACATTCCAAAGACCACCACAATGGAGTTGAAGCTTAATGTCCTCCATGATATGGCCCCACGGTCTCCTCCAATGCTCAACACACTTCAAAATAACAATTTAATTGCTAAAGTCTACAG
Organism: Quercus robur; assembly: GCF_932294415.1. Taxonomy (NCBI): domain Eukaryota; kingdom Viridiplantae; phylum Streptophyta; class Magnoliopsida; order Fagales; family Fagaceae; genus Quercus; species Quercus robur. The sequence continues at coordinate 43,770,201 of NC_065534.1, read as the reverse complement.
TGAAAGTCACAGCCAACATCAGTCTCGCTCCCCTATGATTTGTTTGCACAAAAGCAGGAAGATGATGTGAGACAGGAAGAAGATGATGATGTGCAAAAGAGTGAGAGTTAATGTTGTGTTTTTATCCCCAACATTAATGACATAATGATTCAAATCACTAATTTCTAGCGAACAATAATGACATTATCATAACTGTTTTTTCACCCTTAGATCCAATAGTAATCAATGGTCCCAAAAAAAGTGTAACTCTCAAATATAATTTAAACCCATCATGTGAAGTTATATATATCAATCCTAGGTGAATAAGAAGTATAGTTTGTTGTAATTGGACTACTGCATCCTTTTAAACAACAGATGGGCCATTTTACACTTATAAATGTGGATTTGTATAATGTAGCAATTGGTAACTAGACCATTGTCTCTTTTGAAACAGTAGGTGGGTCTTTTCTCCGGAGCTTATGATCAATGAATCTAAAATAAGCCCAATGTAGGATGATGAGGCCTTAAAGTTGGTAATGGTTGCCCTATTTGCCCCATTTGAGAAGCAGTCTTTTCTCCCAAGAACCCCATGCAATACGAAGCCTGCAAATTAGAAGTGTTCATTATCTTTTAGGCAATCGGAAAGTTGGTGATTATTTTTGTATGTTGCTTCAGTTCACTTTAATCATTCTTTCCATAAATTTCGAAGGATATCAAAAGCTAGCTAAGAACTTTTCAGTCCACTAGAAAATCATAATGGCCCTGCCTGATTGAGATCCGGTTGTAATAGGTGCGGGCAATATCATCTAAGAGTTTAAATTTAAAATTAAAAACGTTACTTTTTCCCTCAATCACTATATCGGGAAATTTTTTAACTTATTTAATTTTCTGACCTAAGGTCTGAGGCGAAAAAAAGAAAAGAAAAAGCTTTTAATTTTAAATCTCATCCCTTGGATAGTATTGCACTAGGTCTCAATTCTTGCTCGTAGGATCAGATTGTGAATCATAAGATCCTACGTATTTTTACATTTAAAGCAAAAAACACATTGACAATGACTTTGCATGTTGAATAATAACTTAAATTATAAATTCATCCATAAAAAAACTAAGATTTGCATCATATGATGTAATTTGCATGTCATATATCGCTAAGTCTATACTAATAAAACAAATATATTTAAGTTTTGACCTATTGTATCTAAAAAGTTCAATAAATGTTTAATTAGCAACCAAATACCAAAATATTTGTCAAAACATATGGAAAATATTTTCCAAGTTCTAAGTTCCAAGTTTGAAATCCAAAATAAGTTAGCAAATGGAAATTAGCTAACTACAATATGAAATCCAAAAGCAAGATAAATATTAAGGTGAAGTGAACATTTAATTATTCTCATTCTAAGGTTCTTATAATCGCCATCCTAAATTCCTAATCATTATCATCCATTTCATTATCTATTTAGACATTATATATTTGTATACTAGAGCTGTAAAAGACATCTAGATACAATTTCACACTCAACTATTCAAGTTATACCACTCAGCAACAATTAAAGAGCATGCTCAAAAAAATCAATCAATCAATATACAAATACAACTATATAAGCATAATTGATAAATTATATATAAAAAAATATTTAAGAAATATTATAACACAAATTAGTATATTGATCAAACAAATTTAACAACATTATAGCTTAAAAGATAGCAAAGCCAACATCAAATTCTTCATTTAGAAATGAAGAAGCATTCCTTCATTTTGATTACAAGTGAACTAGAAATTAGAAAACTTTTGCTTAGGTTAACATAATTTTATAAAAATAAAATAAAAAGTCATACCATTACAACATGAAAAAATAAAAACCCTTAAAACTTCATCAAAATAAAAAACTTTATCCCATAAAAAAAAATAAAAAAAATAAAAAAAAAAAAACCAAAAATTTATGTTTTTGGTAGAATTGGTAAGATCGGCAAGATCCCATATGATCCTATACGATCCTACATATGATCCTACATATGATCCTACCATTTTTACAATCCTAGTGTGATCCTAAATGTTTTAGTGAGGTGGGATCATAAAATCATGCGATCCTGCGATTTAGATCGCAATTTTGACAACCATGTCTCAAGGGAATATTTTATATCTCTATAAAGAGACTATGAATTCCATCTTGAGAATATGTGTTCCTTCAACATTACGTGTGGTTGCCCAACATACTAAGATTTTGACCATATGTTTATATCTCACTCTTGATATATTAAAGTAACCTACATTTCATGATCAGATTCACTATTCCCTTAGGATTGAGAGTTTATGTAAATGAAAGTCGTGAGATTTATTATTCATTCGACAATCATTAATAGAATAATAAATCTCACAACGGTCCAGTTCAATATGTCTTATACACTTAAAACATATTAACATATTAATTAGAAGTTTTCACTTTCACGATCAAGACAAATCATCTTAATTGACATGCTATAGTCTTCACAGATGAAATGCCCAATTTCATCACCGACTACGAACTAAGATTTTGAGTTTACAAAGAACTTGTGATTTATATATTTTGTGACTAAATCACATAAATCATATACTGTGCATCTCAAGGACTATATGACAATGTCCACATATTCATGTTACCATTATTTTAGATAATAATAAAACAACTTTTTACATATACGTAATGTCATACATAGCATACAATAGGATTTTACGGCACTAATCCTAACAATCTCCCACTTGCCCTTAAAGACTATTGCGCACTAATCTAACTCTCATTCCCTCCAGGTTTGACTTAAAAGTCTTCTAGGGCAAAGCTTTGGTAAAGGGATCCACCAGATTATTTGCACTTTCAATCTTTTCTACTACCACATCTCCTCGAGCCACAATGTCTCAAATAATATGGTACATTTTTTCTATGTTCTTTCCTTTCTTGTGATTCCTTGGATCCTTGGATTGTGCAATTGCTCCACTATTGTCACAAAACAAAGTGATTGGAACTTGCTCCATTCTCATAACATCAAGATCAAAAATGAATTTCTTTAGCCAAACAGCTTCCTTTGCTACTTCACAAGCAACAACATATTCAGCTTCCATTGTGGAGTCGTCAATACAAGATTGCTTAACACTCCTCCAACTTATGGATCCACCTCCCAAGGTGAACACATAACTTGAAGTGGACTTTCTGAAATCAAGATCTGAATGAAAATTAGAATCTATGTAGCCAATAAGTATCAAATCCTCACATCGGAAAACAAGCATATAGTCTATCGTTCTCCTTAAATACTTGAGAATATGCTTTACAGCCTTCCAATGTTTTGGTCTAGGATTTGATTGATATCGGCTGACTATGCCAATTGAATAATAGATATCTGGTCTAGTAAATAGCATGGCATACATAAGACTTCCCACTATAGAAGCATAGGGAACTTTGTCTCATTGTCTTTTCCTTTTCAAGAGTCCTAGGCCTTTGGTCATCAGACAGAGAAACTCCATGTCTGAAAGGAAGTAATCCTTTCTTGGAGTTTTGCATGCTAAACCTAGCTAGAATCTTATCTATATATCTAGTTTGTGACAAGCCTAACATTCTATTCTTTCAATCTTGCCAAAGCTTGATCCCTAGAATATAGTTAGCTTCGACCAAGTCCTTCATATCAAATTGACTTGACAACCAAATTTTAACTAATGACATTACCCCTACACCATTTCCAATGAGTAGAATATCATCGACATAAAGCACAAGGAAAATTACTACTTTATCTTGATGTCTCTTGTACACACATGGTTCATCAAGATTTTGTTCAAAACCAAATGACTTGATTGCTTGATCAAATCTGATGTTCCATGATCTAGATGCTTGCTTAAGTCCATAAATGGATCTTTTCAACTTGCATAACATATGCTCTTCGTTCTTTCCTATGAAACTGAAAGTTCAAATAGTGAATAAAACACTTGAACGTTTAGACCCCAAATTTACAAATTCCCAATTCAAGCTTAATATCAAACAATTAATGTGCGGAATATGAACATAAGCTTATTACAGAAATGATAAACAATCTAAACCAAATAAAATCACATCCACAGTAGAAATTAAATAGCAAAGATTAAGGGAAGAGAGATGCAAATACAAGGGCAACACAACGATGTGTTATCGAAGAGGAAACCGAAGCCCTCGGTGTAAAACCTCACCACCGCCCTCCGAGCGGTAAATAATCCACTAAAGAATGTAGTTGGGATACATGAACAGCAGAAGACCCTCCAAGCCTAATCTACCCAGTGTACCTAAGCCCTCCAAGCTCTTACTCCAACGAGGTTACGCCGAACCTATTTCTTCTTTAGCTTACCGGATTCTGCTACTGACCATAGCATCAACCAATATGAAATTGGTCCCTTCTTAACTACTTCCCAAAGCACCAAACAGCCTTCTCACAGATATGGGTATGGTGAGAAAAGGTTTTGGTAATGTGCCTCTCGAGGATGTAACAATGGAGAGGGTGAGAGTAGAGAAATTTGAAGAGTCTCTATGTGAAGATTGGGAATGAGTCAATCTTGTTTTTCTTTAGGGTTTCTCTCTCAAAATTCTCTCTAGAAGCTCTCAAAATTTTGTAGGTATAAGGGGTATATATACTAGGGAGATAGTGGAATGCGAAGAGTCAGGTTTTCAAAATAGAGCTGGTTGGCGGCTTGGCCTCGCGACTTGACTGAGCCGCGAGTTCCAGCCGCGAGGTAACTGAATGACCAGTCTGTACTTTTTGTCCTGTAGTGCTCCAGCTGGCATAACGCTTCAACTTCTGGCATGCTTGGCAAATGCGCAACTTCTGGCGACTTGCAAGCCGCGAGCCACCTGCAAGATCTAGTCACGAGTCCCTGCTACTTTGCACAATCTTGAGCATTTCTTCACACTCTCTTACACACTACCCTTATATGATTCCTACCTAAAAACAGGGTTACTAATTGCTAAAATACAAGCAATTTGGCATGGAATAAAGCCAACAAGATAGTTGATAAAATTCAACCTTACAGAAACCTTCTAGTTGCATTATATAAATTTCTTCTTCAAGATTGCCATTTAGAAAAAGCAGTCTTGACACCCATTTGCCAAATCTCATAATCATAATGAGCAGAATGGATAAGAAAATTCTGGTAGATTTAAGCATGGCTACTAGGGAAAAAGTTTCTTCTTAATCAATACTTTCTTTTTGTGTATACCCTTTCGCCACTAGTTTTGCCTTTCTAGGTTTCAACCTTTCCATCTTGCCTTAAAGTCTTGCCTCCTCCCACTATGACAAGGCTCTTGTGTACTAGTCATCTCATGAGTAATATCTCGTGGTGTATCTCATACAACCACATCATTCCTAGTTTCATCCATTGATTGTTCAATTACAAGTTCACTTATTTCAGTTAAGACAACTCTACTTTAGGAGTAAAATCATTCATATAGTTATTTTCCAAAAATTTGGAATTTGTACTAACAAACATTGTATTATCTTTATGACTATAGAATAAACCTCCAATAGTTCTTTTTGGATACCCTGCAAAGAAAAACACTTCTGTTTTAGATTGTAACTTGTCAGACTTTCCTTTCAACACATGTGCTGGACAACCCCAAATATGGAGATGTATCATACTAGGCTTACGTGCCCAATTCACAACTCTATAAGTGTTTTAGGAATAGACTTCGAAGGTACTAAATTTAGAAGATACTTGTAGTATTTAAGGCATATCCCTACAAAGAAATTGGTAGAGTTGAATAACTCAACATGGATCTAACCATATCTAAAAGAGTTCTAGTCCACCTTTCTGCTAGACCATTTTTTGTGTTGTTCCAAGTGCAGTCAATTGGGTTATAATCCCATTTTCAGTTAAGTAGTCCTTGAAATCCCCAAGAAGGTATTTGCCACCACGATCAGATCGAATGGCCTTTATGCGTTTACCTAATTGATTCTCAACTTTTGCCCTAAACTCTTTGAACTTTTCAAAAGCCTCGGACTTCTATTTCATTAGGTACATATAACCAAATCTAGAGTAATCATCAGTGAAAGTAATGAAATACTCATAGCCACCTCTTGCTTGGATAGACATTGGACTACACACATCTGAATGTACTCGTTCTAGCAAATCTTTGGCTCTATTTCCTTTTGTAATAAAAGGTCTTTTTGTCATTTTACCTTCCAAGTAGGATTCACAGACTGTGAATTCATTAAAATCTAATGTTTCTAAAAGCCCATCTTTCACTAGTCTTTGGATCCTATTTGAATTAATATAACCCAAACGTAAATACCAAAGATATGCATCACTAGTAGAATGAAACTTTCTCTTTAATGATTTTACATGTGAATTATTATCTAATTTAGAATTGTACAATTCATGCTTATCTGGAGTTATAATATAAAGACCATCAATAATATTGCCAAAATAGATAAACACTTTTTCCTTCTTTATTACAACATTGTCTCTCAGGATAACACAATATCCATGTCTACCTAAATAAGTTGCAGAAATTAAATTCCTACAAACATTAGGTACATATAAGCAATCTTCCAATATTAAAACCCTAGAATCAAAGTATAAATTAAACACTCTAACAGCTACAACTAGAATTTTGCTCCCATAAGCCAAAGTAAGAAACAATTCCTCTTCATTTTGCCTTCTGGTTTCTTGGAACCCTTGCAAAGTATTGCAGATATGATTAGTATAACCTAAATCCACACACCAGGAATCCGTGGGATTATGTACTAAACAAATTTCAAGAAGGAATGATCTCATCACACCTTTATTCTTGCCAGCTATGAATTTTAGACAATTCCTCTCCCAATGACCTTTCTCACCACAATGGAAACATTTTCCTTGGGTGTAGTCCTTTACCTTTTTCTTTCCCTTATTGGCAACTCCTAAGGCAAGCTGTTTACCATCTTGTTTGGTGAAGTCCTTCTTCTTACCACCCTTGCCTTTCGACTTAGGCTCAGAAGAGGAAGCTTCAACCATATTAGTATCAACACTGGCTATCCCAAGGATGCCTTCTGCTGCCACTAATTCATTCATTAATTCAGACAATGTATAAATCTTTTTGTTCATATTATAATTAAGTCTAAATTCTTTGAATGATTTTGGCAAGGATTGGAGTATTTTATTCGCTTGGGATTCTCCATCAATGTTGGCACCTAAAACCTCTAGTGTATTAAGATAAGAGATCATCTTAAGACAATGCTCTTTGATTGGAGTCCCTTGAGCCATTTTCGTATTCAGGATAAGCCTCATACTGTCTTACCTAGCTCAATAGCCTTGCTCACCAAACAGCTCCTTCGAACTTAACATTATGTCTAAAGCTAGTTCCATATCCTACATTTGATGCTGTAGAACATTTGAAATAGATGCTAGGATGTAGCACTTAGCCATCTCATTAAATTTGTGCCAACGATCATATCGTTGTTTTTCCTCAGAAGGAGCATCTAATGAAGGAAAGTTTAGACATGGTTGATTAAGCACAAATTTGTGCTCTTTAGCAGTAACAACAATGTTTTAGTTTCTTTTCCAGTCAACATAGTTGGATCCAGTCAATTTGTTTTGATTAAGAATAGTAACAAGTTGGCTAAAAGATGCCATGATTAAATCTGAAAATAATAAACATGAATATAATATGTAAACTGGACATTATCAATTTACCATATAAAGATATAGTATGGAACCTTAATAAAACCATAATATAAAATATGCAACGACAACCCAATCCCATATTCAATATCCCACAGCATAGAGAGAACATTAAATACTATGATTAATTGAAAATATCTTTCATTACTAGTGCTGTCTTGATAACTCTTACCCAACACTAATAATATGTCGTTATTCATTTAGCCTCAAAATAATAATAGTAAGAACTCAGCATAAAGGATACTATAATATTTAGTCTAGTGTATACCATTACCTAGAGTCATGTGTAACCACATTTCATCTACCAACAAAAGTTAAATCTAGTAGTACTATGATACAAAACACTCTCCACATGGAATGTAAGGCTCGAGGCCAAGACGAGGGTTTTGTTCACACCACTTATAAAACTGGAAGTTCAATCTTGCAATACTATGAAATAAACACCCTCTGTGAGAGAGGCTCGAAGCCAAGACAAGGTGCCTACTTCACACTATTATGAATTGGTAATGGAGACCGTAAGAGTCAAACCTTGAATCTCTCTCCCACTATAATTTATTTGGAAAACATGTGTAATCTCATCACACACAGCTTTGCATTTCATCTATGTTCTAACATTTAGTGAAATTTCAAAAACAGTACTTTTGATCGGTCGAAGGTATTTCTCAATCGATCAAAATATTTAATACATCCATTTTGAAGTCTCTGGATGACTCGATCGATTCTCGATTCCTTTCGATCGATCGAAAGGAATTCTCGATTGATCAAAAAATTGAAGAAATTCATCATGAAGTCTCTTGATGACTTGATCGATTCTCGATTCTTATTCAATTGGTGGAAAGGAACATTCAATCAATTGAAATGAATCTCGATCGGTTCCTTTCGATCGATCGAAATGAATTCTTGATCAGTCGAAACTCATGAAACTGAATTTTTTCATATTTTTCTAATAACCGTTTTTTAGGCTTCACATGAACAAAACATAGTCCTCTGATCACATCAGAATGAGATTGAGATCAAAATTGAATTCATTGATGCTATAGTCTTAAAGTTCAATATGGCATGGTTAAAATCAAACTTAAACAACATCATAACATCAATATTAGTTTTATCAAACAATAGTTCTAAAACTAAACTATGCAAAAAAATTACTACAGAATTTTCAAAAAACATGAAAACAATTTTCTTTGATTCTAAAACTCATTCAACATGTTATACAAACATGAGATTGAAGACCGCTCTGATACCATTTGTTGGAAATACACATGGAAAAATACAGTTTTGTATCTCATACAAAAACATGCAGTGGAATATAAATGGATCTACTTCATTCATGTGAGATAACATGCAACATCTAAATTTAGAGACAAAGAATAAGAAGGCATACCTTTGTGCAGCGAAATTCAAAACAAATGATGATTGAACTTGGAAAGACTTTCAATCTTCACTCCAATCCCACAATGTGCCCGAGATGTATGGTCTCTCAATCAGTTCTATACATACTATTTCAAGAGAATAACCAAGTGTCTCATGAGAAAAACCTTAATATTTCTCTTTTTAATCATATGTATATTTTTCTACACTTGGCAGTTACTTTATTTTATAACTCTTATTAAATAAATAACTGATTATCTAATTGGGTTTGCCTTTTGGGCCAGCCCAATTGGACTTTAGTGCGTGGCTTGGAGTGGGACCAAAAGGAACAAATAAAGGTCTAGCTCCAATGGGCTTTGGACTTATCTGTCAACTCTTGACAAGCCCAAAGTTACCATTAATTATATTTAATATCACTATATAAATATAATTGCACTCTAGGCCTTATTAATAAATTATATCCCAAGACTTTATTAAACATTTAACCCCTTCATGAAAATATTCGTAGGAATACAAAGTCATAATATATAACTGCCACTTTAAAGATTACCACATCTTGATCCTTGAGTACCGGTTTAATCCTCTAAGTTATTCATATATATTTTATGAAATCTAATTTCATAAAATATAAAATTTAGTAACTCTTTACTAAAGTGGTTAGGCCTAACACTTTGAATAACCAAACCCATTAAACTTATCTCAAGGGAATATTTTATATCTCTATAAAGAGACTATGACTTCCATCTCGAGAATATGTGTTTCTTCAACGTTACGTGTGGTTGCCAAACATATTGAGGTTTTGACCGTATGTTTAGATATCACTCCTAATATATTAAAGCAACCTACATTTCATGATTGGGCTCACTATTCCCTTAGAATTGAGAGTTTATGTAAATGAAAGTCATGAGATTTATTATTCATTTGATAGTCGTTAATAGAATAATAAATCTCACATCGATCCAGTTCAATATGTCTTATACACTTAAAACATATTAACATATCAATTAGAAGTCTTCACTTCCATGATTAAGATAAATCATCTTCATTGACATGTTATAGTCTTCGCAGATGAAATGCCCAATTTCATCACCAGCTACGAACTAAAATTTTGAGTTTACAAAAAACTTGTGATTTATATCTTCAGTGACTAAATCACATACAATATGATAATGTCCAATAAAACAACTTTATTACATATAACATAATGTCATACATAGCATACAATAGGATTTTAGGGCACTAATCCTAACAGTTTCGTGGTACTATGACATCATGAAGTTCTTGGAACTGGGGGCATATCCAGATGGTGCTGACAAGAGAGAACGTCATTCCAATAGGATGATGGCAATAAAATACATCCTATGTGGAGGACAACTCTATAGAAAGTCCTACGATGGTATACACCTTCGTTGCTTGAAGAAGGAAGAAGCCAAGATGATAATGGAAAAAGTTCATCAAGGGATTTATGGCCCTCATATGAATGGGAGAATGTTAGCCAAGAAAATCCTAAGGATGGGATACTATTGGAATACGATGGAGATCGATTGTGTGGACTATGTGAAGAGTTGCCATGATGGTTAGACACACGCCAACTTGAACCATGTACCACCTAGTGAGTTGTATAGCATGACTCCTCCATGGCCATTCTCGATTTGGGGCATAGATGTGATCGGAAGGGTAGCTCCTAAGGCTTCAAATGGGCATGAATACTTCCTGGTGGCAATTGACTATTTCATCAAGTTGGTGGAAGTAGCCTTCTACTCGATATTGAAGGCTAAGCATATGGCTCGATTCTTAGAAAACAATATCATATGTTGGTTTGGGGTTCCCCAAGAGATCATCTCCGATAATGGTTCCCGCTTTAGGGGTGAAGTTCGGAGAGTCATGGAAGAATATAGCATTAAGCATCACAAGTCTTCACCATATCGACCACAAGCTAATAAGGCTGTAGAAGTAGCTAATAAGAATGTGAAGAACAACCTAGCCAAGATGGTAGTGACATACAAAGATTGGGCTGAGAAGCTTCCGTTTGCCTTATAGGGTTATAGAACTTCTATCCATGCGTCGACTGGGGCAACACCTTACTTTTTGGTTTATGGTAGTGAGGCGGTGCTTCCTATTGAGGTGGAGATACAATCTTTAAGGTTATTTGTGGAAACCAAGGTCCTAGAAAAGGATTGGGCTAAGGCGAGATATGAACAATTGGTTTTGTTGGATGAGAAGAGGGCTAGGGCACAATATCATGCACAAGGGTACCATAAAAGGATTGCTAGAGCATTCAACAGGAAAGTTAAACCAAGAAACCTTAAAAAGTGGACTTGGTCCTAAAGGTGCTTAGAGATGAGACTTTTGATCCTAGAGGAAAGATGAAGCCAAGGTGGTCTGGGCCTTTTATCATTAAGAAGATCATGTCAGGAGGTGCTATGAGGATCACAGATTTGGATGGGGAAGAGATGCTTCACCCAATTAACATGGATAGACTTCGGAAATACAACATTTAAAGAAAGAAAGAAAAAAAAAGAGAGAAAAAAAGCTTGCTAGGTTGAAAACCAAAAAGGGCAGCCTAGGCAAAAATTAAGGCAAAAGAACCCCGCTAGATTAAAAATCCATAAGGGTAGTCTAGGCAAAAGTTAGGGGAAAAGACCATAGGCATAGCGAAAATTCTTGAAGGGACATCATGGGTAAAAATTACATGGCAAAGGAAAAAGAAAAGAAAAAGAAAAAACCAAGGAATGAGATGACAATAAGCAACGATAATAAAAAGTGATTCTCTTATTGCTCAAATTAAAAGGTAATAAGATTGTTTTCATAGGGGATTTGGAACACTCCAATTCTTTATTAAATTCAAAAACAAAAACATGAGAATTATAAAGTGCAGAAAAGTAAAATATGGGGCATATCAAGGTGGTCACTCAGCCCTCCTTGCTTTCTTGCTAGTCTTCATGTAAGCTTTCTCATCCCTCAAAATCCACTTCATGTCATCCTCCAACCATTGCTTCTACCTCACAGTGGGATAGATGTATCAAGGAGGAACAATGCCTTTAGTCACCCTACGACGTGACCAAGCCTCACAAAGCCCACCTAAGATCCTGTTAGTAAACACCTCGGTGTGGAAGGCACCTTCACCACTAGGAGCTCCTTGATGCTCTCAAAATTTCCTTGAAATACGAAAAGGGGAGTAGTATGAGCAACAACGAAGTCCAACTAAAGGCACACAGTAGTCCTTGTAGCAATGGTGAACCATGCTTAAGATGTGCCACCACTCCATGACCCACTGAATGTCGGTCTCCTTGATGTGACCCATAAGCTCCATGTACATCTTAAAGCTCTTGTCATTTTGATGAAGCTAGCAGTCCCTAAAATGCCTAGGGTGGTATGTGCTAGGGGGTACGGTAGGAGGTTGAAGCAACCAAAGCCTCTCTTATAGCCAAAAAAAAGGGGGGGGGGGGGAGGGGGGAACAAAACAAAAAAAGGGAGAAAAAAGCTAAAAAAAGAAGAAGAGAGAGCTTAAGTGAAAAATATATAGATAATAATGAAAGACGATATAAGGTGTCTCAATGGGTTGAAAACCGAAAGGCAATCCATGCAAAATTAGAGGGATCCTGCTAGGTTGAGAACCTAGGCAAAAGTTAGGGATTATTCCTGAAGAAGAAGAAGAAGAGGATTTCCCGCAAAGAAGCTTGCTTCCTTCATATGAAAGGCATCCAAACCATTGAGGGTTTCTGCCAAGATCAAGCCCACTGCGTTACCTCTCTTCAGTTCATAAACCACCATGCTCATCCAGAGGTCCACACAATATGACCTTTGGCCTAAGAAGTACCTTGCAAGAGCACATTAGCAAAAGACACAAAGAAAGTATGAACGTGGCCTCTCATCTACAAGAATGGCGAAATCATAAAAGTGTGCAAAAACCAAACTAAGGTTGAGTTTACCAAAGATGCACCACCTATTTGTCGTAGCAAAAGGGACGCCTAACACAACTTGCAACAAAAAGGGGAGATCCCTACCCATGGTAGGGAAGACAAGATTGTCAATCTCTGGTTCACCCATAATGGCACCAAATTCTTTGATAGTGGGGCATAGTTCTACTCCATTGAAGTGGAAAACATGCCGAGTAGGGACCCAATAGTTGGCAGCAGCACGAAATAGGGGTTCATCCATCCTTATTTGATGGTACTGAAAGACACAAGAAAGACCATAGGGGGCGATGGAATCCTTTAAATCGGTACCAAGCCTCCTAATCCAAGTCGAGACATCGAGTGGAGAGTTTTTTGCCATTAGGGGACCTCAGAAAAGTGCTCTCTGAGTTGAAAATACGTTGATGAGGGTTTTGGGACCCAAATAGCTACTTTTATACTTAATTAGGGTGGTTAGGGTTTCCTTTGATTCATGGCCCATGTACGCAAGGTCAACCCTGTGTAAATGAAGTCAAAGTTGCGTAAACAGGCCCATCCCTACATACACACAGAACTTGGCAGAAACTCATTCTCCCTTGTTTTCCACTCTAAGGCATCCCTAGGTTTCCTATGACCTAAAGGATCATTTAAGGCATATTTCAAGCACAAGATTTCAAGCATCAAAGAAGCAATATTGTATGGAAACATACAATTAACCATATATCTTGTTTAAATGTCTGCTAAAAGAAATAAAAAACAATGAAAGCAACAAAAAGAAAGAAATATGTGTGTTGTATGACTGTAGGTAATCAATGGTGTTGCCTTTTCCTTGGTTGGTAGCTAAGAGTCACCTCCGAATCCTCCTCATCACCACCATTATCATCATCGTCATCATCGTCGTCATCATCACCACCATTGCCCAGGTAGGTCGCCCCTCTAGGGCTGTACAAGCTCTTTGAATAGTTGGTCACCTCCAGCTTGAGATTTACCATTTCCTCATGCTCTTAGATGGTGGGTTGCAATTTGAAGAAAGAAGGGTTAGTGACCAGAAAAAAGGAGAGACAGCAAAAAGAATAAAGAATAAAGGGAAAGAAGAACTCACCGCCCTGGTGTTTGAAGGAAAAGGGTAGCCCATAATATTGGGATTATAGGGCACAGCGCACTCCTAAGCAAAGCCATCATGGTCGTAAGTATAAACCGTCTAAGGGAGATGTGGAGGATCAATTGGCTCGCTAGTAGCAGGCTCTTCCTGCTACAGTTTTCCACCATTAGAAGCCATGCCAAACAAGGTAAAGGATAAGGAAAAGAAGAAGAAGAGATTGAGCATATACTTGAGTAATAAGGGAAGGCATGAGGTGGGTGCTGCTGAATTTCTCATAGTCCAATCCATCAAAGAGACGCCCAGTGTAGGGAATGCTACTCCTCTATGAGTTGTACTCAGCATCGATCATGGAGTGTGGGGCAAGCGTGAACTCCGAAGGATCCATCAGAATCTGCAAGTCATCTCTACCCACCAGTTGACATCGTACCCTTTCTGCCAAGTAGAGTGCCCTTAAGCTTGCTTCTTTGAAGGGTCGGGTAATCTTCAAAGCAATGATGGCAGCAGCTTCCAAATCCAGAGAAGCAAGAAAGGGTTGGCTGGCCCATAGAGTCTAGTTGACCTATAATGATACATGGTTAGAAGAAGAGTATCCTAAGGAAATGCATGAAGAAGCATGAAAACTGGAACTCTTAAACTTACCTCATCAAAAATTAACCTAGCAAGGTGGGCCTTCACTTGAGGGAATTCCCTCAAATTTAGATTGGTGCCCAGAGTTATGAGGCCATACCTAACAATCCACAGCTGTAAAAGGAAGCACAAGCCACAGGTTAGATACAAGATGGTACAACTTGTAAAATGGTACAGTTTGCAAAATGACAGTTTGTAAGATGATATAGTTTACAAGACTACAAGCTACAACTGAAAATACAAGAGATGGAAAGAGAACTAACCTTAAGAAGCTTCCAAGGCCCCACAAAATGCCGCAAGGTGCCCCGACTAAGAGTGTTGAGGATAGGGTAAAGATAGGCAAGACATGTCTACCCCTAGTTGGCCCTCTATGCATCTGCAAAGTATTGAAAAAGGGTCAACCACCTTAAGGAAATCATTTTCCCACCATTAATGAAGAGATAAGCTCTCATTAAATGTAGGAGAAAAGCCCTACCCATCCGGATGCCCTCCTTCATAGTCCTTTGTGGGAGAAGCATGTAATTCGACACCAAGTCAAAGTAACGGATGGTCTCGGTAGGGTACTTCCTCCCCAACATGTCAAGACCCAGCTAGATGCCCAACACGCCATCCAAATTAATGATGGCCCCTTTAAAGCTAAGGCTAGTCATGCAGTGGAAGTCATAGGGAGTCACCGTCATCTCCCGCTCAGCAATATGGAAGGTATGAGTAGTATCCCACCACCCCTCGATGAGGCATTGCTCCAAAGTAGCACTTTTCGACTTTTTTGGTAGAAGGTTAAGGATAGGCTCGAAGCATGCTTCTTGGATGTAAGCCCTGGTTTCGGGAACAAGGAGGTTGTACCACTCCACTACCTTATTGGCGCTTCCCTACCAGCATAAGGGGATGCAGACTGCAAAAGAAGAAAATAACATTAGATTCTTGATTCAAGTGAAAATGATGAAAAATGATATTTTCAATGCAATAATAAATTTAAAAGGAAGGATGCAGTGATGTTCAGGTGTAAAAATGACAAAAAGGGGTGTCAGGATTGCATATAGGAGTGAAACAACGAAAAAAGAAGTGAAAATGGGCAAAGTAAGGCATCTGCCAAGCGTCTCACATATGCAGACAAGACCCCGCATATACAGGCCAGAGCCTAAGTATGCAGAGCCTCAAGAGTAGACCTACTTACGCAAGAACAGAGCTATGTATGTATAAGCACAAGCTACATGCACAAGCTTGAACCCACGCATGCAGAAGCACAGATAGAAAGTGTCCTTCGACATTTTCAATCATATATCATCCAAAATCAATCCTAAACATATTCCTACCCCTCCTAAAGTATCAGGTTCTCATCTAAACCCATCCCATAATGAAACCCAAGCATTTATGTGGCCCAAAACACATCAAAATGGAAGATCAAAGAGAAACTTGAAAATGAGAAAAGTTTGAAAAACTTACAAATTCAGCCATAGGGATGTGATTCTCTAGCTAATGTGTTAATGAAGGAGACTTCGTCAATCTCACTGCTCCACACCAGCAAATAAGGAGAAATGCATTGGAGGAAAGGATGTAGGAAGTCTTCTTGACCTTGGGTGCCATTGAAGGAGATGAAGAGAGCCTAGAGAGAAAATGAGAGAAAGAGGGAGTTTTGAGAGAATGGGAGAATCAGATGACGTGAGGAAAAGAGAGAATAGGGAAGTTTTTGTAGAGAGAATAGGGGGAGTTGAAGAGTTATGAAGAATGTGAAGAGATGAAGAAGAAAAAGAAATGGTTGGTAACTGTTGGAAAAATGAAGAGGCAGGAACACACCTGATGGCTAAACTACGTGCAGTTTAGGCTTCACTACTAAACTACATGTAGTTTAGTCATGAACAGTAAAAAAAATTTTTTTAAAAAAATCAAAAAAGAAAAACATCTCAAGATTGCCCTAATTAAGCACAAAGTCACCAAGGACCCCCTAGTGAGCAGTAAAGGAAGCAAAAGACTTTTCCCAATGAAGCATGTACATCCCAAAACAATTTCCAATAGATCACATAAACTCAAGAACACTATCTGCCAGTAAGGAAGCAGAAGATTCTTCCCCAATGGATCAAGCATATATAAAACATCATCCCCATTGAGGAGGCAGAAGATTCTTCCCCAACTGACCAAAGCATATTTAAACAATCCTCAGTAAGGAAGCAAAAGATTCTTCCCTAGTGGATGAAGTACACCTAAAGTATCCCCAGTGAGGAAGTAGTAGATTCTTCCTCAAAGTCCTCAGCATACCATGAAGGAAGCAAAAGATTCTTCCCCAGTGGATCACACATCAACAAAAGTTACACTACGCCTCGCGAGTTTCTCATCCCCAAGTAAGTCATGAAAGAGGCAGAAGATTCCTTTCCATGCATACCTACTCCTCAGTGAGTTTTCACCACCCCTAGTGGATCCAACAATCAAGACTACTCATGCACATATCCTCCGGGAATTGAACATGCAAGCATGGTAGAAAAAAGGTAGTGATAGAGATAGATATAGAGATAGAGAAAGAGACCAAGGTCAACCCGAGGCAAGAACCTCACCAAAAAAGGTAGAGAAAGAAGTGAAGAAGACAAAAGGAGTGAGTCACCTAGAGAAGTCTGAGGCAAGAGCCCTGATGGACACCATAGAGATTGTATCCTTTTGTTGTTTGTTGGGTTAGCTCAAAGAGCGCCCTTGTTTGTTTTTCTTTTCTTTCTAAGTGACTCTAGGATAGTTAGTTACTCACCATTTGCTTACAAGTGGCAAAATAGGTTTTGGGATAATGAACCTATCGTTGCCCATTTCTCAAGCAACAAAGGTGGGACTTCAAACATATGAATCCCACACAGCTCTCCGAAGTTGCACCCCACCCTATGTATGCATGATGTGTGTTGTGTGCGTGGGTTGGGCCCGAGCCGTACAACGAAACAAAATGTTTTGTCTCTTATTCTTTTGATTCTGTTAGCAAAGCTTATGAATCAAAAGAGGGGCATCTATAGATACCTCAGTTTATACCTTTTACGACTCGAGCCCCCGTTCCCTAGTGATGCCCAAACTCTTGTTAAGATTAGTGCCCTTAAATCCTACTGTTTGATGCTATATGTAATATTATGTATGACATTATGTATGACATGATGTATGACTTAATATTGAAATTAATAAAGTTGTTTTATTATTATCTGAAATAGTGGTAACATGAATATTCAGATATTATCATATAGTCCATGAGATGCATAGTATGTGGTTTATGTGAAAAGTCACAGAAGATATAAATCACAAGTTCTTTGTAAACTCAGAATATAGTTTGTAGTCGGTGATGAAATTGGGCATTTCATCTGCGAAGACTATAACATATCAACTAAGATGATTTGTCTTGATCATGGAAGTAGTGACTTCTAGTTGATATGTTTTAAGAGTTAAGAAATATTGAACTGGACCGCTGTGAGATTTATTATTCTTGTAACGACTGTCAATTGAATAATAAATCTCATGACTTATATTAACATGAACTCTTAATCCTGAGAGAATAATGGACCTAATCATGGAATGTAAGTTGCTTTGATATATCAGGAGTGAGATCTAAAATAACGGTCAAAACCTCAGTATGTTGGGCAGCCACATTTAGTGTTGATGGAACATATATTCTCAAGATGGAATTCATAGTCTCTTAACAGAGATATAAAATATTCCCTTGAAATAAGTTTAATGGGCTCAGTTATTTAGAGAGTTAGGCTTAACCACTTTAGTAAGAAATTACTAAAGTATATATTTATGAAATTGGATTTCATAAATATATGGTGAATAACTTAAAAGGATTAAATTTAGTACTCAAGGATTAAGATGTAGTAATCTACAAATGGCAGTCTACATTTATGACTTTGTATTACTACGAATATTTTATGAAGAGGTTGCATGTACAATAAAGTCTTGGGATATAATTTATAGATAAGGCCTAGAGTGCAACTATATTTATATAGTGGTATTAAATATAGTTAATGGTAATTTTGGATTTGTCAAGAGTTGACAGAAAAGTGCAAGGCCCATTGGAGCTAGTGTCTTATTGGTCCTTTTTGGTCCCACTCCAAGCCACATACTAGAGCCCAATCGGAAAGGCCCAAAAGGCTAGCCCAATTAGATAATCAGTTATTAAGAGAGAAACATACAGATTTTTTTTATAAAAAAAAAAAAAAAAAAAAAAAAAAAAAAAAAAAACCACTTGCATGAAATGGTGTATGTGAGCGTTGGACACTTTCTAATTCTCTCTTAAACAAATTCATATTACTAATTGAGAGACCACACATCTTATGCGTTAGTGGAATTGGAGTGAAGATTAAAAGTATTCCCAAGTGCTTACAATCTTTGATTTGAAATTCATCACACCAAGGTACACTCTCTTGTTCTTGTATTCTGAAATTTACATAGTGCATGTTATCAATTGCGAATGAAGTAGATCTGTTATTTTTTCCGCTGCACACATGCATTTTTCCATCAACTCTAAGAACTAAGGCCAGTTTAGAGCCCAATTAGATATCAAATTGACTTAAGGAGTGTTAAAATGGAAAATATAACTTTTTAAATGAGCAAAAATATATTTTTGGAAATAAAATGACCAAAGTTACCGTCAGCCCACATACGTGAGCCAAAGCATGCATACGTAAGCACATTCCTGCGTACGCAACTAGGGTTTTAGAGACATAAAAAATGCAAGTTTTCTGCAATAATGGCTGAGGTTTGGAATGAATCCTACATTGTCTGGGAGTCATTCCAAACCCCATTTTTTCCACTATACAAAGCCTTACATGGTATATTTTCAAAACACACAGAAAATCCCATGGAAAAAATACAAGATTCACTAGAAAATAGTGAATCAAAAGGGAGTTTTTCACAAAACACCCTCAAGTCAATTTTTTTTATTGGGACCTTTTTTGGCCCCAATCCTTTTAGTTTAAAGTTTCTAATCACTTTCTCATTGGTTTGTGAATAGATTTGATTGAGTGGAGCAGTCAAAATCAAGCTTGAAGGGCTTTTCTTTGGGGTATTAGTTCAAACTTTGCTTTTTCCTTTTCTTTTCATTTTATGCTTTTAATTCTTCTATTTGTCTTGTTTTCTTATTATAACATGTTTTGATATGCTTTTCTAGTCTAGGTTTACAGTTTTATATGTTTAAAATGCATGTAGGGTGTTAGATTTAGTGTTTTAATCTTGGTTGTGCTTTTAGGGTTTTCTGGGCAAGAACTTGCATATGCATAATCTTGCTTATGCACGCTGGCTTAATCAAGCACACTCAGGCTTATTCTTGCATGTGCAGGCTGCTACCCAGAAACCTTAATTTTTATTTTGTTTATTTCGTTTCTACTTTCACTTGTTTGTTTGTTTAGCTTCTTTTCCCATGCCTTTATGCGCTCAATGTCTACATTTCACATGTTTAATTGCTTGTTCTATCTCACATGTTAGAATTAGGATTTATTTTGTATTTTCTTTGTTTCAATGCCATGATCATTCATTCACATGCTCATGCATGATGCCATAGGTGCTGAGTTTCTACAAGGTGAGTAAGGGTAAGTCATACATTCACTTGAACATGCATATGTGTTACTATGTTTTTTTTTAGGAACATGTGCATGTGTTATTGCGTTGCATTTTGTGTTTAATTGATAAATGATGTACTTGCTGCCATGATTAAGTTGCTACCTTATATATGACATGATAGGGTTTTTCACATGTTAGATAAATTCTAGGGTTGTATATGTGTGCTTTGGTTTCTTATGCTTTATGGATGGATATGTATGTGTTTTGGGATGATGATGCCATGTTGTACGCTTAGATGCATGCCAGTGTGTGTGTAAGTTTAGGACATAAGTGTTGAACATGATTTTATCGAGTTTAAGATGTAAGACACAATGATGGGAGGCCAACCTTAGGGTTAGGTGGTCTTGGGTGCCTAACACCTTCCCAAGAACGTACCTAAACTCCAAACTCATATCTCTAGTAGTAAGATCAATGGTCCTTCCTCAAAAGGACATTATATTCATGGTTCCTAGGCCATTACAAAAACTAGGTGGCGACTTCTCCGTTGTGTCCACAGTGGGCCTAAATCGAGGTGATGCTCTTCAAGTCCACTGAAGTCCCCCGAGCAATGAGACCATACTCCATGGCCTAGCAATAAAGAGATGACAGTTTACAAGAGGTTATGGTATAGTTTGCAAGAGAAGATGATAGTTTGCAAGATGATAGTTTGCAAGACGATAGTTTGTAAGATGACAGTATGCAAGAGGTTATGGCACGGTTAGCAAGAGAACATGATAGTTTGCAAGATGATAGTTTGCAAGAGGTTATGGCACAATTTGTAAAGCGTAGATATGGTAGTTTACAAAATGACAGTTTGCAAGATGTGGATATGAATGCAATCAGCAAGAATTTGATACATAGCCTTAACTAAATGGCATGTGGATATATGACCATAGGGGTGAGAATGCATGAGTTGCAAGAGTAAAGGGAAAGAAACTTTCTCAAGGAGCTTCCAAGGCCCTACTAACTGGCATAAAGTCCCCTGGCTGAGAGTGCTCAAGGAAGAATAAAAGTAGGCCAAGCATTCTTGCTCCTATTTGGTAGTTCGAGCCCTCTCTAAGTCCCACAAAAGGGCCAGCCACCTCAAATAAGTACGCCCCCAACAAGTACTGCAAAAAGACCTTGGCCATCTGGGCATACTCCTCAGTCGTCCCCTGTGGATGATGCATGAAATCCACCTCAATTCGGAATATGAAAGGTGTGAGTAGTGTCCCACCACCTCTCAAGTAAGGTATGTGCCAAGACAGCACTAGCAGACCTCTTAGGTAGCAAGCGGAGAATGGGCTCAAAGCCCACAATACGAATGTGACCCCAAGTCTCCTCGATAATGACACTATACCATACCAATACCTGGCTGGTACTCCCTTTGCCAGAATATGGAGATAAAACCTAAAATGGAGAATGAGATTAAATTCATGATTAGGTGAAAAGAATAGTGAGAAAGTGATATTGGATTCACAACAGGATGAGATATGACATGGGACATACAATTGGATGCAAAAATAGCAAGGAATGATGTTAAAATTGCAAACAGATGAAAAAGGAGTCCAAATTCCCAAACTAGGGTTTCTACCTATGCATGCACAGGAAGAAAGTTGTGAACGCAAAATTTTGCACAAGTGTGTTGGTTGGAAGCTGCACGTGCATGAATAGAAGAACAGATACACGTGTACAAGAACAAGCCTGCGTACGCATGAATACAGGCTGCGCGTATAAGAACATGTTTGCACACGTAGGAACAAACACAAAAGGGTGTTCTTCATATTTTTCAAGGTTTCCTCAATCAAAACTCAACCTAAACATGTTCCTACCCCTCCTAAAGTGTCATGTTTTCGTCTAAACCCATCCCACAGTAAAACCCCAAGCATTTACAAGCCTAAAAACATATCAAAATGGAAGATCAAAGGAAATACTTGAAAATGGAAAAGAAAAATGAAAAAAACTCACCAATCTAGTCCTTGCACCCTCAGAAAGATGTTGTTGTGATTTGTAGGTCAAGGGAGGAGCCTTAGTTAGCCTTACTACTCCATTCCAGCGAGTGAGATGAAATGCATCGGTGGAGAGGATGTAGGAACTCTTCTTGGACTTAGGTACCATTGAAGGAGATGAGAGAGTTTTAAAGAGGAGTTTGAAAAGGTATGGATCTTGAAAATCCAACGGTCGGATCGAAAGTTATGGCTCTCAGAAGCTAGTGGTGCATCGATGGGTGCGTTATCCCGTTTTTTGCGATATCTCAGCCATTCTTACTCCAATTTTGACCCATGAATAGTCGTTGGAATGAGAATTTGATCATTTTCACAATGGCATTGGTTTCAACCCGTTTTGATGGCTAGATCAAAATTAGGGTTATTAGGCCCACCACAGTCAATTCTAGGTCAAACTAGGTCAAAGTTGTTAAAACCTCTGAGAGGCTCGGGTTTGGTGAAAAACCATGAAAAGTGTTTTGTGAGGATTTTGACCTCATTTAACCTTCAGTCAACCCCAAGTTGACTAAGGGCATTTTGGTCATTTTATCTGAAAAATGCACTCTGGGTGCTCCGATGTCCGAATGGGTTGCGCCATGTCTTTCTCGATGTTCTCGCGGCCCCATGAAGAGAAAATAATATTTTTGAATTTTTCAGAGTTTGGCACACAAATTAAGGGTGGAAAAAATACAGTATCAACAGCTAC
Organism: Quercus robur; assembly: GCF_932294415.1. Lineage (NCBI taxonomy): Eukaryota > Viridiplantae > Streptophyta > Magnoliopsida > Fagales > Fagaceae > Quercus > Quercus robur. The sequence continues at coordinate 43,747,355 of NC_065534.1, read as the reverse complement.
CCCCAAATACAGTATCAACAGTTGCCCCCAAATCGAGGGTGCAATGAGAGGTGTCGGATAAAAAACATGATTTTAGACTTTGCTGCCCCCAAATTTGCGTGCAAAGACTATTCACGGATCAAGACCAAATTTTACATAACCGAACTGATTTGCTGCAGCTGCTTCAAAAATATTTACTGGATGCGTCCTTGAACTCTAGGGGTGGAAAGGGTTTTTTTTTTTTTTTTTTTTTTTTTTTTTAAGGTTAGACCGAATCAACGTTGACTTGGTCAATGCTAGCCAGTGCCTTTTCAAGGTGCACCGGGCAACCAGGCAAAGGCCTATAAAAGCCCCCCCCTGCTCATTTTTGACCTCATATCTCACTTTCTTTTGACTTCCCACTTCTAAAAAATCCTCTAGAGCGATCTTGACCTTAGCGAGTCTATCTTTTCAGTTTCTATCCGCTATTTCAGTCTTTTCTGAACTTAAGGTCAATGTCTATTTTTTCTTCTTCTCTCCTTTTTTCTGCATGTTAGTAGTAGCAATACTACTAGGGATGCATGCTAGTGCTTATTTTATTTTTCGAATTTTCATAAGCATATATTTTTTGCCATAGTTTATGCCATGCTATCTTAGGAAAATGCACATATTTTTTTGTTATATGTATGCGTAAATATGTTGGAATTTAAATGCTGGAAAAAAAATGCAGGATACAAGTAAAGGGACTTACCGGGTAGTCGAGAATAGTGGAGATATGAGCCTAGGGCATGGCCATTAGTTTACTCACAGTAAATCGAAAATCTTGAAAACTCTTGATTGAATGTGAGCCTGAGGCACGACCGCCAGTTTACCCATTGTAGAATGTGATCCTAAGATGCGATCGCTAGTTTACACACTGTAGATCAACTTGGAAACTTTGATGACTTGATAACTGTGCGAGGGTGAGGCGTATGGCATGGCCACTTTCTTAACCTCAAGATTGAATGTGAGCCTAGGGCGTGGCCGCTAATTTACCCACTTTAATTCAGGAACTTGACTTTTGAGTGAATGTGAGCCTAAGGCACGACCGCCAGTTTACCCACTGTAGAATGTGAGCCTAGGACGCAATTGCTGGTTTACCTACTGTATATTAGGATCTTGGAAACTTGTAAGTGAATGTGAGCCCGAGGCGTGGCTGTCGATTTACCCACTGTTGAATGTGAGCCCAGGACGCAGTCACTGGTTTACTCGCTGTAGAATGTGAGCCTAGGATGCGGTCACTAGCTTACCCACTACAGAATGTGAGCCCAGAGCATGGCTGTTGGTTTACTCACTGTAGAATGTGAGCCTAGGACACGGTCGCTGGTTTACCTACCATAGAATGTGAGTCCGAAGCGTGACTAACGATTTACCCACTGTAGAATGTGAGCCCAAAGCACGGTTACTGGTTTACTCGCTGTAGAATGTGTGTAAGAATTTGCTTTCTTGTGAGATCATATGCTTGACATAGACTTGTATAACATGTTTAGGAAAAGTGTTAGTTCATCTGTATTGCTATTTAATTTATGGGCTTACCATTATGTCTGAATTTCTTACCGTTTTGTAGATTCTGTCTCAAAGGGTGAGTTCTAGAGGAGATTAGGGGAGGGCCCCCATTTACACTACATCCCATGGGGATAATTCTTCTGATGATGAGACTATTTCTACTAGTGAGCGGGCGGCTCAAGTTCTGCAAAGCCATTTCGACCGCGGGGGTGATGATAGCAGGCCCGCCGACGGTATCCCTATGAAGATCCGATCTAGGAGGCGGCGTTCAGTCGAGACGGCTAGTGTCTCCTCTAAGTCTCGCACTATTTCTAGTAGGGCTTCCTCACTACATGGGCTAGCTATAGGGAGAAGGGCCTGTGAAGGAGTGATGTGAGCTGAGCATCTCCTCATTGACATATAGGCTGATTTTACAAGGTTTTGCCAAACTTGGGCACTCGGAGGCGCAATTTGAGATCAAGGTTCCCGCCATGTCAGGTCGGGGTCGATGCTCATACTGGAGCTGTAGATGGTGGCATCAGAGAAACTCGCCTTCAACGCAGGTGAAAGGATCATCCTTTTACTCAGGCGGGGAAAGAAGAGGTATGCTGCATTTCTTCCTTTGGCATTTAGATTTCCGTTATATGCATGTGCTAACGGATAGCTTCTGATTTTGAATGTAGGGGCCTGATAAGATCCGGGGTCATGGTGCTTAGTCCACCTTTTTTCGGCTGCTGTTTACTCCTAGGACCCATCAGAGGTATGCAGATTTTCTGAGAGAGTAGGGATTCGAGGATTTCTTGTGGATCCCCCCATACACCATGAGGCATGGGATCGAGGAGGCTTTGGTGTGACAGTTTCATGCCCAGACAGGCACCTTTCACTTGAGCTATGGGGAGTATGTGATCCTCCCTCTTAATTGAACGACCATCTTAGGTATCAGATTTGGCGGATACCCAATTCCGACCGATGACATGAGCTTTAAGATGGCCTACGAGCTCTTAGGCATCCCTCTCCCACTAACTACAGACATGAGAGGATATTTTAGGCACACCACGTCGCCACAGATCCGCACTGAGTAGCTGCAAAGTAGCATCCCCTAGGGTGTGGCACCTACTAACATTCATCTTCGACGATTCTTCATGAATTTTCTTGGTAGTTGCTTCTTTGGCAACAACCAATCAGTATTATCCTACCAGCTGTTGTAGGCCATGAGAGCGGTCTCTGACATTAGGAAATATGACTGGGGGTCCGTCACTTACTTTTTTTTTCCATCTCTTTCCTGAGGCAAGCTTCCCAGTGGGATTTCATGAATCTGGAGCGGTGCTGGCAGATTTTGACATGTTGGGCATATAAGTACATCCCAGCCTTGCGACCACAGTTCACGGGTTTGTCAACAATAGTGTATCCTTAAGCATATGCTTAGGCTCTCTGTACAATCACCAGGGTTGTCCTAGTGCAGCCAATTACTATCTTTGCGGCCTTAGACTGCGTCACCCAGGGTGAGATGGTAGTTCGCCCTTATGATGGCTCGCTGCTGGGGAGACCAGAACTTACTATTGATATGGGCTGGTCGAGGATACAACGCTGGTTTTGGGCCCTATCGAATTGGCAATTCTTTTTGGTAGAAAGGACCTTCCATCAAGTCATGTCGGTCTTTGGAGTACCTAGAGATCCGCCTCCTCTTGGTTTGTCATTCGAGTTCATTGTCGTAGGTGACCTGGCTTACACGACGAGTTCTTTTAATGCCTACGTGGATACCAGCAAGGATTATGCCATTTGGTTCACCAAGTCCTCCACAAGCCTATTGTTGGAGATGTCCCTGTGAGTGGAGGTTGAGTGCTGGAAGGCATTGTTCGTGCTAAAGCGGCCTCCAAGGCCGAATGGATATTGCGTGCAGAGGCTCTGCAGGCTAGATTGATGGAGCTAAAGTCTACTACTACCATCAAGGAGGTGCACATGCAGAAGAAGACCGCTCAGGCATTAGCTTGGGAGAGGGAGTTTTGGCAGAGAGATAGGGAGGCCCAAGCCACTATGGCAGAGAGAGAAAGTGGGGCCAGCTTCAGAGTGAGCTAGCTATGCTTCATGGCCATACCATGATTTTGATGGGAGAGTTATAAGCAGCTCGTATTCTTATTCCGCCTTCACCTCATATTCCAGGCCGAGGGCCCATCATTCCTCCATTCGAGTCCGGGTATATGCCACCTCCTCCAGGTCCACCGGGCGGTTGAGACTCTTTTTCTCAAACTCAGGGGCCTCTTCAAGACCCAGGGTACACTCCAGGCACTTTAGGTGGTGCGAGTCCATCTACCGACCCTTTTACCAATGACCACGATAATGATAATGATGATGCCAATACTAACCAATATATTAGGGATGATGATTCTTAGTAGGGTTAACCTTTGTTGTAGCATGAGGTAGCCCTTGCATAGGCTTGGATGTATTTTTCATGTATCTTGTAGACATTGCCCCATGATGGGCCAGTTATGTATGTATATTATGTATCACCTCTTGGTAAGCCTCGACATGTGTGTATTATATTGCCCCACAATGGGCCTTGATGTATGATATTATCTCCTTGCTTCATGGTGTATGTATGGAACAATGCTTCTTGTTAGGACTTACATGCATGATTCTGGAAAAAAAAAATGCCTTTGAGAAGGCCACCGATGTATGTGTAAAACAATGCCTCTGATTAGGACCTACATGTATAATCATAGAGAAAATCGCCTTTGAGAAGGCTGCTGATGTATGTGTAAAACAATGCCTCTTATTAGGACTTACATGTATAATCATAGAGAAAAATGCATTTAAGAGGGTTGCCAATGTGTGACTTTAGGAAAGGTGCCTTTAAGAGGGCTGCTGATGCATGCAAGAAACAATGCCTCTGATTAGGACTTACATGCATAACTCTAGATAAATCGCCTTTGAAAGGGCTACTGTATCACCATAGAAAAGTCATCTTTGAAAGGGCTACCGACATGTATGAGAAACATATAAATTGCCTTTGAGAGGGCTATAGATATATGTGAGAAACAATGCCTTTTGGTAGGGCTTACATGCATAACTCTAGGAAATCGCCTTTGAGAAGGCTACCGTATCACCATAGAGAAATCTCCTATGAAAGGGTTGTACATATATGTGAGAAAGAATGCCTTTGGGTAGGACTTTCATGTATGATTCTAGAAATGGCCTTTAAGAAGGCTGCTGATGTATGCACGCAGTATCGCATTTTCATCAAAGATGGCGGTTTTGAATCAGCACTTGTCACACTCTTTCATTTTGCACCGCAGTTCCATGGGTTTATCAGCGGATTTTGACAATGATGGCCCCGCTAGAGGGAGAGAGAATGGAGAGATCACGTGAAATAAACTGCCCTAGTTTAGGGTTTTGCGGGGTTCCAAGCTTGCAGATTGGTCGAGAATAGCCTCGACTTTGTAGACCATACCAAATGCTAGTAATGAATGCAGACATTTTGAATGAAATCTACTTAAACACGCCATGAGGTGGTACGCACTAATTGCCCTTATGATTGCTCAAGGGGCCGATAATTCAAAGACAGGCTTCTTGGACAACATCATGGGAAACGAATCCCTATATCCTCCAAATAAGCTAAAAAAGTTGCCGCATGGCTGAGAACGGGCTCCAGTGTCTTTCTGTTGTGAGCTTTGATTACCGGGGCTAAACCGACCCCTGAACTAGGTGAATCAGGCTTTAGAAAATGAGGTTCAAGATATCTAGAAGTGATGAACGAGGCACACAAAGATACACTACCCTAGTGTAGGATTTATACAGTCTCGGATACATAAGAGAGAGTTTCTGACAATCTGGTTCATTGTCGGACCAATTGCGCACTACGATGAGTGCTAAAACAGAGGAATCTTTGCTCCGAGGTAGTTAAAAACATGCAAAATGGGAGGATAGTGCTCAAAATACATGGGGGTTTGTGCTTGGGGGGCTGAAAAGCGCTGGCACGTGTCCCGAAGGTCGGTGGCCCTTCAAGGACTACTGCCTTGGATTGCGGGCATAAAAGCTAGGTTTCAGCCTAATTTCATCTCATCCAGGTCTGTAATTTTCTAAGGTCTTCTTTTACTCTTTTCTTCACCCAAAACGTGTAGAAAACACTGCTTTTCATCATTTTTTGCGTAAATTCTCATCAGATCGTCAGATTCAGCAAGATCCATTCATGGATCCTCTTAGTACTCACTCCTACGACACTTTGGTCAAGCTTGAGAGGGAGTCTTACTATGAAAAGAAGCTTAGGAGGTGGTGGAGCTCCTTTTCTTGTGGTGATCGGGCATTCCTCCAGCAATTTCTTAGAGATGCTACTGCTCTTCTTCACACCACACTAGATTGGCATTTGTTGGAGGTCATCACCTCTTGTTGGGACCCTGTTTTGAGATGTGTCACCATTGGAGATGTTGATTTGGTGCCTACCTTGGAGGAGTATGATCGTTTTCTTTCTCTTTCTACCCTTCTAAGCATTATTTTCGCTCCACTAGTGCAGCCATGCTATCGTAAGAGACTCACTGATCTATTGGGCCTCAAGAGGCTCATTGTATAGGCCCTAACTTGGTGCGGTAGCGGGATAGGAGGGAGCATGTCCTTTGATTTCATGTATGATCGGTTCCACACATTGAAGTGTCCTGTTGGTTACCGAGATGACTTAGTGGACTTAGAGGAGCGATGGACATCCTACCGGCGTCAGGCCTTTCTGGTGGCCTTTTTTGGTGTGGTGTTGTTTCCTTCATCATTAGGAGCTGTCAGTTTTTCCATTCTCCCTCTGGTGAGTGCCCTACCTCATGGTATCTCTTTCATTCCTACTCTACTTTCTAAGACGATTAGGTCCTTGTCTTTGTGTCGGGAGACTGGTAGGCGTAGGCTAGGTTGTTGTATTCATATATTACAACTGTGGTTCTGTAGACATCTAAGTGTTATTGCTAGGGATCAGCCTGTGGGCTTTGTGACTAGGAGTAGAGTTCGAGCTACTGTAGTTCTTAATCTTCCCTTTTCTGGGGATACTAAGGGCTGGCTGAGATACTTATGTAGCCTGAGTCCTGCTAACTGGACCTGGAGAGTCAAGTGGGGTGTCACTAGATGGTAGGGGCGGACCTATTGCATTGGCTTACTTGGCATTCCCTTGGTGGGTATCTAGGGGTGCATAGGGTACTTCCCAGGTATGGCCATGCAGCAGTTTGGGGGTATCCAGAATATCAATACCAGGGAAGTACCCCGACTTAGTGATCTCTCTATTGTCACTTAATGATAGGGCATGCCTCTGAGTTCTGGGAGGTGGGCAAGTCGAGAATTGACTTCCCCCTTTGCTCTAGGGATGACCAAGAATGGTTTTCTACCAAATTTAAAGTGTGGTGAGACACCAAAGATCCCAACTTTGTGGTTGTCTTATCATCACTAGTCTCAGCCAAGCTGCCACTTTCGACTGATGTTTTGAGAGACTATAATATGGAGTTTGAGATCAAGGTTGAAAGGGCCCTTATGGATCTAAGGGAGTGCCTGAGAGAGGCTATTAGGGATAGAGACTATTGTAGGGAGCTAGCTGATACCCTTATGGAGGATATTGAGGAGATGAGCAGTGTACATGACAGTGAGCTTGCTACTCTGAGGGTAGAGCTTGATCGGAGGGGGCCAGCCCCTCCAGGGAGGCAGAGTGTGTTCAGCTGAGATCCCGAGTTACGGGTTTAGAGGGTGAGCTTGAGGATCTTACTCGAAGGTTTGCCGCTTTGGATCATATCTAGGATGAGGAGAGGGTTGCACTAAAGGCTAGCAGGGTCAAGGCTAGTAGTAGAACCGATGGCTTAGCATTGGAGCTAAAGGGTGATGAGCCTAGTGAGCCACAATTGGCTTTAATTGCCTTCAAACTAAGCTGGCTGAGAGGGAGGAGGCTTTGAGAGTTGCTACTGCAGAGGTGGGCACCTTGTAGGCTTTGCTAGAGACTGAGAGATAGGGCTCTTCTTCTGATTCAATAATAGAGAGGGAGTTGGCCCGTCTTCGACATTCACTCAACAAACTCAAAGGGGTTGCCAAAGACCTGGGCTTTGATGCAGCCGGGTTACTTCGCAGTCATGCTCATGATGACCTGATTCTCCGTACTGGTTTTGGGATTTTGTACCAAGTCATATCTAATCGCTTGGGCCATGTTTGACTTGCTGGTGTTCTTTTCTGCACATGAGCTATGTAGTTAGTATCCCACCATATATGGAAAGGTCCTTTGTAAATTGCTAGGCAATTGCGTAAGGCCTTCCTCTTTTTGTTTGAGTTCTTAAAGCATAGTCTAGTCTGTCGGGCATGCTTAGAAATTGAAAGGCGGTGGAGAGAGATGTTTATGATGATATTTAGGATATATTTATGAGACGAGATTTCATTTTTTGATATCAGAATGAAAGAAACAGAATGGCACAATACAGGCATGTTAATGAATATGCATGCAAATGCTTTGAAAATGCAAGATTATACAAATAAGTGATAAATGTAAAATCCATGCATATCAATATCTTATTTTTCCAAGGATACATCTTGTTCTAGATGGATCTTTTCCTTTTCCCATCGAGGTACATTTCTCATTGGTATGGGCCAAAACATCTTAAGCAGACCACCAAGTTGTGGCAGTATTGTAGACAGAGAGCAATCTCGGAGGTGTCTTCATATCTTGTCTTGGATCCTAGATCCATCTAATTTTCTGATCTTGAGCAAAATTTCAAGCAGGCCAAACTGACTAATTTTTCTTTTAAGATGTGACCGAACCAAGATGGTTGCCTACGTACCTCCATTAGGAAGGATCAGGTCATCACGTAGTTCAACTGACTTTTTGATTGCCTTAATTTTTTCCTAGACCGCACTTTCGGGTTTTCAATCTAGCAAGCTCTCTCACGCTCTTTCTTTCGCTATCCTTTTGCGTGGACCGCCTTTTCGGGTTTTCAATCTACCTTTTGTATTTTCTCACGCTTTCATTCTTTTGGCTCTCTTTTTGTGTAGACTGCCTTTTCGAGTTTTCAATCTACCTTTTTACATATATATATATATATATATATATATATATATATTTTTTTTTTGGTTATTTTTTGTTTTTTTTTGTTTTTTTTTGTTTTTTTTTTTTTTTTTGTTGTTGTCATAAAAACATAGAAATGAGGTGCACTGAGAGGCTCTTTCATGCAAAGTATCGTATGACGGCGTCAAAATTGGTGGGCATATTGAAGTCATGCCCATCCATGTCGGCTAGAATCAAGGCTCCTCTAGAAAAGGCCTTTTTTACCATGTATGGGCCACCGTAGGTTGGGGCAAACTTTCCTCTATGATCAGGCATGGCTTGGTTGCGCTTCTTCAAGACTAGATCACTTTCTTCAAAGATCTTAGGTCTAACTTTCTTGTTGAATGCTCGCTCGACACGGTGTTGGTGCAACTGTCCATGGCACATTGCGATCATGCACTTTTCATCTATCATGTCAGTTGTTCATATCGAGAACAGACCCATTAAGCTTTTGACAGCTCTATCTGAGATAAAATCCTAAGAGATGGGATCTCTACCTCTGCGGGGAGGACAGCCTCCATGCCATAAATTAATGAATACGGGGTCACACCCGTAGAAGTACAAACAAAAGTGCGATATGCGCACAACGCAAACAGTAAGTACTTGTGCCAATCCTTGTATGTGTTTGTCATCGTCACCAAGATTTTCTTTATGTTCTTGTTAGTGGCTTCCACTGCACCATTCATCTGAGGACGATAGGGAACCGAACTTCTGTGCTCGATCTTAAACTGTTGGTAAAGTTGCTGGATCATTTTCCCATTTAGGTTCGCCCCATTATCTGTAATGAGCTATCCTGGCACGCTGTGGCAGCAAATGATGTTTTGTTTCAAGAATCGAGCTACCACTACTTGAGTGATGCTTTTGTACAAAGTAGCTTCCACCCATTTTGTGAAATAGTCGATGGCCACTAAGATGTACTTGTGACTATTCGAAACTTTCAGAATCATGGGTCCGATGACATCCATACCCCAAGCTGAGAAGGGCCATGGTGCTGCTAAAGAGTGCAAAGGCTGAGGGCGTTCTTCCTGTCGTGATAGGCTTGGCAACGGTGGCATGTCCTTACATGTTTAATGCAATCATTTTCCATGGTGAGCTAGTAGTAACCGACTCTCATAATCTTGCGGGCCAACAGGGGTCCACTGGCATGAGCTCCAAGCTTTCATGCATCTCTTCCATTAAATGATTATCCTCGAAGGCATCTACACATTGGAGCAAGGTAGAATCGTGGTTCCTTTTGTACAGGACTTCTCCACTCAAGAAAAATTGGCAGGCCATGCGCCAGATAAACTTCTTTTCATTGTCTGTTGCACCGAATGGGTATTCACTATTCTTAATATAAGCCTTGATATCATGGTACCATGGCTTTCCATCGGCTACAACTTTGACACTCATGCATTCTTCGATGTTCATGCAATAGGCTGGAACGCCAAGGACTTCAATGTGCAATTGCCGCATATCATCTCTTTCTGAAAACTTGACCATGCTAGCCAGGGTAGCCAAGGCGTCTGCAAATTGATTGTGTGCTCAAGGCAAATAGGCAAATGTGATGTCTCGAAATTTCAGAATCAAGTGGTTAACACATTTCTACTACGGAATCAACTTGGTATCTCAGGCTTGCCATTTTCCTTCAATTTGGGAGATGATCAACAAGGAATCTCCAAGGACACTCAAGTCATAAGCACCAAACTCTAGGGCCACTCACAGGCCAACAATGCACGCTTCATATTCTATGACGTTATTGGTGCAATCAAAATTCAGCTTGACTAAAGCAAGGATTTCCTGGCCCTTAGGGGAAACTAAGACTACTCCCACTCCCTTTTCGGTAGAATGGGCAGCTCCATCAAAGTAAAGCTTCCAATGCCACGATTCCACGCTGTCTGGTTCTGGCTCTAGCGCCATGACATCAGGGAAGAAGGATTCTAAAAGCTCTGGATCATTCAGCGGCTAGTCCGTTAGGTAATCGACTATGGCCTGGCCCTTGATTGCCTTTCTTGTCACAAACACAATGTCGAATTCGAAGAGTAACATTTGCCAACAGGAGATCTTCCCTGTAAGAGCTGGCTTTTCAAAGATTTACTTAATAGGATCCACGCAAGAAATGAGCTGCGTGGTATAGTAAAGCATATACTGCCGCAACTTGCATGATGCCCACGTTAGGGCACAACTTGTCTTTTCAATGGCAATATAGTTGATCTCACAACTAGAGAACTTCTTGCTTAAGTAGTAAATTGCCCTTTCTTTCTAGTTGGGCTTAACCAATTGGCCTAACATGTAGCCGATGGAGGTTTCTTGTACCGCTAGGTAATGGATCAACAGATATCCCAACATCGGGGGAACCAAAATAGGAGGGTTCAACAAATACTGCTTTATCTTGTCAAAGGCCGCTTAGCACTCATCTGTCCATTCTATCTTTGTGTCTTTCTTCAAGAGCTTGAACAACGAATCACATGTGGTAGTTAACTACGCTGCGAAGCAAGCTATGTAATTGACTTTGCCTAAAAAGCTGGGAATATGTTTCTTAGTTTGCGGTGTCGACATGTCTCGGATGGCTTGGAATTTTGTTGGGTCCACATTGGTTCCTCTTTGGCTAACTATGAAGCCAAGAAATTTCCTTGAACTAGCTCCAAAGACACACTTGTTAGGGTTTAGTCTCAACCTATACTTGACAAGGTGCTTGAATAGCTTTCACAAATCTACCAAATAACCCCTGGCAGTGTGGGATTTGGCAATCATGTCATCCACGTAGACTTCAATCTCTTTATGCATCATATCACGGAACAAGGTTACCATGGCTCGCTGATAAGTAGCACCAGCGTTCTTTAAGCCAAATGGCATGACATCATATGCATAGGTTCCCTAATGAATGATGAATGCTATATTGGTTTTGTCCTCCTCGGCCTCTTAATCTGATTATAGCCTAAGAATCCATCAATGAAGGAGAAAAACTTGTTGGTAGTGGTATTATCGATCAGTGTATCAATATGCGGTAATCGAAAGTTATCTTTGGGGCTAGCCCGGTTCAAATCTCTGTAATTGATGCACATGCGTACTTTCCCATCTTTCTTTGGCACAAGAACAATGTTGGCAACCCAATCTGAGTAGGCTATCACGGTAGGGAAACTAGCTTTCAATTGCTTTTCTACTTCCTCCTTAATCTCCAAAATGATCTCAGATTTCATCCTTCGAAGGGCTTGTCGCACTGGGGGGCATTCAAGCTTAACTAGAATTCTGTGCACGACAATTTTAGTATCTAATCCTAGCATATCTTGGTAGGACCAAGAAAATATCTCTCTGAACTCTTTGAGTAGCGCTATGAGCTCAAGCTTCATATCTTTAGGAAAGTTTACCCCCATCTTGACGGGTTTTTTATTCTCGCCTTCGTCAGCAAGGTTAATCACTTCTATCTCTTCTATGTTAGGCTTGGACCCTTCGCTCTCTCTGTTTAGAGCTTCCAAAATATCACGAGGCAAATTCGAAATTTCCTCTAACCCTTCAATATCATGTTCCAACTCATTGTCCCATTTATGTCATCAATATCCTCGTAATGGCAACAGGACGATGTACCCGCTTGGGAATTAGAATAGATCCTATAAAACGGAATATGTACAAAGAAACATAAGATAATTTGCACACACATATTCATAGGAAAGAAAATAAAGAGATAAATGCAAGAATTTCCTGAATAATACGCTGGATAATTTCATTAATGGAAGTTCATGCCTGATAATGATAAAAAGGGAAACACACATTTTTTTTGGAAAATAAACTAGAAGAATGAAAACAAGGAACGCAGAAAATAGGAGATAAACATGCAAAACATACTAGATATGCTATTCCAATTCTTTCAGGCAATTGAAGGACCCAACCACACAATGATGGAACATTCCTTACTCAGCCAATGCAACCACAAAGCAGGGCTCAATGGTCCAATAGCCCACTATCTCGCTTGGCACATAAAGCCTGATAGTAGAAGTCAAGTCATCCCCGGGGGATATGATGGCATTCACTGAGAATTCTTCAGGGCATAAGTGGATGAGACAAGATAGATCTGATTCCTCCTCGCATGATTCCTGTAATGCTTCTGATCTGATGACCTCGACCGGAGCCAGAAAAGTGACCCTGATGTGGGGAATAGACATCCATTGGTCAATGCACTTCCTTTTCTTTCCTATAGAAGCCTGGAAAAGTTCTTCATCGGAGGGGTTGTACTCTAGACCGAAACCTCCTTTATTGTCCAGGAGTTCAATCAAAGCAACCTTCCCGTGTCCTACAACACCGAGGCCTTGGCCTAACTGATAGCCAAATTTGAGCATCTCTTTGGTAGCCATTAGAGTAGAGGAGGGCTATGCCGACTCGATTTCTGAAGCTCTGGAAATCATGGAGACTAGCTCGAAATTGTGGAAAGTTGCCTCCAGAACCCTTTCTACCACTGTGATGATGGCATTCACATTCCCTTCCTGATGGGAGGCAAAGGGTTGGTAATGATATTCGTAGCGGCTGCATTATCGAACTGTATCAACTTGTTGTCTATGAGATCTGGGACATGGTCCTTCAAATGGTAACATTCTTCCAGAGTATGCCACTTAGCCCTAGAATGGTGTTCACACTTCTTGGATGGATCAAAACCAAGTGATGGAAGGCCTTCTCTAGGCTTGTAAAACATCGGGGTCACTAGCTTCCTTCCCAGCAAGTGAGCGTAGAGATCTACCATGGGCATGGGTAACGGAGTGTACTTCCGGTTTTCCCTCTTAAAGGGACAAGGTGGGTCTGGCCTCCCCCTCTGATTAAAGGTTCGATTAGGTGCTTGAGTAGACTGAACCTGTTGCTAATAAGGTCTAGCAGCCTAGGTTGAATAAGCAGAAGTAATACCCCTAGCCCTTTTTGACGCATTGTCGACCATATGAACATCAGCTTCCTTAGTCTTATGGTAGGTCTTTTTTCTTGACTTGTTGTTCAACCATGGAACTCAAAGACTCGAGATCCATGATCTTCTTACTCCTGATACCCTCGTCAACACGCTCCCCAATAAGGATGAGGCTAGCAAAATGAGTGACTTGGGTGCTGATCATCTTCTCATAATAAGGAGACTTAAAGTTGTCAATGAACCATTTGATCATCTCATTTTCCATCATGGAGGGTTGCACTTGTGTGGCTAGCTCACGCCACCTCTGGGCATATTCTCGGGAAGACTCCCTACTCTTCTTCTCTTTTCTCATAAGGACCGTGCGGTCGAGAGCTATCTCAATGTTAAACTAGTAGTATTCCAGGAAATTGTTGGCCATTTCCCTCAAGCTAGAGTTCTTTTCCAATCTTTCATACCATGTGGCCACGGAGCTGGTCAAACTATCAGGAAAAATCTAGCAAAGCAAAGGGTAATTATCCCCATAGGGAGCCATCTTCCTACAGAACATGTGCAAGTGCACGCAAGGGTCTCTAGTGCTATCATACTTAACAAACTCTGGTGCCTTGAACATGGGAGGCATAACGACCAGAGGGAAGTTGGTTAAACTATCTAGATCAACCCTTCTATGGGCGCTAGAACCTTCCATGATACGAAGCTTCTTAGCTAGAGTTTCCACATGGCTCTTGACTTGGCCATACCTAGATTTAAAGTTTTCATCCTTAAAAGGATTGGTGTGCTGTCGTAGGCAACCAAAAATAAAACCTATACTCCTAAAAATATATGTAGTAGTGCAAGTAAGGATCGTTCCCACGGAGAGTATCTAGCCTAGTTTTATGCTACGTGAACAAGGAGGGGGGGGTTGAGTATAATGAAAACAATTTTAAGAAAAACAATTAAGGAACAATTCAAATTAAAATATCAAAATCAATCAAGAGAACAAACCTTGGTCCAAGTCAACATCCACCTTCGGAATTTTACAACTGATCATCGATGCAAGTATATATCAATTCACACTTTGAATATTCATCGTCGGAACAATTTTCCTATCTCTCCTTAGTCGTAGTTAATTAGAAAACAAGTGATCTAATAAACCCTAACTACTAAACAACCCAAGACAAGCGCTAAAGGTTTAATCTAGTAGCAGCCTTAAGAATTAGAGAGATCGATGAAACTAAACAACACAAACACAAGCGGTTGCATTTAATTTATTCGTGCATTCTTCCTAAGATCTAATAATTTCTGACGCAACAAATCATCAAATCTTGGTTGCTTCACAAGTTAGAGAGATCAAACAATTACAGATTTGATATCTAACCTAGCAATAGATTGCAACGAATAATAAACTAGTAGGCCTCCTAGTAATTAAACGAGACAATCATGAAAATAAGCACAGAAGAACATCCGATATTCAAAGCATAAATTGAACAATAAAAACAAATTAGATCTCACAGTTTTATTGATTCCAAGGCTTCAGTTTCCTTCGACCAAGTATAAAAGTTTAGCCACACAAGGCCATGATGAAAACTCAAAGGAAAAAAATCAGAGAAGAGGGGAGAGAGTGGCATGTGTGTCTAATTCTGATTTCTCCTCCCCCTTCTACACGTTAATTCCCCCTTTCCCAAGCCTACAAAATCTCCTAAAAATATTTTCAATAATAATATCCAAATCTAACTAATTAAGGAAAAATATTAAAAATAAAATAAAGTCCTAATACAACTAGGAAAATGGTGTTTTTCAGCTGGAAATTTCGTGCATCAGATCTGGAGGCTTCCAAAAATAAACCATATCAGATACGCGTATTAGAATTTCAAGCAAAGGAACATTCCAGAACGTCAGCAGTGAAGGTGCAGCAACTTCAAATCCGATTTCGACCTTGATGCAGCCCGTATCTCTCAAAACTAGAAACATAAAAGTTGTAGATCTTTCTCTTGGCGTTCCATAGCATCTTGAATCATCTCAATCGGAGCTTGGATGAGAGAGTTATTCCTAGATTACGAAGCGATGTCAAAGCTGTCCAGAATCGCCCAATTAGCTACGTTTTGCACTTAACGCCTCTATTTGCATCCTAAATCAAAATATAAGAATAATGAGTACATTTAGGCACCAAATAAATATAAAAGACTAAACATTAAGGGAGAAAAATATGACATTTTGCATTCTTATCAAGGATCTATTTCTTAGCCGCTGCCCTAGGGCAATACATTGTGGCCCTGATCCTATATTGATGGGGGCTGATTTTCACTCTTGGTTCAGGGATCGGTCTATGGCCAAAGGAATTTTATCCTCCCCCTACAACTAGTTGTTGCACCATGCGCACCAATTCTGACACTTGCTCCTTTAGAAAAGTAATTTCCTGAGCATTTTCCTACATAGGGAGAAGTACCACTAGTAGACATCTCTCTTCTGCGAGACCAAGTGACGATGGGATCACGGCATGGTGGTAGCTTAGCCTATTTCTTTTTAGCAATCTTTTAACCCTGATAAAGAATGGGAGGTCAAAGAGACGTGGTGCGTTTGACAATGTGGAAACACAACACAAAAATTAAGTTAGTTTATGCCTTTGCTATTTAATATGCACCTACCATTTTCACAAAATTTTGGTTTTGCACCCTTAATCAAGTATTTATCATGGTGAGTTTCTAGTATGATGCAAGATTAATGCATAGGATTGGCAAGTAACTGAAACTTTCATGACATGCTCAACAATGCAGGAAGGACCCTTCTTTTGATTACATGCTTGTACAATATTTGCTTTTACAACGTTGGGTTCAACGGCTCCAACAGTGGGCCTTTTACAATGCAATTATGAGAAAAAGCTCGGCTTCTAACAATGTAGACTTCTCCAAGAAGCTCTTGGATAGTATGGATCTCTTGGACCATTGGATCTCTTGGGGGAGCCCTTGGATTCTTGACATCTAGGACCTTTGGCAATCTTAACATCTTGGCAATTTGGATCTTGGACCCTCTTTGACACTTTGACATCTTGTGATCTCTTTGGTCATTTAGGCTTCTGGACAATCTTTTTGGATCTTTTCTAGGAAAGCTCTTGAAATCTTGATGCTTTGGAGTTCTTGACAATTTTTTGGCAGCATTTCCTCCTGAACGGAGTTTCAGCTACTTGCCATAAATTTTATCTTTGCACAATTAGGTGACAGGACCATTTAGTGTATGCATGAATGCCATTGTAGGGTTGTAAACCCTTAGGGATAGGGTATGATCTAGCATGTATAAGCAACGGGGTTGCTTTTCCTAAAGGTTTAATCATGGATGTTGTGCAAGCAAGATAGAAAGAACCTAGAGTAGAGCACAATTTCTTTGGCGCAAGCAAAAAGGGTGCACCTGTTACAAGACACTTTCCCCTCACCCCTAGTCCTAGAAAGGGATCCTTTCCTAGGCTTGGATGTCCACTCTTTGGGCTTCACCTAGTCCTCATAGGCTCTAGGCTTGATCTAGTCCTCACGAGTTTGACATAACTAGGCCAACTATATGCAAAGGCTTAACTGGTAGGTTGTTCCTATCCTAGGGGGACTCAATGACCATGCCCCTCCCTTCATGGAAGTTATGGGGCAGGAAGGATTGCGGGGGCCTTTTCATCTACTCCTGTCCACCCATGGACCCAGAAGTGCCTACAAAGCTAGCCCCAGATCTAACTATGGGTAACACTACCAATGTTTGTGTTTGGGCATCTACAGATGGGGTGATGAAATCCTCAAAGAGATGTGACTACACCAGCAGTGCGAAGCCCGGGTTTGGCTCAAAAAGGGTGTATATGTCATGCAATCCTTAAGAAAGGGAAAAACTTTCTCAAAGCACAGCATATATATATATATATATATATATATATGAAAGCAGATAAAGGTGTACTGGAAATTAAGTTTTGCTATCCTATGTTTGCATGTGAAGGAAAGTTGTAAAGCATGTGAGGAAAGCGGTAAAGCTCCATGTGAAAATACCTCAAAGCCTCCTTTTGGAGAAGGATTTTTTTTTTGGAAAAAGATTTTTTGCTCTTTTGAAAATATTCTACTAGGACATAGTAAAAGTCATTTTCAAAAAGAAAGCCCTGGAGGCCAATGCCAATTTCTGTGTTTTTGAAAGTCAATGTCCAAAGATTATGGATTTATCAAAAGCTCTAAAGGCAAAACTCTCATTGATCCCTAGCGAAGTCGCCAGTCTGTCGACACCCGGCCTCGAAAACTGAGTGGAAAACCACCGTCGTCGTGTGTAACAGTGTGAACATGGTTCGCACGGGGTTTCGGGTGCTCTCTCTCTAGGTGGAGGAAGGTAGGTCTACCTTTGGCGATATGGCAGGAATCCAAGACAAATTTAAGGGATTACCAAAGATAAGTGGAGTCGCCACCAATTATTGGGTTTTTCTAAGGTGGGATTGGTCACCTGTTTCTAGTTGATTTTATTACCAATCCTAGGCTAAGAAAAATGTATTTTTCTTAATCTAATGTGGATGGAAAAAAATCTTGATTCTTGAGTCCAAAAGTTTGGTTACGTGTGAGGAAGGTGTTAGGCACCCCATAATGCCAGTCTAAGGACAGTCCTTTGTTTTGATAAAACATTAATTTTCGAAAATTAATAGTAAAAACATGATTTTAGCATTGGCTTACAGGACTTTGCATGCATAGGGGCTTTGAGGTTTGGCTTTTAAATGGGTGTGGTCCCAATCTATGTTTTCCTAAGGCTTTCGAACAAAGTGCCAGATTTCCACGACAAAAATCTGGTGACATGTCACCTTACTTTCGCATCACTTGGCCTTAGGTGACATGGACTGTGACAATCACACTGGAAGGGGCGAGCAGGTATATATATATATACATACATCATGCACAATGCAAGCACACAAAGTAGGAAAGTAAATGCCATCATCACACGGAGTGGAAAAAGGGAAAGGTATGCACAAAGCAACTGGCATCATGGTGATTCATCCTAAGTGGTTACATCCAAACAAGGCCTCATGGGTGTTAGATGTAACCACACAACCACAAACCCGCTAAGGGCGTTAAGCATGGCAAAGCCTAGAACTAGAGAGGCTAACACAAGCATAAAGCATAGAAGCAAGCAAGCATAGACAAGCAAATAGGGGAGATCTAAACCCTTCTCTATGAGCCTTGGTGTATGGATGATCACAAAGACCATAGGGTTTAGATCGGGTCCTAACCATTAGGCCAAAACATAAGAAAGAAAGATAAAGCAACAAAAAGGGCTACAATAGCACATAGCATGACAAACATAGCCTAGGTCTAGGCACACAAACATGGCATGGAGTGCACAAGCACATGGAAGAAAGCATAAAGCATGTAAAGAACAAAGATCCAAGCACATAGGCATGTGAAAACATAGCTCTAGACATATAGGCATAGCAACATACATGTAAACATGTAGAAACTTAGCACATAGACATGGAAGAACATGAATCCAAGCATATAAGCTGTTGGGTTCTAAGACTTTAGGTTTAAATGTATTAGAAGTTCAATTTTTAATGTTGGCAAACCATGATCAAAACGTTTTAGTCTTTGTTTTATACTTGCTCAAAGTGTGTTTATATGTAAAGTTGGAATCGAGTGTTCTGCAGGATTTACTGTGTAAATCTGCCTGGCTCAATCGATTGAAGCTCATGCAGATTATTTTTCTGCAGAATTTTCCAACTCAGCCCAAGCGCGTTTGACATGTAGGGTTTTATGTTTTACCTCAAGTATAAAAGGGAAAACTCTAGCCACGTTTTAGGTTGCTCCATATGCTGTGTGTGTGAATCTTTTGTAAGATCAAGAAGTGGTTGCCTTCACACATACTTAGGGTTTCCAAGATTCAAGATTATGTTAAGAACTTGGTGATCAATTCAGTTGCTACATTCAAGAGCTTAAAGATACACAAGCTGGTGTGCTTGTGTTTGCTGGAAATTCAAGAAAGAAGTAGTTCGTGGACTCGGGACTGTCACATGGTCATGGTAGTAAGTTTCCTACTTGAAGTAGCAATAGGATGTTAGTGGTCTAAATCGCTATTGTGTAAACTTCAATTCTTTCATAGTGGATTCGTTTTACCTTGAGGATAGCTGGGTTAAATCCTCCCCAAGTTTTTTACCAGTTTGGTTTTCTTGGGTTATCATATCGTTGTGTTATTTATTTTCTGCACTTTACAATGATATGATATATTTGTGTTAACCAAAATCTGATAATTTGACTAAGTAATCACTTGGCTAAATAATTAGGTTAATCTGGTTGTGTTTAAGGGGTCTAAAAACAAACATAAGCATATGAAGACACGGATATAACCATAAAGCATGGAAATAAACACATAAAAAACATAGATCCAAGCAAGGCATAGCCAACAACATCATACAAACATGTGAGCATGTAACCCTAACGTCAACCTAGAACAAAAGAGGAACAAAGCAAAAGAAAACACAGCATAGGGTACAAAGCATGTAGATCTAAACATATAGGCATGCAAAGATGCAAATCTAAGCATGAATCATGGCGAAATGAATAAAAGCAAGGAGATTTAAGCTAGAAACACAAATAAAGCAAGCAACATGCTAAGGAAAGCAATAAATCATGTTATTAAGGTAAAAAGAGCAAAATAAATACTAGAAAAAGATTTAGAAGGTTAGGGGTGTGGATAGTAGCTAAAAAGCTACATCCACACCCCTAAATCCCAAATCCAAGATGTAGAACCAAGGAGGAGAAGGTTGGGAATAAGAACAATATCTTGTGTTTTTGGTGAAGAGAGAGGAATCAAGAGGCTTTGATGTTTTTTTGTGTGCATTTGTGTGTTTTTTATGTTTGGGAGAGAGGAGAAACGTGTAGAGAGCAAAACCAAGGGAGACCTCTCTTTTTTTTTCTTTTTCTTTTTTCTGAAGGGTACTTGGGGCCTTTTATAGCCCTGGCACACTTTTCAAGGTGGTGGCCCTTGTAGGCCTGTCTCCTCCTCTAAAAGGCCATAGATTTGGTTGATCTTGACACCCCTGAAAATATTTTGATTTCCTGTTTCTGAAAAGGTATGGATCCTGAAAATCTAACGGTCAGATCGAAAGTTATGGCTCTCGGAAGTTAGTGGTGCATTGATCGATGTGTTATCGCGGTTTTCGTAATATCTCAGCCGTTCTAACTCCGATTCTGACCCATGTATAGTCGTTGGAATGAAAATTTGATAATCTTCACAATGGCATTGGTTTCAACCCATTCTGAAGGCTGGATCAAAATTAGGGATTTTGGGCCCACTAGGGTCAACTTTGGGTCAAACTTGGTCAAAGTTGTTAAAACCTCCGAGAAGCTCGGGTTTGGTGAAAAACCATGAAAAGTGCTGTTTTGTGAGGATTTTGACCTCGTTTGACCTTTGGTCAACCCTAGGTTGACTAGGGGCATTTTTGTCATTATATCTAAAAAATGCACTATGGGTGCTCCGATGTCCGAACAAGTTGCCCCACGTCTTCCTAGATGTTCTTGCGGCACTATGTAGAGAAAATAATATTTTTTGGATTTTTGGGGTCCGACACGCAAATCAAGGGCAGACAAAATACGGTATCAACACTTGGAGTAGATCTGAAGTTTATATGCCATCACGTTAGTGTGAACCCAGTCGCAACGCCTAGGAGGCAACAGGCTAGGGCCATCAAAGAGGTTTTTTATCTTGATTGACTGGCTAACACTGTAGTAGTCAAGAAGAAATCAAGCAAATGGAGGGTGTGCGTGGATTTCACTGACCTAAATAAGGCCTATCCCAAAAATCCCTTTCTGGTCCCTAGAATTGTTCAACTTGTTGATGCAAACTTTGGCCATCCTCAGATGAGTTTCCTCGACGCTTTCCAAGGCTACCACCAAATTCCATTAGCATTACCAGATCAAGAAAAGATGGCATTCCTCACGCCGACCAGGAACAACCATTACCGAGTAATGCCATTTGGCTTGAAAAACGCTAATCCACCATCAAAGAATGGTGACAAGGATGTTTAAAGCTAAAGTAGGCAAGAACGTGGATGCCTACATAAATGATATGGTCGTGAAGAGCAAGTAGGTATCCAAGCATTTAGGGGATTTGGATGAAGTCTTCTCGATCCTAAGGAAGCACAAGCTGTGCTTGAATGTCTCTAAATGCTCCTTCGACATGGGTTCTGGAAAATTCTTCAGATACATGATCACCTACTAAGGAATAGAGGCTAACCCTAATCAGATCAAGGCTATTCATAATCTACATCCACCACAGAACCCGAAGGAGGTGTAGCACCTGACTGGAATGACAGCAACCTTAAATAGAATCATATCTCAGTCGGCTGATTGATTTAGGCTATTCTTCCAGCTCTTCACAAATGGAAGGACTTTTCTTAGTCCGAGGAGTACAACAAGTGTTTTTAGGAATTAAAAAAATATTTTACTCATCCATCGATTTTATACAGGCTTGAAAGAGAGGAGGTCTTGTACGCCTATATAGCAATCACAACACATGCAGTGAGCTTAGTTCTAGTTCGGGCAGAAGAGGGGGTACAAAAATCGGTCTATTACGTAAGCAATTCCCTTTAGGAAGCAAAGACCCGATACCTATCCTTAGAGAAGACCATCTTGCCCATCATACATGCCACTAAGAAGCTTCCCCATTACTTCCAAACGCATATGGTTTTCGTCCTCACCCAACTTCCCCTGCAGGCGTTGCTCCGAAAGTCAAACTACACCAGGAGAGTGGCAAAGTGGGGAACTGTATTGGGAGTATTTAACATCAGGTATCTACCATGGGCGGCCAGAAAGGGGCAAGTTCTGGTCAACCTAACAGCTGAATTGATTGAAGGAGTAGAGAAGGGCGGTACTAAGGAGGGTGATATGCTCGACAAAGGGGTTATAGTTGTTGCAATGTCACCTCTGTCATATTGGTAAATGTATGTGGATAGGGCCACTAGCCAGAAAGGTTTAGGGGTAGGAATAGTTGTAATTTCTCCAGAGCATGTCACTATTGAGAAATCCATAAGATTAAGCTTCTCGGCCACGAACAACAAGGCAAAATTGGCCAGACCGCTATAAGGGTAAACATAATGCACATTGACTTAAGCTGGATGGACCCAGTAATATTGTTTTTAAAGGATGAAACATTACCCGAAGACAGAACCAAGGCTAAAAAGACTCGAAGAAAAGCACCACAGTCTTGGCTCTCAAAGGAACAAAAGTTGTACAAACGGCGGTACCAAAGGCCATATTTGTTATGCATTCATCCCAAGGCAGTGGAGGCATTGTTAGAAAAGCTTCATGAAGGAACTTTGTCAGTCACACTGGGGGAAGGTCTTTATTGCACAAGGCTCTTACTCAAGGGTACTGGTGGCCTAGCATGCAGAAGTCTGCCCAGGAGTTTGCCAAAAAATGCGATTAGTGTCAAAGGTATGCCCTAAATATTCATCAACTGAAAGGGATACTCAAGCCTCTTTCCAGCCCATGGCCTTTTGCACAATGGGGATTGGATATATTTGGACCTCTCCCGAAGGCAATTAGAAACCAAAGATGGCTTCTCGTCAAAACAGATTACTTCACTAATTGGGTCAAAGTAGAGCCCCTCTCTAATATTCGAGATTAGGACGTGGAGAGATTCGTTTGGCTGAATATTGTCATAAGATTTTAGGTCCCAAATACTCTTGTATCAAACAACAACCTTCAATTTGATAGCAAGGCCTTCAAAAGATATTTTTGTGAACTAGGCATAAAAAATAGATATTCTACTCTGGCCTACCCTTGGAGCAATGGATAGGCCAAGGCCATCAATAAAGTTATAAGGGTTGGGCTGAAGAAGAGATTAGATGAGACAAAGGGCAAATGGATAGATGAGTTACCCCATGTCCTATGGGCATACCACACCACACCAAGGAGATAGGGTTCCTGACGATGAGAACCGATCAATTCGATAGCAGTAAAAATGAGCAACTCTTCTCCACTAGCCTAGACTTGGTTAAAGAAATGAGGGAGATCGCTACCATCAAGCTAGCCCATTACCAATAAAAGCTCAAACAATGGTACGATAAAAGCATCAAGGCAAGAGCATTTGTGCCAAGGGACCTGATCCTAAGAAAGGTCGTAGAGAACACCAAGAATCTAGCATGGGGAAAGCTCATACCTAACTAGGAAGGGCCCTATCATGTCGCATCAGTGGCAGGAGTTAGGGCTTATCGCTTAAAGGACCTGGATGAAATCCCAATCCCTCGACCCTGGAATGTAAATACTAAGATATTATTATTATTATTATTATTATTATTATTATTATTATTATTATTATTATTATTATTATTATTATTATTAATGAGAAATACTAATGTTATTCATGTCTTGTCTTTTTTCTTAAAGGTTTCATTCATACCAATACCTTGATGTTATTAAGCTCTTTGCACTAAGGGTTAAACAGAACCTCAGCTAGGTTTGACTCCTCAAGTCACCTGCCTTGAGTAAATTAACTCTTATAAAAAAAATTTTAAAAAAAAAAAGAAAAAGCTAAGGGTTAAACAAAATCTTAGCTAGTTTCGACTCCTCGGGTCAATTCCTTGAAGGTAGGAGAGCTATTGTTGATCCTATGAGTTTTAGGAGAACTATGGTTGATGAAGGTAGGAGAGCTACTATCAATCCTAGTGTATAGGAGAACTAAGGTCGATCCCTTGAAGGTATGAGAGCTATTGTCGATCCTACAATGTAAAGGAGAACTATTGTCGATCTTATGAATTTTAGGAGAATTAAGGTCGATCCTTTAAAGGTAGGAGAGCTATTGTCGATCCTATGAGTTTTAAGAGAACTAAGGTCAATCCCTTGAAGGTAGGAGAGCTACTATCAATCCTAGTGTATAGGAGAACTATTGTCGATCCTATGAGTTTTAGGAGAACTAAGGTTGATCCCTTGAAGGTAGGAAAGCTACTGTCAATCCTAGTGTATAGGAGAACTAAGGTCGATCCCTTGAAGGTAGGAGAGCTATTGTCGATCCTATGAGTTTTAGGAGAACAAAGGTCGATCCCTTGAAAGTAAGAGAGCTATTGTCGATCCTACAATGTATAGGACAATTATTGTCGATCCTATGAGTTTTAGGAGAACTAAGATTGATCCCTTGAAGGTAGAAAAGCTATTGTCTATCCTATAGTGTATAGGAGAACTATTGTTGATCCTATGAGTTTTAGGAGAACTAAGGTTGGTCCTTTGAAGGTAGGAGAGTTATTTTCAATCCTACAGTGTATAGCACGTATGAACTTATTTGAAATAAAATTGTACTTGATTCAGAAAAGTTTAGAGTGTACCTGATGCGACCTTATTGCTCAAAAATTTGAACTTACTTGGAAGGTCTTCACATGGGTGATCTCACCTGAATGAGGCATAGCCAAATGCCCCTAGTTTACCCTTTGAAGTATGTTTTTGGAAATCTTGATTTTTTTTTTTTTTTTTTTTTGAAAAATAAATGAGCCATGGCCGAATGCCCCTAGTTTACGAATTGATGCATGATTTTTGGAAATCTTGATTTTGTTTTTTAAATGATGATGATGATGATCTTTTTTCTTTTTTTGAAAATGAATGAGGCATGGCTGAATGCCCCTAGTTTGCATATTGATGCATGACTTTTTGAAAACCTTGATATTTGAGGAAAAGATGATTTCTTTTTTTTCAAAATGGATGAGGCATGGCCGAATGCCCCTAGTTCAACAATCAATGTGAATTTTGAAAAATCTTATTGGGTAGGGACCTTCAATAAAGCAAAATTTGAGTAGAACAAGATCAACATCACAAAACTGGGCAAAACAAGGACAACTGGAGTGATGGGCCAATTGGCATTGTTAGAGTGTCGATTGGCACATCTTAAGCCTTGTCTAGTTGTCGCATTTTCAACCCATTTTCTAGGACATGTGGTAGCATGTTAACTAAAGATTGATGGTGAACATTGAGTAGATGAAAGATCCATGTCCACCTCTTGCAAAAGATTCTTTCCATAGCTTGTTAGTTTTCAGTTATTATAAAAATGTTTTGGGCTAATGCCCCTAGTTTAGACATGCTTGCATAGAAGATTGATGATATGCTTAAAACAGATAATCCTAGCCTAAATTCACACAAAGAAATGTCTTGATTTTGAGCCTTCAAAAAAATGTTTTTTTTTTTTTGAGTGATTGTGACCGGGCATTTGAAAAGGCTGCCTACATACCTCTTTCATAGAGGATCAGGTCCAGACGTAGTTCAAAAAAAAAAATTTGAAAAATGAATTTTTTTTGAAATGTCTCTCTCTCTCTCTCTTTTCTTTTTTACTTTGTTTTTCTTTTCTTTTTTTTTGAAAAAAAAGCAATTTAGTTAGAATGAAATTTTTTGAAATTTTATTTTTTTCAAATGAACAAAAGGTGATCCTTTGAACAAACTTTTTGACCAATCATGATTCTTAAAAGTTAGCTCAATCCCCTTAACTAGGAAGGATTTGAAATCATTACAAACATGTAATCAAATTTGCTCCTTCATTTTGAAAATTTTTAGATTAAGTCTTCAAAGACAATCAAAGAAATGAAATGCTTGGGAACCACATATGTTGGGAACAAGAAAGGGAAAAACCCTAAGTTTGAAGATTTGAATTTTTTGAGAATTTGGAAATTTTGTTCTCTTGAGAGTTATTTTTTTGTTGGAAGCAAACAAAGGGAGTGTTTGGAGCGTAGAAAAAAAAATTTTCAATCACTTAAGAATTTGTGAAATTTTGTCTTTTAAAGATATCAGCCAGTAGGGCTTGATAACCTTGAGCAATTTTCCTTCTTAATCCAAGAGAAAATATTATCAGAGCTAAATGTGTGCTCTCAATTAGCAAGACTTCAAAGAGGACTTTACTCAAAGGTTGTAATATAGGTAGGGTTCAAGTTATTGAAAGGAATGATATAAAAGGCTCAAAACCCTACTGATATTTCTCCAAGTATGCAATACTTTAAATTCAAGTATTGGAAGATTTTTCCACATCTTCCATCATTGATTCTTGTGCTAAAATCCTTGTCATGTCCATCATCTTCTCATTGGTCTTCATTGATTCCTTTCATTTGGACTTGATTTTGTTAGCTTAACAACTTCCTCTTTTTGGTCTTCTTAGCATCCTATCTTGTGGTTAGATCACTCACTCTCTTTCTTTTTTTTTCTTTTTTTTGAATATTTTTGTTTTGTTTTTGCCCTAATTTTTTCTTAGACCGCCCTTTCGAGTTTTTAGCCTAGCGAGCTTTTCTTTCTTTTTTTGCTCTAATTTTTGCCTAGATTGCCCTTTCTAGTTTTCAGCCTAGAGAGCTTTTTTTTTTTTTTTTGAATTTTTTGGAATTTTATTGGCTATCACTCAACTGCATTTTTTGTTTCTTTCAATTTGACAGACTCTTATCTTTCTTGGTTGAATTTGCATTTCTCCTTGATACCCTCTAATCCTTTCTAATGCACTTTCATTTTTCTTAACTTGACTGAACACGCTTTTTTGATGAAATGTATCTTACTTTTTCTTTTCATCATCTTCCTCAATTTGATTAGATTTTTCTCTTGATGAATCTTCATTTTTGCTCATCCTTCTCAACTTGAATAATCTTTCATGGAATCTCATGTCCCTTGTGCCTTTCGATGAATCAATATTCTCTCACAACTTGATGAAAATTCTTGCATTCACTTTTCTCTCTCTCTCTTTTTTTTTTTTTTTTCGTTGAAGTCTTTTTTATCTTGATGGCCTTCTATTTTTTCTCATAGTTTGATGCTTTCTCAAAATCTTATCTCTCCTTGATGGATTTTTTTTCTTCCTTCCTAGCTTAATGAATTGAACTTTTACTTTTCTTTGATGAACTCTCTTTCCTAAACTTGATGAACTCTTCATTTTTTTCCTTCTTCTGAACTAGTCTCATTGTCTTCATTGAGGACCTTACCAAGTTGCACTGAATCCATAAGGTCAACACTTCCACATCTTGAGATTTAAGCATGCATACTTAATTTCACACCCAATATTTAAGTTTTTAGTGGGTTCATTGAAAAAAAGGCTAACTGTTTAGAGGCTCAAGTTGGCTAGCAATGGATAATTATTGTAATAGGTGTCAAGGAATAATGTGGGTTACCAAAGGTGGCCTCCTATCCCTAGTGATGCTTTCTTGTAAGCACAGTGACTTAAACTCTTTTAATAAATTATTCTTGGAATAGAAGTATAAATGCTCCAATGATGTGAGAAAATTTTTTGAGATATGGGTTGAGTATATATGGTTTGAGAAATTTGAATGAATGGATGAATTCCTTTGATTGCCTTTTAGGACCTTTTCTTATCATATTTCGAATGTTTAGCAAAAGTCCTTACATGGATTGATTGAAGTTAAATCCCTCATTGGCACAAATTGATTGGCAGAGCAACTAATCATCATGATTTGGAAAAAGGTTTCGTCAAATGGATCTTCTTGTATTCACTTAAAAAGAAAGTTTTTGAAGTGGAGTCTTTGAAAGGAAAGCTTTGGACAAATCTTGGAGTCTTTAAAAGGAAAAAAAAAAGTTTTTAGAAAAAGGTTACTAAAAATTTTTTTGAAAATGAATTGAAATGACTTGAAGGACCAGTGCCCCTAGTCCTTTTTTTTTTTTGAAAAATTTTTAATTTTTTTTTTCAAATTTTTTGAAAACTCTTTTCTTTTTCTTTTTTAAATTCTCTCTTTTTTTATTTTTTTTTAAAAACTTTTTGAAATCTCTTTTTTTTTTCTTTTTTTTCTTTTAGATTTTTTTCTTTTTTTTTTATAAACAAAATGCATGAAACATGATAATAAAAATAAATAAATACAATAAACCCCAACAAATATTCTCATTAGAAACATGTAGTAAACAAAAAACTTTAAGATAAAAAAATGATCTTGATAACCCAAATATGCCTTGACTGCTTGTGAAATGAGACAAAGTCGGGCTGCTTGTTTCTTCTTGGTCCATTGTGGATGTTTGAGTTGAAATTCTGAAAATTGGACCTTGGTAGGCCTAAACCTCGAAGAAGATGACTTGATCTTGATGGAATTGGGCGTGAATCCTCATTGAGCTTAATGGACTTTAGGCTTAGCAAGCTTAGGCTCAAACTGCATATACACATGACATACATTTCTTTCTAGGAAAACAAAATCGGGTTTATAAAGCACACAACATTCAAACAATTATGATGGGCCCAAGTGTTGAACTTGGGCTTACCATGGCTCAAACAATGGTCAAACACACAATATGCAATGCAATTTTAACATGGACTGGCCTAAGGACAGGTTCTAAGTTATTACATTGTAGGGTGGGTTTGTTGTTTCATTGTTTCCCATAGCTAAGACGTTACATCTACCAACTTGTAATGTGATGAACATTATGTTGGTCCAAATGGCATGGTCTATCCTTTGTAGTCAACAAGAAATGATCCAATGACTTTGGGCTATAAGTTGGTGAGTGCACCACTGGGCACCTGAATCTAATGAAGACCGGTGATCCATGGTTACTACCACCATATGTTGAGATGGGTGCATGCATATTTGTTGTTTTGATGGCACACACTATGACAGTTAGGGAAAGCTTTTAACAATCAACATGGCAAATTCAAACAAAATATAATACAAACATATCAAGATATAAGAAACCAAACAAACAAAAACATCATACAAAACACAAGGGTATATAATTGGTCACTTAAAGTCTAACACGAAACTTAGCCCTCGACATCCCTAGTGGAGTCGCCACTGTGAGAGAACGCACTACTTGAGGGATGCTCTCAAAGAGAGATTAGGGTGCTTAGGGCACCCCTCTTTTGGGTAATTGTGTGGAGTCGCCACTTATTTTTTATATAAAAAAAATAAGAAAAAATAAAATACAACTCACAATTCCAAAAATACCTAAAATTTATTAATTGATTATACAAATACAACTTGGTAGTATAACTTTACAAGGCTTTGGTCCTAAATACAATCTATGTAAAAATTACAAAGTTTTGATTCTAGTTACAATCTACCAAAACAAAAGATAAAATACTAGTCTACTATCCAAAAACTTAATTTTGGGGGCTAGGTTATAGAATGGAAGGTGTTAGGCACCCATTCCGCCTAGACGAAGTCTAGTCTTCTAAACTTTAAATAACCATTATATACCCTTTCAAAATATGCATGACACTACAATGACATATTAAAATTCCTAAATTCAAGGTTAATTCACTCTTTGAAAATTCAAAATCTGCAATTTTTATTTAAGAAGAAAACCATTTTTTTTTATCATAAAAAAGTTCAAATCTATATTTAATGAAAATACAAATCAGTTTTGTATACTTGAAAATTCAAATCTGCATTTAATGAAAATGCAGATCAGTTTTTTTATTCAGAAAAAATTTTCAAATCTATTTGTTTTGAAAATACAGATCTGTTTTTGTCTAGAAAAAATTTCAGAAACATTTTCAAATCTGTATTTAATGAAAATACAGATCTGTGTTTGTTTAGAAAATGTTTCAGAACAATTTTCAGATCTATATTTAATGAAAATACAGATCTGTTTTTATTTTTATTTTTATTTTTATTTTTAAAAAAAAAAGGTTGTAATGATTAACTGCAGATTTTGAAATTAAAGAAGAATTAAATCACAAACATGTTAATTAACTAAATAAAATTCCAACTAAACAATAAACATGGCATAAATGAATTGTAAACAAGACCATATTGCTAATGACATTAGACACATATTCATTAAAAAAAAAAAAAAAAACATGCAATGGAAGAATACTTTAAAAAAACAAAATTAAAGAAATCAAATAAATGCAAGAATGAAATTAAATACCTACTTACATGAATACACCCTTCAATGGAAGAATACTTTAAAAATCAAAGAAATTTTCACCTTTTTTGAGATTTGAAATGTTTTACTTACAAAAAAGAAGTTCTTAAAGCCAAGGCTTCCAGAACGTCTTTAACGTAAGAGGAGAAAAGAACTCAGAAAAAGAAGAGCCCCAAGTTCTGATCTTTTTCCTCTATTTATAGAGGTTGGATGCTTGAAAAATAAGCTTAATCAGATCAGGTATGAATTAGAATGCATCGTTCTCCCCAAAAATTAGAAAAAGATAGGTTTTCTCTTAATTAGAAAGTTCTCGGGCCGAGCCTCGACTTTGTGCCAATCAGCACTTGCCATGTGTCGATCAGCACTCCAAGAGTGCCATTTGGCCCTCTTGGATGCCGAGCCCTTCTTCCAATTTTGGTTCAATCTGGACTCTTTTTTGGGGATTTTAGAGTCAGGAATTGCACGTAGACGCATTTTTAATTCATATTCTAAAAAATTAATCCCTTTTTCTTGATGATCAGATCTTTAAAGTAATAATTATCTAATAGATAAATATTCTAAAAAACTTAATTATCAACAATTTTTTTGTTATCTGATTATCCATTTTATTCCAGTGCAAGCAAGCTTATTTTTAACAAAAACTAACAACCAATCATAGAATTATTTAATTAATTTTAATTTTTTAACCAATTAGAATTAATTTAACTTAATCACACATGATCATCTCTATCCAAACAAAATGCATGCAGACCTTGAAAACTTGATCATGTGATATCTTTCAATCCGACTATCTGATTCGGGAATCGGACATAGCGTCACGACTGTTAGAATCTCAAGATCATTTTATGATATGCAATGAATGAATTAATGCATGTAATGCAACTATGATTTTTTCGGATATATGAATGGTCATTCTAGCCATTTTCCAAGATTAAATTATGGGTGCAAAATCGAATGTCTACACAAAGCCTTCACATAGACACACTTAAGAACCAAAATTTAATAATATATTTTCCTGGACATGTAAGAATTGTGAGTCTATATATAGTTTCAGTATGAGTTTACTTTCTTTGAGTTCAAGCTACCAAGTTAACAGTACATTATAACTATTTCAAAAAAAAAAAAAATGATGGTTTTTCAAGATGAAAAATGTTAAAACTATTGTATATTTTACTGCAAGTGCCAATAAATATGGCTGGTGTCTCTTTAATAAGAAATCAATAAATATTTGAATTACAGTTATATAATTGATGACACATCAATTTATAAGTTTATATAGTAAATTATGTAGTATTCTTAGCATCATTCTTTTAGAATTATATTTTTCTTAAATTTGATGGGAGATGAGGTAAAAGGGGATTATGCTTTGTTGTGTAACCAAGCTATTGAATCCAAAGATAAATATAATTTTGGAATGTTCTTAGTTTTCTTTTGTGGATATAGTATTGATTTGGACATGTGATGTATGTTCCAGCCATTATGATTGCTAATTGATTCTTTGATATCGTGGAAGCCTGTAGAAAGCATACAAAATATTCTCTTAGATGGAATAAAAATTAAACTGTTAATTTCTAATAGTAAATTTCGAATCCACAATGAGTTTCTTGAATCCACTAGAAAAAACAATAGACAAAGTCTAAATTTTCTAATTAGTAATTTTCTTTGCCTCTGGAGGCTACAAAGCATAAAAATGCTAAAAAGACAAACCTAGGACGACTTGGAAAAACATCTAAAACCCTAATTCGCACTAATCACGAGATTAGGTGGCAAAATACCAAATTTACCAAAAATGAAAAAAAAAAATTGAGTTAAATCCAAAATCATAAACTACTAACCTTAAGGGCTATCTTAAAACAAGCGGGGCCTTATTTTAACTTTTGAGCAAAAAGTTATTAAAGAAACAAAAACTATTAAAAACAACAAAATCGCTATCTTCAGGACCTTAACAAAGGAATTCGCCAAAATTAAAGTGCACCTTGACAACTTTTGATCAGAATACCATTTACCTTCAGCCTACCAAATTTCATGCAATTTCAACTTTGGACCCGATGATTTCTGCTAGTATCTTTTTGCTTTACGCCATGATTTTAGGCACCCTTGCTGATCTAGGAAGGCCATTGTTGTCTATTCTACATCATTCTTTGTGTAGGCATGATTCAAACTCAGATACCTTACTCGATGAAAATGAACTAGTTAGTTGAACTATAGTTGGTACTCCCGGGAATGTTCATATGTGCTTGTTATACTTAAAATTGTGTCATTTTTAATTTATCAAAAGAAAATAAAAAATAAAAAAAAATTGTTCAACCTTCGGACAAAATTATCCAATGCTGTTAAATTTAAATTCTAATAAACTCTAATTTTGATAAATAAATAAGTGTAAGAATAGTTTTTTTTTTGTTTTAAATTATTATTTTACAAAAGTATTAATGCATTTGGACGAGTTTGTGTCCTAGAGGGACAGAAGGATGGTTTGAAGCTGTCTCTATGAATTTTTTGTTGTAATTCATTGTGCTTTCCACCAAAAATCTAATTGCAGACGTAGTTAGAAACAATATATAATTACTCCAATGCTGCTGCCAGCTTCATGATGAAGATAAGGAGCCTGCTGAATCCGTAGAAGGGTAGGAAATCAATTTATAGAATAACCAATAACGGACAAATCTGTGATTTTAGGTTTTGAGCTTGCTAATAATATTTTAATTAAAGTATCTTATCATCATTTGGAGTTGGGAGAAAGATTCATGAATGCATTTTGACGAGTTAGGGTACTGAATGGTGGTTCGAATTTGTTTTTTTATTTTATTTTTTATTTCCATGAGTTTTGGTTGGATCAATGTACGTACTTTAATTCCACTTCAATTCCATTAATGTTAAATTTGTAAAATAATAAAGGCACAAATAGTTATAGTAGTCTTACAATATTAGTTCCATGATTCATGCTTAATTAGTTTCGTCAACAATGATGATTATCAAAAAAAAATAGTTTCGTCAACAATGATGAAAGTAATTGCCGATAATGGGTACTATGCGAATTTAGGCTTTGTGGATGCGGAATCTTTTTTATTCAAGTATTATAAAATAATAGCTCATTGTTAGCTAGGGGGTAGTTAATTGGTTTAAAAATTAATAATAATAATAATAATAAATTGCATATCAATGCATTTGGACGAGTTAATGGCTAAATTATACATTGAAAAGGTTGACATAAGGGAGATCTATCGTAATCTTGTTATATATTTTGAAGCTATCCCATTGTACAGACATTTTAAGTATAATAATATTAATTGGTGCTATATATATATATATATATACACTTAATTGGTAAGCAATGACAAAGAACCTCGAACTCCTCCTCCTAAAGAAAGAGTCATTGATTGAAAAACGTACCATAAATCCATTTTTATGAGAGACTTTTTGTCTTTAGTGAGAGAATCTTATTCTAAGCCATGGGAGAACCGGCACATGATGAAATCATTGGACTAGTTTAACAAAGTAAACGTGCCCAAAACTTCTTTTTTTTTTTTTTTTTTTTGACTGAGTCAACTAATATTGCAACAGTTAGCTCTTTATAGTTACTTACTTCAAGCCTATTATTGGATTAGTAATTAATTATTTGCTGGAGGCTAAGAAAGAGAAAACAACATAAGTGATAAAGCCAAATTCATCAGTTGATAGGTTCATTCAAATGGAATCCAACGTGAATGAGTTTGAGACCTACAAAAGAATAACAATGGTGTTTCTCTCCCAAAGGTCATTGGCATAGTGCCGGTGAAGGAGTCTCCGATGATAAAGTCAGCCGTTGAGAAAGAGAAATAATAAGAACTGAGAGTGTATTTCAGTGTGTATGTGTGTACCTGCCCGTAGGGCTGTCCACAGGTCGAGTTGGATCGGGTTTTAGGTTGACCCGCACCCAATCCAATTGGCTCGAGTGAACATAAAATGGACCCATAACCGTTCAGGTTAAACCCAGTGGCTCAGATCATCAGTTGAGTGGATCGGAGCCATCAGGTAATTTCGGGTTTGAAGCAAAAGAAGAAAACTGAGAAATCACAACCCAAACAATATAGAAATCAAAACCCAAAAAGAACACAGACACGAAGAAATCAATCCAAAAACACAGAATCAACACCTAAAGGGACACACAGAAATCAACCCAAAAGAACACAAAGAAATCAACCCAAAGAACACAAAGAAATCAAAACCCAAAGGACACAAACTACAGAAATCACATAGCACAAACAAGAACTCAAATCTATGGACTGAAACGAAGAAAGAAAGAGTGATATAACACTAAACTGGCACCACCACCACTTCCCTCCCCTATCATCACCACATCCATCCAAAGCTTAGTGCGAAATCTAAAACAAATTACATTTTTTACTAACCCACCATCAGATGCACAAGATCAAAGGATATTTCAAGCAGATTAGAGGAGGCTTTGAGAGTTGGGTTTGAGCAACTTGACGACGGCAATAGCAATAGACTAACTTGACGATGGCGGGTGGCTGTAAGAAGGGTTAGGGTTAGGTATTTGAGAGAGAGAGATCAAAGAGGGAGAAAGAGCGTGAAAATAATCTTTTGAAGAATGAAACTAAACAGGTCAGATTTTTTGCCTTATTTTTAAACTTCTCACGGGTCGGGTCAATTTATACAGATTATGAGTTGTGGAACCCGAAACCCGAAATTTTATGTTTAATTGACCTGCACCTAACCTGTCTAGGTAGTCAGATCCGCCAGTAGGTATTTGGGTCAGATCGGGTTGAACGGGTGGGTCGGGTCTGATAGGTTTATAGACAGCCCTACCTACCCGACTCTCTCTCCTTGTGTAGGTTTTTAGGTGGTTTATATATATATATATATATATATATATATATATATCTAACTTCTCTAGCCATTGAAGGCCTTTAATGGTGATCTTAATGGCTCTTGTAACGCCTCTGATGGCTTTATAAGGCGATTGATTACCTTGTCAACGGTCATGTATAAGCGTGCGTCCATTGATAACAACTTATGCATTAAATGCATTGTAGACACCGCATTTTATACCCCTTATGACTTGGGCCCCCGTTCCCCAATGATGGTAAAACTCTAAAGCCCAAGGTTGATTTAGGGCCCGATCAGACTTAATTTGAATTAAGGAAATTTTTATGGAAAATATAACTCTTTATGAGCTAAATAAATCTATTTTTAGACATGAAGGCCACGGAAACCCTAGGACATGTGTATGCATGCTCCAGATCCGCATACGCAAGCTTCATGCATGCATACGCGTACATAGGCATGCGTACGTGTGCTAAGGTTCCAAAAACTATGAAATGCAAGTTTTTCTACATTAAAACTAAGGTTTGGAATAAATCACACATCATCTAGGAGCCATTCCAAACCCCTATTTTCTCAATATAAAAAGCCATACATGGTACCTTTTCAAAAAACACAGAAAATCCTAAGAGAAAACCTAAGATTCACTAGAAATAGTGAATCAAAAAGGGAGTTTTTCACAAAACATCCTCAAGTCAATTTTCTTTTGATTAAGACCTTTTATGGTCTTGATTTTCAAGTTTTGAAGTTTATTAATCAATTTTGTTTAGTTGTGAATAGATTTGACTGGGAGGAATAGTCAAAATCAAGCCAAAGAGCTTTTGTTTAGAGGTATTAGTTCTAAACCTTATTTTTTCTCATTTCTTTGCTTTTTCTTGTTTTAATGTTTCTGTTCTCTTTGTTTTCTTGTTTATTTGTGATATAACATGTTTGTTTAAGTTTAGATTTTCTCTGTTTTATGTTTTGAAGCATGTTCAGTTGTTTGATTCAATAGTTTTGTTTCTACTCTATTTTGTTCTTGTTGTTTCGAGGTTAGGGTTTGGGCATGTATGCGTACGCATGCGTTCTGCACGTGTATGCATAGGGCTACGTACGCTGGCCCTATGTATGCATACGCGTACTCAAGCCTAGAAACCCTAATCTGCATCTTTCTGCTTCTATTCCTTTACTTCATTTATAATATATGCCTCTATTTTGTTCTCTTTTTATGCTTTTGAGTCTCTATTTCTCTGTTTATGTTTACTTATCCTTCACATGTTAGATTAGGGTTTTCCTTTCAATTAAATCTTTGATATGCCATGAGCATGCGTTCACATGTCCATCCATTAATTTATAGGTGTTGTGATGTAGTGAGGTAAGGCATGCATTCACATGTACATGCATTTGATTGGGATATGATCTTGTTTAGGTTTGATGAACATGCTTGTTTGATGCTTTGATACTATGCTTAGATGCTTGGATATATTTGATGTTAATATCTTGTTGCCTTGCCTATGCTTCTATTTAAATAAATATTTGGTTGCTAGCTTGGATGAGGCAACATGATATACCATGATAGATGTATACTAGGGTTTAGGATGAAAATGCCATGTTGCATGCTTAAATGTATGCTAGTGTGTGTGTGTGTGTGTGTGTGTGTGTGTGTGTGTGAGTGAGTGAGTGAGTTTAAGATGCAATGTTGAACATGCCTTTAATGAGAATAAGATGTAAGACACAATAAGTGGAAGCTGACCCACGGGTTAGGTGGTCTTGTGTGCCTAACACCTTCCCAAGCAATACCTAAACTTCGAACCCATACTCTAGTAGTAAAATCAGTCCTTCTCTGTAAGGGCACTATATACATAGTTCCTATGCCATAAAACTAGGTGACAACTCCATTTCCTTTCTCCACCCTAGTCTACTCGGCCAAGGCGTACTCCCCCTCCGCGTACTGAGCCCACATGCGTATTTATGGTACTTTAATTGTCCAACAACACCCACTTTGATCGTCCAACTTGCTTTAATCATCCATAGGCTTTTCTAGATGAAGGGAATTTCTTGGTTCATTAATTGCCCCCATATTTTGTGATCTTCATTGCAAGTAATAACAACCTAAGGAATATGAAATTGTAATCTTTACTAATTGTGATTCCTGAGATTCCTTTCAACTCGCATTTGATGTGATGTGGTTGTACGGGTCGTTGGACATGGACGCTTGGAGTCCTTTCTTAAGCTTCCCCCCTTATTTTTTCAACAACTTTTATTTGCCATTTTGCAACTTCTCCCCTTCTGTTTCCCAAGCATTGCTTTTTACTTTTCCAAATTGGGACTACGTTTGGATCGTCCATTTGTAGGCAATTTTGTTCATGTGTCCACCCTTGGGCGACTTTGCTTTGGACCATCCACCCGTAGGTAACTTTGTTCAAGCATCCACCCTTGGGTGACTTTATGTTTAGACCTTCCATCCATAGGCGACTTTATGTTTAGACAATCCATCCATAAACGACTTTGTATATAGACCATCCACCAGTCGACAACTTTGTGTTTAGACCGTCCACCTGTAGGCGACTTTGGTCGTCCATATGATCAAAATCAACAAGCACCATTAAAGGATCCATTGTATGTTCCAGTTAGGCATATTACTAGACCAAGATCCAAGAAGATCAAAGAAGCACTTAATGGGCTGATTCTAACACAGGACATTCCAAGCTTCCCAAAGGAAGATGAAGGCGTAATAAATTTAATCCAAGCTATTAATAGGGCTGATCTGGCCTAATTGGGCATAATTTATGGTTTGGATTAATGGCTGATTGACTTTCCAACTTAATAAACATTGGGTTAAGGTTTCTATCAAAATTTGAATTTTAGCTTTCTTGGGCAAGTATTCCAATATTATTTGTTGGGTCTCAAAGCGTGGTGACTGAGGTTAGCATCATCCATCCTTAAGCAACTCGGTGTTTCAAACGTCCACCTGTAGGCGACTCTAGTCATCCGTCCTTCCTTAAGTGACCTTGGTAGGCGACTTTGTGTTTAGACCGTCCACCTATAGGCTACTTTGGTCTTCAATGTTCATAGTGAGCGAATGTTCGTCCATGTTGAGCATAGCTATG
The DNA here is from genome assembly GCF_932294415.1 of Quercus robur. Classification (NCBI taxonomy): domain Eukaryota; kingdom Viridiplantae; phylum Streptophyta; class Magnoliopsida; order Fagales; family Fagaceae; genus Quercus; species Quercus robur. Next base: position 43,709,270 of record NC_065534.1, on the reverse strand, counting down.
TAGTGTTCTTGTGTAGCAGCTTGATCTCCTCTTGTTGTGTGTATTATGGGGGGGGGGGGGGGGGGGAGTTTAATGGCTTTGGCCATTTAAGGAGTTGATTGTCCTTAATCTGCATCAATATTTTGTCAACAGGCATTACTAAGGGAGTGAAATTTACATTCTTCTTATTTGATTGTCAGTAAATGATCAGTCGGTCTTTTTTGTCTGTGTCCACCAGTGAAGTGACGCACAAATGAATTGCTCAATTGTTCAAAATCATCTATGGATGACGAGGCTAAGTTGTTGAATCAGACCGATGTTGCTTCTTTAAAAGTTGTCAAAAAGGATAGACATACGATTTCGTCAGAAGTGTGATGTAAACTCAAGGTTGTCTTGAAGGTGGTTATGTGATCCAACAAGTCCTTTAAGTCGTCGTACGAATCGAGCTATGTAAGGCAGAATTTTGGTGGCAAGAGGCACTCCAAGATTTTGGTTGTGAAAGGAGAATTTGTCATTTTCACCATACCATCTAGGTTCTTGGTTGTTTTCTCCTTTGTGGCGCTTTTTAGTTTGTCCATCTCCTTCCTCATGCTTCTGAAGAGATCGTCATTAATCCTTTCAAGCTATTCTGTTCTCCCTGAGCCCTCCCTTCTGTGACTAGTCTCTAAGCTCTGGACTTCGTCTTCATTCTTATTGTGATCAACCTCCTTGGTGAGGGGCGATTTTCTCCTTGTTGTAATCGCTGCCTCATTTTTTGATTCTACTTAGTCAATCCCTCCACATTAGGCATGAGTGTTTGAATCTGTAGGGCCAATATGGCTGGTCATTTCACATATGAGATTCCATCGAGACGTAAAGAATCGAAGTGAATGGTAGAGCAACTAAAGTTCAAAAGACATCCCCACAAGCGACACCAAACTGATGAAGCAAAATTCGTCAGTTGATAGGTTCATCCAAACGGAATGAGTCTAAAACCTGCAAAAGAATAACAATGGTGTTTCTCTCCCAAAGGTCACCAGCGTGGTGCCGATGAAGGAGCCTTCAATGATAAGGTCAAACATTGAGAGAGAGAAATAATAAGAACTGATAGTGTATTTCAGTATGTATGTGTGTACATGTCCATCTCTCTCTCCTTGTGTAGGTTCTCAAGTGGTTTATGATGATGCCAAGATCGTCAGTCGAGATGGTCGTCCAGTAGGAGAGCTGACCAGGATCGCCTAAAAGCCCTACAAGAACGAACGAAAAGAAAGAACACCAGTGTGGTGCTTGCCACAAAACCTCCAATGGTCAAGTTAGATAACTGAAAGAGAAAGGAGAGCTTCAATATCAAAATATCAGAGTTTTTCTATTAGAATTCTGTACCTTCTCAGGTCCTGAGATACTTGTATATATACCTGCTTTCTTTTCCTAGCCGTTGGAGGTGTTTTAGTGGTAGTTTGAATGTGGCAACTGTAACGCCTCCTTGAGGTGTTAATGAGAGGATTTTCTTCTCTCTAACGGTAAGGAGACTTATTACAGTTGTGTAATGTATTGCCATTATTTATGAACTAATGGCACTTCCTTCATCCAATGGATATGGGTAAGGACGAAGATTGATGGGATGGTTCCTTCGTCTACTGGCTCCTCTTATGGATGAGGAGGCTGCCCGAGGGAGAGGTGCTGGGTCCATCAGCTGCCCCCCTATTCTGAGGTCGTTCAATTTGGAGACGACCATGGGAATATGAAAAGCCCACCTTTTTTTTTTTTGGTGGTTATAGCGCTTGGGCTTCCGCCCCTCCGCAGTTATTACTTAATGGCGGTGTGGCGTATGTCGTGGCCACGTGTCACGCCAAGATCAGCTGAAGGGTTCTCGGTTTTGGTGAAACCTTTCAGTTTTCCCATGTTTTTTGAGGCGCTTCCTTTTTAAATCCCTTGTGCTTTCTTTTTGTACCTACTTTTTCAATATCTCAACTCCTTCTCTGTTTATTGCCCCGATTCCTCAGCTCCTCCTATGCTTACTACTCTAATTTCCCAGCTCCTTCTGCACTCATCCCTTTGATTTCTTAGTTTCTCCTTCTTTTTCAGGCATGCCCCTTTGTTTTTCTGTTCTCTCTTTCCTTTTAAAGTTTTATTTGCTCCCTTTCTCTATGCCTTTTTTTCCTTTTAGAGCTTTGCTTTTCCTTAATGGTCGATTATTCTAATATTAGGCGCACTTCCCCCTCAGTTGCCTTCTTTTTCGCTCATTTGGGTGCGTTTATAGGTTTTTCTAGTGGACCTTGCCCATAGGTTGGGGATTTCGCCCTAGGTGACAGTGGCCTAAGTCTAGTGTTGGGTGATCTATACCCATTGTTGTGTCAATCCTTGGGTTGGTTGGAGTCGGTGCGAAGGGTTCTAAAGAGGGAAAATATCGGTTCTAAAGTTAGATCTAGTGATTTACAGGCCAGTCTATCTTCTAGTGCTGGTACGAGTGGGGTTGAGACAGATACAATTGATTCTATACCTTCATCTTCCCTTCCTTCCGTCTCTGCTTCACCTCGGTCATTCCATGCCCTTAAATTAGATTCAGGGATAGGTTCCAGTTTCCCGAGCAGACTAGGGTTCGTCTTCCTAGAAAATGTGAGAAGTCTTGTGCTTTTGCCCACGGGGAGGTTCGTTTCTATGAGGCTGCCTTCCTATGTGGCCTTAGGTTTCCTGTCCATCCGTTTATAATAGAGCTCCTTCATTATCTGAATATAGCTCCAGGACAACTTATACCGAATTCGTGGAGAATCGTCATAAGTTGTATGGTAATCTAAATGATCATAGCTGACGATGATATGATTACATTAAACAAGTTCATCGATCTTTACCGTCTAAAAGAGTCCAAAGAGTTTGGTTATTACGAGCTCATGCCTTGGGACAGAAGGTCTCGGCATCGTCGATCGGCCTTCATCCTTCCATTATTGGAAGTCTAGGTACTTCTTTGTGTCGGGTGACAATTGGGAGACCCTTTCTGATGACTTCTGGGGGGACATCCCTAGGCTGCTGTGTCAGTGGGAGATCCTTCAACTTGGTGCATTTGCCTCGCATTTTTTTTTCTTTTGGTTTATTTTTTACTTTGATCATCCCTTCTGACCTTTTGTGTTTTTTTTCTTTTTTTCCTGTTTTATAGTCAGAGATCGTCCAGAATTAGATGGTAGGTTTGAAGAGCGAGTTCGAGCAGCTGTCCAGTACGCGAGCACTATTGACGATTTTGATGGTCTAGTCGACCCCCGGACCTTAGCTTGTCACTATTTGGGACTAGAACCTTCCCACTACGTTCTTCGTGCCATCCATTGGGAAGAAAAAAGTAAGTCACTTTAGGATGAAAGTACGTCATATATCCTTCCTTTTCTTTTCTCCTTTTCCTCTCTTCTTTTTTTGTCTTTTTGACTTTCCTGTTGTTTCTCTTCTTTTTTGTAGAGATGACAACTAAGTTTAATCAGGAATTTTACGCTCGGATTAAGGCAAAGAAAAACGAACCCCTCTCTAGCATTAGTCAGCGAAGGCTGAGGGTTGTTAAGAAAGAAAAAGAGAAAGAGGTGACAGAAAAGGGTTCGTCCACCCCTGCCCTGGACAAGGGACATGTTACTTCCCTGGCCCTTTCTGTCGAGGAGATAACTTCTAGCACTAAGAAGTGCAAGACGGGCGACAAAGGCAAAGAGAAGGTGAGGGCCAGTGTCTGGGCGAATGCTGAGACGTCCTTGGCCCGGGCTAATGAAATTGTGACACCTGAAGAGCTAAAAGAAATCTCCGACATTCCTTCTCATGAGATGGTGAATCGCCATGTTCATAAGCTCGTCCAAGTAATTTTCCTTTGTTTCCCCTATCCTTTTTATTATAAGCACGAATTATATCAATTGTTCATTGCGCAACTTTGGATGCCAAGTGTTGGGGTAGGTGATGCACATCACTTCCCAGTACTTGGCAAGTGAAGAGAAGGTTGTGATGGCCACTTCCAAGGTGGAGGCGCTGGAAGCTGAAGCCTCAGGTTTGAGAAAAGATTTAATAGTGACGATGGACGTCAACAATTCATCCAAGGAAAAAATAAAAGCTTTAATGAGGAGTTGAATGCCGAGAAGCAGTTGGTGAAGCAGTGGGACGAGCAATTGATAATGGCTAACCAGAAAATGAAGAGCGTCGTGGCCAAGGCCGTCCATGCTTATCAACTCATGGAGGAGTACAACGCCATCTTGTTTGGCTGGTATTTTAAGGAATTTAAGTTGTTGAGAAGATACTTAGTAAAGCACGACCCGGAGACAGATTTGGAGGGCCTAGATTTTGAGGTATTGACAAGGAGATTGAGGCAGATGAGACGGCATTGGCTGCTTAGGCTACTGCATCTACTGGTGAGGATCCTCCAATGCCTGAAAAGGGTGGAAATGACACTCCTGAAGCTAAATTCCTTTGTTCTATTTGCTTGCCTCTTTTCTTTTCTTTTTTTGGGTACCCTGCCTATTTTGGGGCTTTTGAACAATTCACTACTTGGTGCCCTACCTGTTTTGGGGCTTTTGAACAATTTACAACTCTTATATATAATAGCATTCACATCCGGGAATGCTATCCCATCCCATTTTACCATCCCAAAAAATTGTTTTATCAATTATATCATACCATTTTACAATACTTCCAGCATCTCAACTTTTATTTTACCATACTACACATTAAAATAATATATCTACACAATAAAATAATATATCTATATAATAAAATAATAATATATTTTTGGGTTTGCAATACTGCTACAGTACCATTGTAAATTTGCAATGGCACTATAGCAATATTGTAAATTTTTTTTGCAATTCTGACCATTTGGCAATCCGAGTGTTGGGTTGTTTTTGAGGTTTAATGCTAAATCTATCCTACATATGGCATTTGGCAGTTCGGATGTGAATGCTCTAAATATGCTTTCCCTTGTGTTTATGTTGCTTGTGAGTACTTTCTGTTTGCATCTTTCGTTTGTGCCTTTCGTCGTCCATTAGGGACTTAGAGAAATTTTTGCCCAATTATGAATCTTACCAATTTAACTCAGTGGAAGACCTTCCTTCATCCTTGGGATCTATTCACCTTAGTTTTTGGTTGGGAGACTTACATCTCGTCATCTTGGCTTATATTGGGATGATTTACATCCCTTTGGGGAATCCTACCGTCTTTTATTACGACAATGTACATCCTTTTAAGGAATCTTATCATTTTTTATTTGGACAATGTAGATCCTTTTTAGGAATCTTATCGTCTTTTAATGGGACGATGTACATTCATTTAAGAAATCTTATCGTCTTTTATTTGGACGATATACATCCATTTAAGGAATCTTATCATCTTTCAATTGGACGATGTACATCTATTTAAGGAATCTTATCATCTTTTCTAGTTAAAATGATTTACATCCTTTGGAGGAATCTTATCATTTTAACTTGGTCGAAGTTTTTGCATCCAGATGGCAATTTTAGTTCAATCGTGAAAAAGATAGTCAAAATATGTTAATCACTAAATAATACGTTTATTTGATTTGCATTAAAGAGCATAAGACAATGCTGACTGCTTACATCCGGACTACAGTTCCTATTCGTAATACCTTTTTAGATGCTCAACATTCCAAGGACGAGGTAACTTGTTCCCGTCCAAATCTTCCAAGTGATAGCTTCCTTGCCAAGAATAGTGGACAACTTTGTAGGGTCCTTCCCATATTGACCCTAACTTGCCTTGTGCTGGATCCTTCGTTGTAGGTTTCACCTTTCGTAGGACGAGGTCTCCAATGTGGAACCTTTTAAGCTTTACTCTCTAGTTGTAGTACTCCGCCATCTTTCACTAATACTTGGCCATTCTTTGAAAAGCTTGGTCTCTGATTTCGTCCAAACAATCCAGGTTCAACTTCAATTAGTCATCATTGCTGTGTTCATCAAAGAATTCCATCCTGGGGCTAGTGAGCCCTATTTCGACAGGGATGACTACTTCTATGCCATATGTCAAGTTGAAGGGTGTTTCTCCTATAGGGTTTCTTGCTGTAGTTCTGTAAGTCCATAAAATGATTGGTAACTCCTCGGGCCATGCTCCCTTTACCCCCACTAATCGGGCCTTGATGATCTTCAGTAATGTTCGATTTGTTACTTTAGTCTGTCCATTGGCCTAAGGATGCCCCAAGGATGAATATTTTTTCTTGATGCCAAGACTTGAACAAAACGATCTAAATCCTTAACTGTCGAACTGACAACCATTATCCGAGATGATCATCTGTGGGATCCCGAACCTGCACACAATATTTTTCCATACAAAACTTCGTATCTTTGCTTCTGTGATCATGGCTAGTGCTTCTGCCTCCACCCATTTTGTAAAGTAGTCAATAGCGACGAGTAAGAACTTTACTTGCTTCTTTCCTTGTGGCAGAGGCCCCATGAGGTCAATCCCCCACTATGCAAATGGCCAAGGGAAAGTGATAGCAGTCATCTTCTCTCCTAGGACTCGCTGGACAATCCAATACCTTTGGCAGCTGTCATACTTCTTTACGAAATCTGCTGCGTCTTGCTGCATTGTGAGCCATAAATAGCCTGCCTCATGATCTTCCTTACAAGAGACTTTGCTCCCATGTGGTCACTACAAATGCCCCCGTGAACCTCTTCCAAAACATATTTTGCTTCTTCTTCTTCAACACACCTCAAGTAGGACTGTGAGAAGCCTCTTTTGTAAAGCTCGTCATTCAGCTCCGTGAACCGGGTAGCCCATTTCTTGATCTTCTTGGCTTCGTCAAGGTTCAGTGGTAATCATCCATCCTTAAGATAGGATAGGATTGGGCTCATCCATCCTGCATGGGTGTGCACTAGGAAGGTTTGAAATTCTTTAATGCTGGGAGAGTTCTGTTCTTCCAATCTCTAATCAGTCACCTTCGCCTGATCATCTGATGACGCATTCCTTGCTACTTCGTCAGCTTCTGCATTTTGATCCCATGGGATTTAAGCAAACTATACCTAATCAAACTTGCTTACCAATTGGTTCATCAATTTGAGGTATCTCTGCATCCTTGTCTCCTTTGCTTTGAAATCTCCCTTGACTTATCCTATAACGAGTTATGAATCACTTCTTAGCAAAGCGTTTTTAGCTCCAGGCACCTAGGCTATCCTTAGCCCCGTTAGTATAGCCTCGTACTCTACTTCGTTATTGGTTATAGGGAATTTAAATTGAACTCCATACTTCAAAATGTCCCCCTCAGGAGAAGTGATGACGACACCTACTCCGCCTCTCTTCTATGTGGATGACCCATCTGTATGGATTGTCAGTTCTTCCTTGTTGTCTTCGTGTTCGGGGGAGGTGAATTCTGCTATGAAATTTGCCAGCACCTGGGCTTTTATGGCCGTTCGGGGTCGATATTATCTATCGAACTGACTAAGCTCGATGGCCCACTGTACCATTTGTCTAGCGGCCTCAGGTTTATTCATTACTTTCTTAATGGGCTAGTCCATCATTACAACGATCAGGTTAGCCTGAAAGTATGGACGAAGCTTTCTGGAAGCCACTATTAGGGCAAAGGTGATCTTCTCTATTCGTGGGTATCAGGCTTCAGCTCCTTGGAAGGCCTGGCTGGTGTAATACACTGGGCGCTGTATCTTATTTTCTTCCCTGTTCAAGGATGCACTCACCGCAGTTGTGGACATAGCTAAGTATAGGAACAGGTCTTCCCCCTCTTTGGAAGGGCTCAAGAGTGGGGGGTTGCTCAAGTAACGCTTTAGCTCCTGAAATGCTGCTTCACACTCATCTGTCCAGGCAAAAGCCTGTTTTAAGGTCTTGAAGAAAGAAAGCCATTTGTCAGTTGCTTTAGAGATGAATCTGTTGAGGGCTACCATTCTTCTCGTGAGGGACTGCACTTCTTTGATCGCCTTTGGGAAGGACATCTCGAGGATGGCTCTCACCTTTTCTGGATTTTCTTCTATTCCTCCCTGTGATACCATGAAGCCAAGGAACTTTCCAGAGGAAACCCCAAAGGTGCATTTGGCCAGGTTCAGCTTCATTCTATATTGCTTGAGTGTGTTGAACGTCTCCTTAAGATCGTCTAGATGATCCTCATCTTCTTTACTCTTGACGAGCATGTTATCCACATATACTTCTACCTTCCTCCCAATCTGCTTGCTGAACATCTAGTTTACCAATCTCTGGTACGTGGCTCCCATATTCTTCAAACTGAAAGGCATGACCTTGTAGCAATAGAGCCCTTGGCTGGTGATGAAGGCGGTCTTCTCTTGATCCTCCTCTACCATCTGTATTTAGTTGTATCCAGAGAAGATGTCCATAAAGGTAAAAAGCTTGTGCCCGGCCGTCAAGTCCACAAGCTGGTCAATCCTAGGCAGAGGGAAGCTGTCTTTCGGTTTGGCGCTATTCAAATCTGTGAAGTCGACGCACATTCTCCATTTCCCATTTGCCTTTTTGACCATGACAACGTTGGCCAACCACTCGGGATAGTAGACTTCCCTGATGAAGTTAGCAGCGAGCAATTTGTTCACCTCGTCCATGATTGCTTTGTTTCGTCTGAGAGCGAAAACTCTTCTTCTCTGCTAGACAAGTTTCTTCTCAGAATCCACATGTAGATGGTGTTGAATGATATCTGCTGGTATGTTAGGCATATCTTCATGACTCTAGGCAAACACATCTAGGTTATCCTTCAGAAATCTGATGATTTCTTTCTTTGTCTGGAGATTCAGACTTGTCCCTACTTGGGTTGTCTTTGTAGGATCTCCCTCGACCAACTCAACAATCTCCAGTTTATCGGTAATTTCTAGTGTCTTTTCTTCAATTATTCATGTATAGTTTTCTTTAGATGCCAAGATTACCTGGTAACATTCTCACGCCAGCACCTGGTCTCCTCTTATTTCCTCAATTCTCTGTTCTGTTGGGAACTTCACCTTCAAGCAATACGTGGAAGTGGCTACTTTCCAACGATTGAGGGTAGGCCTTCCTATGATCACATTGTAGGATGAAGATGAGTCTACTACCAAGAAGTTGTGTTTATTGGTTACCTGGAGGGGGTTCAAGCCATCCGTGACCATCAGCGTTACTATTCCCCGTGGGTACACTTTGTCTCCACTGAAACTAATAAGGGGGAATTTGAATGGACGAAATCTCTTTGGGTCTACTTTTAACTGCTAGAAGGCGAAGAGGTAAATGATATCTACTAAGCTCCAGTTGTCTACCAAAATTCTTCTGGTATTGAATCCTTCGATCATGAGCATAATAACCAACAGGTCGTCATGAGGCTATTTCACTCCTCTGGCATCTTCTTCCGAGAATAGAATATCTTAATCCGTCCGCCTTTGCTCCAGAGGTGGCATCCTATGAACACTGTTCACCTACCTTTGGTATGACTTCCTAAGGGACTTGAATAATCCTCCTGTAGACGGTCCTCCGATGATTGTCTTTATCTCCCCTATGGCACTTGGTGGACGGAGGGGTATGTGATCTCCGTCCCTCTGAGAGGCTTCACATTGATCCTTGTTACCATCCCTGGATCTGTTGAAATCTCCCTTCTTTACGAACTTTTGCAACTGCTCTTTTTGTATAAGTTCTTCTATTTGCTCTTCAAGTCTCTGCAATCCTCTGTGTAATGTCCGTGATCCTTGTGGAAACGGCAATATTTTCTCTTGTCACGCACGTTGGATGACGAGTGTAACGGCTTAGGCCATTTAAGGTAGTGGTCATCCTTAATCTGCGCCAAAATTTGGTCAACGGGCATAACTAAAGGGGTAAATTTTACCGTTCGAGGGTTTTTGTCATCTTTCCGTCTGTTCCCTTCAATATTTTGACAATCTGCCCGTTCCCTTTTTCGTCCTCTTCAATCATCCTCCTTCTCTTTTATCTTCTCCTTGGGCTTCTCTACCCCTTCTATTGCTGCCAAGGCGTCCTCAGGATTCATGTACTTTTGCGCCTTCAAGAGCATTTCGGCCATCGTTTTAGGAGGATTCTTCACTAGAAGGACCACAAAATCCCAGGACTTCAATCCAGCTTTGAAGGTCGTCAATGGTACTTTATCATCTGCTTCGTCCACCTCCAAAATTTCTCGAGTGAAACGCGTTACATACGACCTCAGGGTTTCTTTTTCTCCTTGCCTAATGGTAAGCAAATGGTCTGCTAGCCTTTTTGGACGCTGCCCACCGACGAAGTGACGAAGGAAAGAATTGCCCAGCTGCTCAAAGTTGTCGATGGACGATGTTGATAGCTTAGTGAACTACTCCATAGCTACTCCTTTGAGAGTGTTGGGGAAAGAACAGCACAGGATCTCGTCAGGGGGCTACTGAAGGCCCAAAGTCGTCTTGAAGGAGTTGAGGTGATCCAAGGGATCCTTCAGCCCGTCAAACAGCTCGAGCTGCAGCAGCAGACAAAGCTTCAAGGGCACCGGGCACTCTAGGACCGCCAAGGTGAAGGGCGAGTCTGTCGTCCTGACCATTCTATCCAAACTCTGGTCTATTTTCTCCTTGATCGTGTTCCTTAGCTCGTCCATCTCTCTTCTCATTTCCCTGAGAAGGTCCGAGCTCAGTCCTTCTGGAGTAACTGGCAATCAACAGTCATCCCTCCTCTGGCTATCTCCATCATCGTCTCGGTTGGTCTCCAAGAGATTGTCTTTTTGTTGCAGTCATAGCCTCATCTCTTGATTCTGTTTGGTAAGCTCCTCCATGCTCGCTGTGAGCGGCTGAATTTACAGAGCTAATGCTACGGGATCTTGGTTAGCATTGGATTCCATCTAGACTTGTGAGTTGAATGGAACTACGCTCTCGAACCTAGGTGCGAAGAAAGTCTTTCCCCACAGACGGTGCCAAACTGATGATGCCAACATCGTCAGTCAAGATGGTCATCCAGTAGGAGAGCTGGCCAGGATCGCCTAAGAGCCCTGCAAGAACAAATGAAAAGAAAGAACACCAGTGTGGTGCCTGCCACAGAACCTCCGATGGTCAAGTTAGATAACTGAAAGAGAAAGGAGAGCTTTAATATCAAAATATCATAGTTTTTGTATCAGAATTTCGTACCTCCTTAGGTCCTGAGATACTTGTATATATACCTGCTTCCTTTTCCTAGCCGTTGGAGGTGTTTTAATGGTGGTTTGAATGTGGCAACTGCAATGCCTCCTTGAAGTGTTAATGAGAGGATCTTCGTCTCTCTAAAGGTAAGGAGAATTATTACAGTTGTGTAACGTATTGCCATTATTTATGAACTGACGGCACTTCCTTCGTCCAATGGATATGGGTAAGGACGAAGATTGATGGGATGGTTCCTTCATCTACTGGCTCCTCTTATGGACGAGGAGGCTGCTCGAGGGAGTTGTGTCGAGTCCATCAGCTTATATAGATCTCTGACTTCTTTAGCTGTTGGAGCCTTTAATGGTGGTCTTAATGGCTCTTGTAATGCCTCTGATGGCTTTATGAGGCGATTGATTACCTTGTCAATGGTCATTTATACACGTGCGAAGAAGTCAGAGATCGGATAAAGGATCGGAACTTAAAAGCTACTTCGCGGCAAAGGATCGGATATTCCCCACACTTTGAGTCTCTGTATTAGATTAGAACAAACAAACGAAAAAAGAAATGTGCTGGCACTGTGATATATGTACAATTTGTAGCCCAAATAGAGAGGGAGAGTATCCACGTAATATTAATTAACTAATCACGTACAAATAATTATGTAAAAACTGTGGATAAAGGAAATTAGGGATTCACCAATTACTCAACTGAATGTCCGGTTCAATCATAAACATAATACATAACCATGCAAGTAAACACACACTATTTATGGATTATATATATTCATGTAACACTACCACTGGGCCTTGTAGCCCAAGTGGTATTTGGTTCACCACGTAATCGTCAGCACAGGAGTTCTATCCCTAGCAATAAACAATTACCCAGCAAAAAAAAAAAAATATATATATATATATATATATATATATATATTCATGTAACACTGATTATATGTTTAACTAGGTGACACGTTTTAATCAAGGTTTTCAGACCCGGACCGTTCATTGAACCGTAAAAGGGAGAGGTTCAAGGTTTTTGAGGTCGAACCGAGGTTGAACCGGGGTCGAACCGTGATGACATCATAATTAATTTAATAATTAATTAAAGCCTAAATATAGATATTAAATTTATAAAACTAGCAAAATTGACAATATATCTATATATGTGAGGGAAATTTAATGATTTTCAAGCATATATTTAATAATTAAATAAGAAAGTTAATAAAATAAAATAATAACCATGAAAACATTAAAATTTATGATTAATTTTTGAAGTAAATTTGAATATCTTTGAAGGATTTTAATTATATATTTTTTTTATTCCTTGTAAGAGATGGATAATTTAATTAAGTAGAATAAAATTGTAAAAAAAAAAAAAAAAATTGCTAAGGGGTTGGACCGCTCGGTTCTCACCGGTTCGTGCGGTCCAACCCCGGTTTTAACGGTTCACGGAATTAACAAAAAATCCGATTCTTTAGGCTTATAAAATCGATTTTCATCCCGGTTCTCGATTTTCATGGTCCGACCTCCCGGTCCGGTCCGGTTCTGAAAACTATGGTTTTAATTTCTAGAAAGAAAGGGAAAGGGTTATACAAATCACTTAAGTCAATGTAGTCCAGTCAAATCATGAAATTAATAAGCGTATCAACGTACAATATATAAATGCATACATCATTCCACAGTTACTAATAAACACAAATAGGCTTACTTTATTGCAACCAAAAAAAAAAAAAGAAGGCTTACTTTATTTTAATAAAGACAAAGAAGGGGATAAAATGTAGCTATTAATTCATGAAATAAAGTATAAAAAAAAATAAAAAATAAAAAAAAAATTTAAGTTTTCTTTTTGTACATGGTGGAATTCTATTTTAGCCCACTCTAAATGTATAAGTGTGTGAATCTTCTTTCTAGAGACTTGAACCCCAGCCCATACCCCACAAACACTTATACTTGTGGAGTAACTATCGCACCAAAGGTGTGCGGTGGTGGTGAACCCATAGTGAGATAAATCGCTGACCTAGGGAGTTTTTTCAAAATGCTGGTGCCTGGATTTGAACTAAGGAACTCCCCACAAGCACTTGTACTTGTGGAGTGACAATCGCACCAAGGATGTGCGGTAGTGGTGGGCCCATAGCAGGGTAAATCACTGACCCAGAGAGTTTTTTCAAAATGCTAGTGTCTGGACTTGAACTATGGAGTTCCTAATTAAATCCAAGACAGCCACTTTGAGACCGAGTGTCCAACCACTCGGCCAACCCCACTAGGTTTTTTTTTTTTTTTTTTTTTTTTTTTTTTTTTTTTTTTTTTTTTAAGTTTGACTATATGCAGGTGATACACAATTCTTTGTCTCTTACATTGAAAATTGAGAGACAAGATTTTTCTTATTTAATTAGTTATTTCCTTAAGTTTTAATTATGCTTATTAGGTCTTCGAATATTCTATAGCTAAATTTCAATTATGACATTAATTGTGTTGGTCAAATGAATGAGGGGTGATTGAATAGTCAAACAGTTTTCAGGGACTGCAAGAGTCATATGGCCTTTAGATGAACTGAAGAGACATGTACAATTTAATTTTGATTTTCTTCAGCTCAAGGAAAAAAAGAAATACTCTAACAGTATTAGTATATTAATTATTATAGACGACCCCCACGTTCCATCTATATGTCTAATCTTCAGACATGTGATGAGCCTACGAGTAGTAATTGTTGGTCTAAATAATAATAGTTGTGATTTTTATAAAAAAAATAACGACTTAATTGGATGCTTTATCAGTTTGTATTTACTGTGATTTTATACTTTTTAAACTCTTCTTATATATATACTTATACACAAAATAGAAATTCAACTCTAATCTCATCTATATATATATATATATATATATATATATATATGTGTGTGTAAAGCTCCCTCTTGTAAACTTTAACTCCGGCCCTTGAACCCCCACACTCCACAAGTACTTATACTTGTAGAGTGACCATTACACCAAAGATGTGTGGTGGTATATTTTAAACTTCAAGATTGCATCCAATATAATAACTTTAATTAATTTGCTGTAAACAAAAAGCCTTTAATAATACAAATTTAAATATCTAATTCTAAATCATACCCGTAAAATTATTATTCACTCCTACATTATCTAAATCATACCCGTGAAATATCTAAAACCCTATTAATACTAATTAATGAGCAAGCTCGCTCGCCTGCTCCAATATATATAATCCTCGCTTCCCTTCGTATAATAATTAGTTTTATTATTGAATTTAATTCCATGAATAATAATGTTTATTGATGCTCTCAATTAATGTGTATGATAAATCCTAAAGCACAACTCAATGGCTTGGCTTTAATTTGTTTGCTAACACAGCTTAATTGCCATTTTGTAAATTTATTGAATATTGATGATGGTGATATATATTATTGCAAGCAAGGGTGGGATGGATGTTGGGAAATTGCTTCAAATTCCAATTGTGACTTGAAAAGTCAATTAGGTTTCCTAGTTGAAGAAGGAGAAATTAATTTGGGTTACCTTGCTTGTTATAGAAGGAAAGGCTATTCGTTAGTGTGGAAGGAAGTCTATTCCTTGTTAAAAAGGTAATGCGTTCCTATTCCAAGGGGAAATAGACTCCTTATTAAAGAGGTAATGTATTCTTAGTCCAAGAGGGAATAGCAAAAGAGTCTTATATATAGACAATGCTACAAAGAATTTGAGGGCTTTGGCACAAGGGTCCTCCCTATGGGGAGAGGGAAATTAGAGTGTGAAACTAAGAGAGAGAGAGAATGGATTTTCGCTTGGGAGGAACGCAAGAGGAAGGAGAAAATAAGGTATTGCCGCCTTCAAGAAGATAGCCAAGGAGGAGAAAGCAAAGGGTTGCCGCCTTCAAGAAGATAGCAAAGGAGGAAAGAGCAAAGTGTTGCTGCCTTTGAAAGAGATAATTAGTGTGTGTGTGTGTGTGTGTGTGTGTATGTGTGTGTGTGTGTGAGCAAAGAAAAATAAGAGAGATTTTTCTTTAGCCGTGAGACATATACAAGAATTATTGTAATTAATTTGATAATAGTAAAATTATTTGGAGTTTTTCCCGTTGTTTTTTTCCCTGCAAGAAAAAGGATTTTCCACATAAATATTTGTGTTCTTGTATGTGATTGCT
This sequence comes from Quercus robur, assembly GCF_932294415.1. Classification (NCBI taxonomy): domain Eukaryota; kingdom Viridiplantae; phylum Streptophyta; class Magnoliopsida; order Fagales; family Fagaceae; genus Quercus; species Quercus robur. The sequence continues at coordinate 43,694,154 of NC_065534.1, read as the reverse complement.
ATTTTGAATTGGTAATATTTGTGGTAATATTATTTGGAACCCAACAAGTGGTATTAGAGCTAAGGTTAGAGTAGAAACGATGGCCAGAAAAGAAGCCAAGGCTTCAGGATTTGAGAAGTTTGATGGAACAGACTTTGAGTATTGGAGGATGCAGATTGAAGATTATCTCTATGGAAAGAAATTGCATCTGCCTCTTTTGGGGACAAAACCTGAAACTATAAAGGATGAAGACTAGAACCTTCTTGATAGACAAGTATTAGGAGTTATTCGATTAACTCTGTCAAAATCAGTTGCACACAATACTGTGAAAGAAAGGACCAACAGTGGTATTAGAGCTTGGTTGATTTAGTGGATGACTCTTTGTGTGAATTAAGATGGAAGAGAAGGGATTGCTTTGATTAAGGTGGAGCTATTCCAAGAGGAAAAGATGACTACTTGATTAAGGTAGGAGCTATCCCAAGAGGAAAGAAGATAGTTGAGGATAATTGATAGAATTTGAGTTAAGGTGGAGATTGTTGGGAAATTGCCTCAAATTCCAATTGTGAGTTGGAAAGTCACTTAGGTTTCCTAGTTGAAAAATAAAAAATTAATTTAGGTTACCTTGTTATAAAAGGAAATGCTATTCCTTAGTATGGAAGGAAGTTTATTCCTTGTTAAAGAGGTAATGTGTTCCTATTCTAAGGAGAAATTGACTCCTTGTTAAAGAGGTAATGTATTCCTAGTCCAAGAGGGAATAGCAAAAAAGTCTTATAAATAGACAATGTTACAAAAAATTTAAGGGTTTTGGCCCAAGGGTCCTCCCTATGGGGAAAGGGAAAATAGAGCGTAAAACCAAGAGAGAGAAAATGGATTTTCGCTTGGGAGGAATGCAAGAGGAAGGAGAGATTAAGGTATTGCCGCCTTCAAGAAGATAGCCAAGGGGGAGAGAGCAAAGGGTTGCCACCTTCGAGAAGATAGCCAAGGAGGAGAGAGCAAAGTGTTGCTGCTTTTGAAAGAGATAATTAGTGTGTGTGTGTGTGTGTGTGTGTGTGTGTGTGTGTGTGTGTGTGTGTGTGTGTGTGTGTGTGTGTGTGTGTGTGTGTGTGTGTGTGTGTGTGTGTGTGTGTGTGTGTGTGTGTAAAGAAAAACAAAAGAGATTTTTCTTTAACCGTGAGACATACACAAGAATTATTGTAATTAATTTGATAATAGTGAAATTATTTGGAGTTTTTCCCATGGTTTTTTTTTCCCTGCAAGAGAAAAGGTTTTCCTCATAAATATTTGTGTTCTTATGTGTGATTGCTATTTTGGATTGCTAATATTTGTGGTAATATTATTTGGGATGCAACAATGGACTGAAGCGACCATGATTGCTGCAGGTGCAAGATCGAGCGGTTGGTGTTTCTTCTTCTATCATGGGTTAAAATTAAATCAAGGATGATCGATATTAATAGTAATAGTTATGGATGGAATATATATTGGGTGTATTCTCAAAGTTGAGGATTTAAATTTACAATTTTAAAATACAAGGACTAAAATGATAGTAAACATAAATTAAAAGTGACCAAAATGTATTTTTGCCTAAAAACTTTGAATTAAGTGAGATTCAATTGTCTATGTCATAAAAGGATTTAAGAGCATTCCCATTGGATGATATGAAACCCATAAAAATGCAAAATAGATAACATTGTTCACAAAAATGCACAAAATATACCATTACATTTGGTGAGACATTTTGCAAAAACTTTTACATCATTCTACAATAGTATCTAAAAATATACATCATCACTATTGCTTATCTATTTCTTATTTGGTTCTTTTTTTTTTTTTTTTTATCTCTCTCTCTCTCTCTCTCTCTCTCTCTCTCTCTCTCTCTCTCTCTCTCTCTCTCTCTCTCTCTCTCTCTCTCTCTCTCTCTCTCTACGGTGGCATGGGTCGTGGCCAAACTCATACACCTCAAATTAGACCCAATTCAATGGCAATGGTGGAGAGTGGCTATGTGGGTTGTGATAGGTTGAAATTGGAAGTGGGTTGTGATGGGTTAATCGTAAAAGGGTTGTATGGATTGCAATGGGCTGGGTCGTGGCCAAACTCATACACCTCAAATTAGACCCAATTCAATGGCAATGGTGGAGAGTGGCTATGTGGGTTGTGATAGGTTGAAATTGGAAGTGGGTTGTGATGGGTTAATCGTAAAAGGGTTGTATGGATTGCAATGGGCTAGGATCAGGTGGCTGGGGTTGGGGGGGGGGGGGGGGGAGGAGGGGTGGGTTGTTGATGAGTTTTTATGCTATTGTTGTGTGGATATTAAAGCAGACTATTTTAATATAGTATAATGTAAAATAGAGAATATGATGTACGGTATTTTCAAAAGGAGTGGGTAAAGTAGAAAAAGTAATTTTTTGGCGATCAAAATTGGACTTTTGTTTGTATAACTTAATGGAAATGCTCTAAAAATCTAACATATAGGAAGATTATGCATGTTATATAGTGTGTAATTATCACCACTCATAATATTATACAGTTGTGTATCTCGTACACATCACGTGTAATTATAATATTACTCTTTTACAAACATACTCAACCATGAAAGTTAGATAGTATGATCATGCAGTACATTAGTAATTTAGTATTGTTAAACCCATATCCATTTGTACACATTCAACTTTATATAGTACAACTTGCTTCTCAAAAAACAAAAACCTTTGTAGTACACAAGTTGTATTACATGAATTTTTTTTTTTTTTGTATAAATTTTTTTTCTTGAGAAGAAAAGACCAATTTTATAACTAGATGGCAATGTTCTAACATATAGGAAGATTAATTGTCCATGCTACATAGTTCAATCATTACATACTAGACTAAAAAAAAGGGAAAAACAACAATGTGTGTGTTTCTTTTTTCTGACCAAAAGAAGAAAAAAAATAGAGAGGGGGGATTTATTATTTCTTACCAACAAGTTCGGTTGTTGCATTTTAATATTAATTAATAAAAAATTTGTTATTAAAAAAATCTAAACCTTATATACATTTTTTTTTTTAAGAGTGAATGCAATACAAAGATTTATCAAAGAGATCCTTCATATTAATATTACCTTAATTTGTGTTGCACACACTAGATTACACATTATCGTACACACTCCAATCAAAATCATATTAAAAAAATAATTTTATAATTATAACAGTTGTGTGTCCCCTACACATAGTGTGTAATTATCTCCGCTAATTAATATCACACTCTAACTATGAAAGTTTGATAGGATGATCATGCAGTACAATAGTAATTTAGTAGTTTTAAGTTGAAGCCATATCCATATGTACACATTCAACTTTATATATATATATAGTACGGCTTGGTTCTCTAAAAAAAAAAACCTTTGTTTGTAGTACAGGTTGTATAACATGAAAATGAAATATGAGGGTGGGTCCCATAATATGGTGTCTAGGTCACACATGTACCGAATATCCTCCTTTGGATTAGTTTTTATATAATAAAAATAATAATAATAATAATTGTGAATTGAGATTAGGAATCTTTTGGACAAGGCCGGATTCAAGGGATCAGAATCTCTCTCTGGTCCTCACCTAGAAAGATAAGTTAAAGAAATAAGAGAATATACTAGCACATTTACATGATTGCTTAAATGCACATTTTAATTTTTAGAATATACCTTAAGTGCCTGCAAAAAAAAAAAGAATATACCTTAAGTCTAGAATATTCGGAGTTGGACCTTGGAAGTGGTACTTTTCTTTTTTTTTTTTTTTTGATAGTAAAGCATCTGACCTTTCATTAAACTGAACTAAAATTCAAACGTACATCTAGCAACACCTGATCAATAGTAATAGGTGGGGTGTCTTCCACCCATATCACACAGTCATTAACATTCTTGGCATATCTAGCCATAAGATGTGCTGCAGGATTGCACTTTCTGCTAACATAATTTATCTCCCATGAGTCAAAACTCCTAAGTTCCATACTTGTGCCTTCGATAATGAACCTGGTTTGTAAGTGCCTTAACAACCATTCGAGAGTCACTCTCCACTATGATGCTCTTTAAACTCAGAACCTGGTTTGGAAGTGGTACATTTAAGAGTACATTGGTGTTGTTTTCTTCTTAAATTAGTAGATATGGGAAATATGTGAGGAATTTTTAAACGGTTCCAACTACAGCCTTTTGTCCCATGTGTTTTGTGTTTTTTCGGGGTAAGACTGTTTTGAGTTGACATAAAACTTTTTTTTTATTATTATTAATATTTAAAAGGTCAAGTTGTACTAAGATTCTCAAAGCCGCCACGTTTAAACAAATAGTGTGTATATCACGGACCGCCATGCAAGCATCTCTTGTTTTGATCAAAAGGTGCCATTTTTATAAAGAAATCAAAGTTTTTTTTTTTTTTGAGAAAGTAATGAAATCAAAGTTGGACAGTTGTGTAATGAAGTTAACATGAATCTTTCAGAAAGAATAAATAGACTTTGCTCAAGATGATAAACATGTATATATATATATATATATATATATATATATATATATGTGTGTGTATATATTGATTTCTATGTTATGTTTAGCACGCTTTGTGCTTCCCTAATTGTCCATGAAATTCAACCGTAACCATGCATGTCATGCCTTCTTTGTAATATCACATAGAAATAGACTCTTGAAAAAATTTTGCCATATATATATATATATATATATATATTAAATGTGGATTCACTAGCAAGGGGTGGCCATTCGCATTAATAAGGAATATTTGTGACGTGTTTTAACTTGACCTATTTAATAATTGTTTCCTTCTCAAAAAAAAAAAAATAGTAATTGTTTCAAAATCTTTTTAACCCTAATTCATTTTGTTTTTAAGCAGGTTGACGTGGCATGATCCATTTAGCTTGTTTGATACATAAGTTGTGTTGGGTTAATTACACGACTCATTTCAACTCGTTTTATAAACATGTATTTGTTTCTAAGATAAATAAATAAATAAACATGTATTGGGTTAACAAGGAGATATCCTATCATTTTAACCCAACTATAACTAAATAAATGATCTAATGAATAATTTATTAATAAATAACCATTAAAATTCTTTTAATTACTCAGTCCTATATATAAAACTCAATTTATATTTGATAAAAGTGAGATTTATTTATATGAATGGGTTGATTACAAGTTAACCAGATTAACATCAAATTGACCCACTTATTAATTGTTTCAAAACAAGTCGACCTGTTTTGACACATGTAACCATATATACTAAACATGGACCTACAAAAAGTCATATTATGTTCATGAGTCATGTCAAATATTACAACCCTTACTCATTACCACTAAATAAAATTTTGGATATAATGAAGTAGGTTACTAATTTATGTGGGAGATCGTTGTCAAAAAGAATTAAAGTAATAGCTACTATTTCATTATTAAGGGTGATCGTAGTTTGGTCGAGTTCGAGTTTAGTGTCAACTAGTTGGCCCGCTTAGTGAGCGTTTGGGGTGGGCATCTGTGTTTTTTCAGTTTGCATTTTCAGAATTTTTTTTTTTTTTATTCCCCTACGCGTGAACAGTACCATCACATTGGTTCACTGTGCAAGGGACAAAAATCACTGTTCATCACTGTAGCAGCACTGTTCATGTATTAAAAAATATTAAAAATGGGTCTCACGGCACTATTCACACATTTAAAAATTATTTTGCTACAGTGTTTTCAGTTTTCAGTTTTCAGTTTCAGCAACAATAAGTTCAATCCAAACGGACCCTTAATCTCGTTGGATTTAAAGAATTTCAAGCAGCTTTTTATCATGGAGATGTGGTTTGTCATTAGACTTGGTAAGCTTTAATGGCCTGTTTGGAAGTTTAAAAAAGGAGGGGAGTAGAGTAGAGGAAGGGAGAGTAATTCAATTACCTTGTTTTGAAACTTTTTAAAGAATGAGGGGGAGGAGTTTGGAGGGGTTTGGAGAGGTTTCAACCACCTCTAACCTCTCATTTTTAATTTCCCCAAATTGGAGAGATTTGGAAGGAGAGTAAAGTAGATAAATTATTGACTAGATAAATTTCTCAATTTACCCTTTCTAAATTAATAATAGACCAATATTACAAGTCTATTTTCAAATAGGGGTAAATTTATCTATTTTAATCATTTCCTCTCCTCACCATCCTAATTTTTAAAACATCTAAACAAGGGGATGGGCTAATTACTTCCTTCCCCCTTACTAATTTTAAAAACATCCAAACAAGGTGTAAATCAAACGTTGAATAGTGAAACCTACATGAAGAGAAATAACAGCACATGAAGATCTCAACTCGATCTATATTCAACTAGCTAGATCGAGGTTGGGTTTGTCAGATTTTAATATGGGAAACACCACTCGATCTCAGCTCGATCTATAATCAAGATTTGCTGGTATCAACCGAACCTAGCTAGCTAGCTACTTTTGAATCCGATTGGCTTTAATATGTCAGATGCCTTCCATAGGCAAAAAAAGAGATACTACGAGGTGATTAAGAAGTTAAGATTGGCTAAACAGGTGCATTGTAAAAGGTGTTATCTAAACTTAATTACCAACGTCCTTATTAATTGTCCCTTTAACTAGAAATAGAATGAAGAAATTTCAAAATATAAGAAGACCTTAACTTCCTAGCTCGCTAGCTAGGTAAGATTTTTGATTTGACAAATAAGCATAATATGCATGTGTGTCCACATGCATGCAGTGCTGGGTCAATGGGTGAGCCAAATAGGCAACCGTCTAAGGCCCCCAATGAAAAAAGGTTCCTAAATTTTTACCAATAGAAATATTCTTATACCAATAAAAATATTAATTAAGCCCTAAATATTCATCAATAAATAAAAAGTAGTTTTTTTTTATCGCAGAAAAACCAGTTAAAGAAAACTATTTTCATTAGATGGGTCAATCATTTAATCTCTCATAGATAAATGTTGAAAGAACTCATTAATCTTCCACTAGTAAAAAAATTTATACTCAAATTTTATTTATTCAAATATATAACTTTATTAAATTTTCAATCATAATTTTTTAGTATTTAGTAACTTCATTCAATAAATAGTGTTTATTTTAGTTGTATAGTCATTGAGTAATGTGATGGGTTCATTTTAATTTGTAATTTTTTTCTAAAAAAATAGATTTTAAATGGAAAAAAAAACCAAAAATAAATATTCTATTAGTATTCAAAGTATAAGAATAGAACTCACTTAAAGTAGTCGCCTTAAGCCCCACAATATCTTGAGCCGGCCTTGCATGCATGCCCTCATGCTTCCCCTTTTTGGCATGAAAGTTGCAAAGTAGGTTTCGGTAGAGAGAAAGTGGATTCTATTTCTATACAACCAGACCAAATCTTTTATGGAATATTGGCATCTATTTCCTTTTATGGAGAAGTTTTTTTTCTTCTTTGTTAAAAAATAACAAAGAAGAAATTGCACCACCGCACACCTTTGGGGAGGCAAGTGCCGGAGTTCAAGTTTTCAAGAGAGAGTTTCACACACATATACACTTAAATTAAGTTGTAGTAGAATTTCTATCTTGTATAAAAAATAAAAACAAAAAAGAAATTGCAATTTCTCATTTTCTTGAATAGGAGGTCTTTTCATGGGTCAAAATTATTTTATTTGTGAAAAACAAGGAAGTTTTACATTTTTGAGAATAAAGCTTCCCTTTTTCTTTTAATGCAATATTTTACGGTAAAAGTTAACTAATGCTTTAGTGAACCATTTTAGGAAAAATTTTATGAAAAAAATGAAGAAAAAAGAAAATAATTAATATTTTAATAGATTTTTCTATTTCTCTTGAAATTGGAATCAAAATTTTTTTTAAATAGTTTATTAACAATTATTCTAAAAGCAACCAACCATTAACATGACAAAAAGTGGATCCCACAAAATACACAACACTAGCAACAAATTGACAACCCTGTTTACCAAACCTTGCCATAGAAGTCTCTAGCGAATCATTGGACAATAAGTTAAAATGGAGGAATCAGATAATCCTGAATTAGGTGATTAGAATATTCTCAAGATATTAAGGATATTCTTTCATTTCAATAATATTCTCTGTTCAATAAACATTCATAAACTATTTTCAGGAGGTTATTGGCTTTGGGTCCATATTTTGTTTTTGCATTTGATATTGGGACTACCAACAACTAATAAGGTGGGGATTAACCATCATCATAATAATAATAATAATAATTAAGGTGGGGATTAGCTGACATAAATAGTAAATCTAGAATTTTGTGCAATATGATTTGTAGCTTAATTATTTGTCCAGGGATAGTTGCATCTATTCTGACTGCACCCTTCTATTAGTAATCTAAGCTTTTAGGTACCCATCATTCAAACTTTGAGACAAATTCTTAACCAAAAAATTTATTTTAAAAAAAAAAAAAGATGAAGTAAATCTTTTGTATTGACAAAACAAAATTGATATTTGACATCATTTGAATTGGTAGGTACTAAATTATTATTGAATTAACATGCACCAGGATATTAACTCTGCTAAATGAAGGTCAACTTGAAATGCCTGTTTCCCACAATGGTCACAATTCAAAAAAGGTAAACAAAAAATTTATTTTCAAATTTGAGAATATAAATTTATTTTTGTTTCTCGATCAAGAAACAGTATCAGTGTAGTAATCAGATGAACTACAAGGACAATATATATATATATATATATATATATATATATATATATTATTAATTTTCAATACTGACTGTCACTATCCCAATGTACTCCAGATTTTACAGTATGTGTCCGCAAACAACAGGGGAAAATAACAGAAGAAGTCAGAATGATGTTGATATCTTATAAAACTATCTATTAAGAAAGGTTTTGATTACAAAAACTTTTACATGCTATGAAAATTAAAACACAGGAGAAGTGGTGGTAGTGTGGGTGGAGGACGATGTGGCTGGAGAATTAGAACAACCTCTGTTTCCACCATGGCTAAACCTTTCATCAGATTGTGATGAGGGATCCTTTTGTAATCTTTGGATTTGGGATGAGGATGCCGGTTGGACTGCAGGCACAGCAGCCATTGGAGCATAAACCTCCCCTGATGTTGTTGTTGCAGTCACTGCCGCTGAATACTCGGGTGGTTGCACCCATATACCTCCCACAACTACAAATTGAGGTGCCTGCGGATTGCCATTATTGTGGATTGTTGTTGGACTTGGTCTTCTTGTGTGCAACCGATATTTCTGAAAATATATATATATATATATATAAAAGATGATCAAGATTAATTAGGCCATGCTTCCAATGCATTATATTACAAAAAATATTTCAGAAAAAGCAATCACATATCAAAATCCTTGTTGTTCAATTACAAAAAGATATCTCGGATTCAAATCCCTACTCCCTCCCTGTTGTATTTATTGATCATGTATAGAGCACACAAAGATTAATATAAATTGTACCACCATAATTGTCTCAACATAAAAGAAATCCAAATAAGGTTTTATATGGAACTATTATAATTTTATCTTAAGCCAAATTTATCTCCTATTATATTTCCTGGATCTCCTATTAATAACATTACTTTGCATTAACTTTTCCTAAAAGGCAAAACAAAATTAATACTCCTTTAGGATCTCAATTATGCACTCGTCCAATTGCAGTGTCTTTCTCAAAAAAACTAATTTCCATAACAGAAATTCATCAAAATTCGCCAATGCCAAAACAAGTTAATCAATAAACTATAATAAGTAAATAATAATAATCAGAAACACACAAACCTGTAAATGGCTTTTGACTTCATCATTTGTAAGCCCATCAACCTTCATTAGCTCCCTAATTTGCTTAGGTGTCGCAGCTGAAATTTTAAAACAATCACAACCCCACATCAATTTTAAACCCATATGCAATTCAATTCCACGCAACCCAAATTAAACTCCAAAAAAAAAAAAAAACGCACACATACCATGTGAACCACCAAGTTGGTGAAGGGCATTCACAAACCGCTTGTGCAACTCAGGGGACCAATTCCTTCTCTGCTTTCTCTGACTCTGTCCATCTTTCTCATCTCTTCTTTCACTCCCTCCGCCTCCTCCTCTTCCTCCGGAGGCTGTCTCCGCCGATGAACTTGTCGTAGCCACCGCCACCGCCGGTGCTGCCACCGGTGCCTGAGCAGGCAATTTTCCGACCACAGACACATTACTCTTCCCAACACTTTTCTCTCTATGAAAAGGCTGGAAAGCCCCACCATTTCTCTTCACCTCCATCACTGTTGTCTTTCTAGGCACATCCTATAATACCCACATTCAAAAACCAAAAATTAACTCAATTTCCCATTCTTTTTCTTTCACTTGAAAATTTCTAACCAACCAAACAAGACACAAATTTTTATTATTTATTTACCTCTTTAAGTGGTGGATCTGATGATGGGTGCCATAACTGAACTGATCTAAGCCAATCCGATTTCTTCTTATCATTATTATTATCGTTGTTGTTGTTGTTGGTTTTCTCTCTCTTATCCTCATCATGTGAGTGTTCTTCCTCATCATCATCAGACAAATCCGAAGACCGTTTCATCGGAATGAATTCCTCAAACGCCGGAACTACTTCATTCGACGTGGTTTGCTCCGAACTCTCAGATTGTCCATGCAAGTTATTCTCTGTTGTGGTCCCTGACATCTGTTGCCTACACGCATCAATAGCTGAAACCCAAATACCCAATTAATCAGAAATCCATATATAATTACCATTTATCAACAACAAAAAAGCCCAGTTAGTACCTTGGTTAACAAGTTCAAGGCAAAGAGGAAGTTCACGCTGAAAGACTTGGATCTTACGGCGCTCTTCTTCTAAAGCTTCAACGTACTCACGAAAGCCTAAACCGCCATGCTGCATTTTCTCTGTGTAATAGTCCATCAAGCAGAGGGGTTTGTTGCTTTTTGTTTGATTAAAATGCTAAGAAGAGAAGAGAAGGGGTTGAAATAGAAAGAAAGGAAGGAGATGGAATAATATAAGCGAGTGTGTAGCAGTGTTTTGTTTTGTGGAAGCATAGAATATAGATAGATCCGACCAAGGAGAAAACAGGCTCACAAACACGAATCTGGGATCTTAATAGAATCAGAAAAAGGAATAAACTTGTAAACCAAGCTTTAAAATTAAAAAAAATAAATAAATAATAAAAAAGCAGCAGAGAAAGAAAAAAAAAAATTAAGATCGATCGAAGGGTGTAGAATGTAGATAAAAAGAGAGAGAGAGAGAGTTGAGTAGCGGGGGAGATTTCAAAGTCGGGGCGTCGCATACAAAAACGAATCTTTGATGGGTCTTCCTTTCTTACGCTTCTAGTCTTGTAGTCTTGTAGTCTTGCAAGAGAGATATAGATTGAATGAATATTCGAGGCTGTGATTCGCTTTTAGTCGTTGGCCTGGCAATGACGTCACCTTGCCACCCATACACACCTTCTTCTTTTTTTTATTGTCTATCAGATAAGATCAATGACTCTCTCTCTCTCTCTCTATTCTTCTTTGCTGTTCTTTTATGTTTCTTTTGTTAAATTGGGGGAAAAAATTTTAATTAGATAAATATAAAAATTATCCTTAAAAAAAGAAAGTCAACTGTTACCCTAAGTGCATTAATTTAAAAGATATATTTAGAAAAATTTTATGAAAAAAAATAAGTGATTTTTTTTTTATTTACTATGAAAGTAGTATAAAAATTTTCATAAAATAATTTATTAACAAATATTTTAAAAAAAATACACCCATTAATAAGGAAAAAAAAAAAAACTTCAATTTACTTTCCAAGTTCAAAGTATATTTTGGGATTTTTAAGGATATTAACTTGATATTTGAGAGTTTTGTTAATATAACTTTTTTTTTTTTGAAATTTCAATTTGCTACTATATATATAAAATAAAATAAAATTTTACTTTTCCAAAAGTACAAATCATAGTTAGGATTTTTAAGGATATTAAGATCATATGTGAAAGTTTTTGCTAATACATCCTTTTTTTAGCGTGTATCTTTACAATGTAATTGTGTTGTTCTAACTCTTGTTAGTGCTCATGTTGTCCTAGTTCTAGTTCTTATTAGTGCCTCAAAATAGAATGGTCATTGTTTGGTTAGAAAAATGTTCATCTTTCTTTTTCCCATTATACAACATGATTTTGAATAAATAAAGTCTATTATCACTTTTGCTAAAAAAAAATGTCATGTGAAAGTTATAAGTCTTCTACTCTTTCTAATAGTTTGTTTTAAATGTAGAAGTGTCATAGCGACTACATTATGATAATTATAAGAAAGTGTTGAGATAGGCCAATAATAGATAAATAACAATTAAAATGGAGAAGGAAGCAAAAAAAAGTAACAAAGTTTTTAAATATTATTAAGTGATATTTTTGCCTAAGAAACAAATTGGATACTCTTGATTTTTTATTTTTTTAAGAAATTTTGATACTACTTAACATTAACCCAAAACTTAAATTTTTTATTAAAAAAAAAATTGAGAAGAAGAACCCAAAACTCAACTTAGTTTTTGTATTTCATAACAAATTTTTTTTTTTTTTTTTAGAGATGGTTTCAACATATAACGTCTACTTCTAATTATTACTCATTTATCTTCAAATCAAAACACCAATAAATTTTTTGTATAGAGAGAAATTAAAATTTTATCAATTAAACTAACTGAAACCAACAATTATAATATATTTTAATAATGAATGTAATCTAGAATTTGATTGGGTTTGGTTGAAAAAGAATATGATTGGGTTAATTAGGTAATAGTTTTTATTATCTAGTTGGAATATACCTCGAGGTTCCAAAAGAAGGAAGGGGAATCTTTTGTGATCATGCACACGCATGTCCACTCCGCGTATGATTAAGTCTATGTGAAAGGAAATTTAATAAATGTGGCTTTCCACGCTCAATAAGAGCCAACCACCTAATCTATTCCTATTCCTACTATTCCCTATGTTTAGGGTTTTGTGTAATCATATCTTTTTTTCGTTTCTTAATAACAAATTATAGATTGACATGATTCTCAAAAAAAAAAAAAAAAAAAAAAAAAAAAAAAAAAAAAAATTATAGATTGACAACATTTTAATAAAAAATTTTAAGTTCCAAATTATTACCAGTTGTTATTGCAAGTAAAAAAATAATTTTAGTAACAGGTATGAATTATAACGGGTAACAATCTACCCGTTCAAATTTGTTAAATGTACATCACTTGAGAGAGTTTCTCTAACGCTAAGGAAGCTGGCTTCCACCAAACTTCCCTTAGGTAGTAGAATTGGCATACCTTCTTATTAAGGTTTTTTTAGTTCCTCAAATAACATGGTTATCTGTAGGGTTTGTGGGCTATTTCTTTTTAGGGTTCATGGGAAACAAAGAGTGTTCTTACTGCCTTGTATTGCTTACGTAGTGTAGCTCAATTCTTGCTATGCAATGGAGAGTTTGACAAAGCATTCGAGTACTCTTTCCTTTAATGACCGTGAAGGGGGTAAGGTACATCTGAATAAGGAGAAAAGCAGTTCAAATTTTGTCATTGCTGATGATGTCGAAAATATCACCAATAAGTCACACAGCACTCACGACTCAAAGTGAACCTGCACAACAAAAACAATCAAAAGAAAACCTTAGAGAGCGCCGGTGTGGTGCCGGCCAAATACTCTCCGAAGGTCAAGTTAGAACTATTCTCACAACTCTAGAGTGCTAGAGAGGGTAAATTATGCGTACCTTGATTTGCGAGGGTATTGAAGCTTTTATAGTAGAAGAAAATCGGTTTCCCTTCCTTGGACTAGAAGTCTTTTCCTTATGGGACTCTTCCTCTAACAATCCCAAGCGTGATGGACAAGTATTTCCTTGTAGAGTGGGTTTTCACTAAGGCGGATCTTCTAGAATTCTCTTTGTGCGAACATCCTGATTTTCCTAGGGTTCCCTCGGATTCCAAACGTGTACACCAAGTATTTTAAGTGACGCTAAGTCCTCGGCCCACGCTTAATATTGGCCCATGAGTCCGAATCCGTCAGGCCCAATGTTCCGCGATTTCTTACCCCATCAATTGCTATGAAGTTTTTGACAATGTGTGCCTCAAACACTAAAGTAATTGTGAAGACCTTTAGTTCGATATGGAAGTCAGTCAATGGTTTTAAAGTTCGTAATGTAAGGGATCACATTATTTTCTTTATTTTTGATAATGAGCAGGAAGCGGAAAAGATCCTTGATAGCGAGCCATGGAGTTTCAATAAGCATCTTGTTATGCTGCAACGATACGATAAGAGCACGCTGTGGGCGCAATGCACACTAATGGGTGCTCCTCTTGGGGAGTATGCCTCAGCCGAGTGGACCAAGGCGGAGAAAATGAGTCACCACCTAGTTTTATGGTCTAGAAACTAAGAATATAGTGCCCTTATGTGGAAGGACTGATCTTACTACCAAAGTATGGGTTCGAAGTTTAGGTACGATTTTGGAAAGGTGTTAGGCACCCAAAACCACCCAACCCATGGGTCGGCTTCCACTCATTGTGTCTTACATCTTAATCTCATTAAAGACACATTCAATATTGCATTCTATACTCACACACACCAGCATACATCTAAGCATACAACATGGCATTTCATCCTAAACCCTAACATACATCTATCATGCTTCTCATACCATCACAAACCCTAGCATATATCTATCATGGTAATCATCTCATCTAAGGCAGCAAACAAATCAAGGCAGAAACGTAGGCATGGCAACAAGGTATCAATCATCAAATATATCCTAAACATCTAGACATGAAATCAAGCATCAAACAAACATACCCATCATAAAAATGCATGTTCATGTGAATGCATGGCTTACCTCACTGCATCACAGCACCCATGGCATCAATGCATGATCATGTTATATGCATGTTCATGGTAAAACAAAGAAAACATAAGAGAAAACCCTAATCTAGCATTTTAAAGGCAAACAAGTATTTAAACAGAGGAACAGAGACTTAAAAACATACAAGAAAGTTAAAACGGAGATATATTATGTAAAAAGAAATAAAGAAACAGAAGCAGAAAATTCAAATTAGGGTTTCAGGACACGAGTATGCATGCGCATAAATAGGCCCGGTACGTAGGCCAGTTGTATGCGTACGCATATTTCGAGCCTGTGTACGCATGTAGGAAGCAAGTGTGCAAGCACACGTAGACATGTTCTGAAGAACCCTAACCCAGAAAACAAGAACAAAGAATAGAGCAAAACTTTAAAACTACAAATCTAACAACCTAACATACTTTAAAACAGAAAACAACATAAACCTAAACTAAACAAACATATTAACATATGAACAAAGCAATAAAACAGATTAAAACATCATCAAAAAGAAGAAATGAAAAGAAAAAGTTTAAAACTCAATACCTAAAACAAGAAGTTCTTCAAGCTTGATTTTGACCGTTCCCCTCAGTCAATCTATTCACAATCAAATACAAAAGTGATTAGTAATCTTAAACTCAAAAGATCAAGACTAGAAAATGTCTCAATCAAAAGAAAATTGACTTAAGCATGTTTTGTGAAAAACTCCCTATTTGATTCACTATTTTAAAATTAAAGACATTCAGTCTACTTCAAGTTTTTTTTGAACTCATTCTTTCTCTCATACTAGGAGGCAGGACAATTCTATAGCTCATGTTTTAGCTAGGAGAGCGAGAAACTCTTTTCCTTTAGACGTCTGGATGAAGTCTGTTCCATCGGACTTAGTTCATTTGGTTAATTCTGACTTTCATGTGCCTTAAATATTTTTTTTCTTTTGGAGTTAATGAAGTAGTTTGGATTCTTAAAAAAAAAAAAAAAAAAGATTTGTTACATGTGAATAATATTTTCACAATAAATTTTAAATGGTATTTTTTTTTTCATATATCTTTAGAGTATACTTTTTTTTTTTTTTTTTTTTTTGGAGAAGATTTAGGGTATACATTATTAGTAAACCATTTTTAAAAACTTTTTATAGAAAAATGAAAAAAGTGATTAAATTTTTTCACGTACTTTTCAGTTTCTCATAAATAGTAATATATACTCTCAGAGCACATATATACCCTTAAGAGCACATATTAACTGGACCTTTTTTTTAAAAGAAGTCATAAGTTGTTAGTAGTTCTAATCTATCCATCACTGATTTTTTTCCCCCCTGCTGAAATAACTAGTAACAACTTGTCACTTAAAAGTTGTTGTAAAATTGTTATGACTTAACACTTCTCTTCTTTTTTTCTTCTTTTTTTTCCTTTTTGAGTAACGCTATGTGAACAACATTTTCATAACAAATATTAAGAGTAACGCTATGTGAACAACAAAAATTAAGAGTAACACTATGAGAACAACATTTTCATAACAAATATTAAGTAGTAGATGTTAGTAGTTCTAATATGTCAAATCGACAACCAGTAACATCCTACAATCAATCTAGATTATTTGCGTAGCAATCTTCTTTTAAAGTTTATTTTCTTCCTACAGTACTCATCACACTTCCTTCTCTTCAAGACCGTTTCTTTACGCAAATACATTCACCTTTAATTCGAATAATATTATCACTTATGGGTTCTAGTTAGGTTAACGGGTAAAATCTCTGATTATTGTATAAGAGATCTGGTGTTCAATCTGCCTACAACAAACTGATTGGTGTCTTGATCTGATGATAAAGAGTTATCATCAGGAGCAAATGCTATAGGTTGAAACTCTCAAAAACAAAAGAATAATCTTATATGAGATTTTTATATAGAACTTGTACAAATTCTAGGCAAAGAATAATCCAATCATGTATATTAAACAATTACGTTTAAATTGTAGAGAATATTACCTCTCCTTCAAAGAATAGCCAATTAGAATTTAGAATTTAGAATAAAGCATCTGAAGGTTTTTAGTACTCATATATATATATATATATATAATAGTAGACTCATAATTTAATCTTCACACAGCATGACAATTGAGCAGGTGAAATATTTTAGGTAGCACGATGAAAAGAATGGTAGTAAGATTACAAAAAGAGCTACCCTTAAAAAAGAAAAAGGAAAAAGGAAAAAAAAAAAGAGAGATTTACCAAAAGAGCATTGAACTTCAAGCTTAAAAGGCAATTGGTCAAAAAAAGAGAAAAAAGGATTCGCAAAAGAGAATTAAGAAGGTTGAAACTTTTTTTTTTTTTTTTTTTTAATTTTAGAAGCAAGAAGGTAGAAACTTAAAAGCCAATTGGTCCCACCACACACACAAAAAAAACAAAACAAAAACAAAAAGGCATTACCATATATGGATAAACCCATTACTGTTTCTTGTTTTTGTTTTTCCTAACAAAATGATACATATGTGCTCAGTATCCAACTACGCAGCATCTTCTGCTCAACTCAACCATTGAATTCTCGCTCTCAAGGAAAAAAAAAAAAAAAAACTCAACCAAGAGAAGAAGAACCATGGGTGGCGCTAGATGTATTTCAGGGGGTTCAAATCAACCCCGACTTTTTATTAAAAAATACTATATATATAATTTTTTTTTACTAGTATAATTTATCATTAAAATTATTTTTGCACACGTGACTTAAATCTTGCACACCCTGATCATAAATCAACTTTTTTTTTTTTCCTCAAATCACTAACTTTATAACAAAAAATTATTATAACATGATAACAATACACATACATGTATCAAACCCTCTGTATTTCCTGAATATTAAATTATATTAAGTTATATTATATTTACACTATACATGCATATATCATACACATTCGCATATATCATACACATACACATCACAATTCACACAAATTACTTTATAACAAAAAAGTAATAATAATGCACATATCATACACATACGCATAACTAACAAATACTCACTCTTTACTCTTAGAATCAGAGATATCGAGATAGTCAAATAGAGAAGAGAGATGAAATGAGATTCAAGCATTTGATTAGTTAAGTAGACACTTAGTGTATTATTGATGTATGGATGTGTGTGGTTGTGTTAGTCAATAATTCATACAATGCAAGTGAGATGAGTTTTGCCATTTAGTTTAAAATATTTTTATAAAAACAATGACAAATAGATAGTGACAATTGCATTAAAAAAAAAATGTTATACAAACTCAATAAAATAAAATGGTCATATCTACCCACATTGACAATAGATAATAACGATTGATAATGAATTATCATGTGATAATTTCAAAATATAAAAACTCATAGAAGGATATTGTAACATTTTATGTATTTGCAACTGTTATTTTATTTTATTTTATTTTTTGGTCGATAACTAAATATATTTAATTTTTCTTTTTATTAAATTTTGTTTACTCTAACTTTCTAAATGACCCCCTAAAAAATATTTCTGGGGCCGTCACTGAGAAGAACAGCTCAGTAAAGTAATTTGCTTTAGACAATCAAGTGAGGATAATGATGAATTCAGCATGGAGAGTAATTTAAGAAAACTGTTTTCCATTAGGGTAGCGTTGATTAGAGACACCAACTTGCACAGACATCCATTCACACAAGTAAAAAACATCTAAAATCATGCCTTGAAAATACGATTTTGTGCTACAATCGTTTCATTAATAACTACCCAAAAAAAAAAAAAAAAAAAAACTTTATAAAGAAAATAAATCCAAAAACGAAGTACGCACTAAAAAACACCCTACCTAAAAAATATATCCATTCTCCTTTCAATAACACATTAGGACTGACTTAAGCATCGAAGCATTGGTGGCCAACACTTGTGTGTGTCCTCTAGTTGACTTCATTTGTAAGAATCCACTCTTCGAGTCTTCTGTGACACCCAACCAAGTATTTAGTTGGCGCCATTTGTGGGAATCAAATATTTTGCCAATGATAAAGGTTGTATAGCTCAAACACGTTCAGTGGACACTCACCAAAATACCACCACCAGGCCGGCAAAGAGCCAGAATGCTTTAGAACGATCCATTAAGAGTAGCTACACTCGAACAATACGTGACACACTTGATCCAGAGTGTGCAACAACTGGTGCATCAAAACCAAGACTTGACTCAGAGTCTTCTCCCTCCTTAGGGAATTCCTCCACACGACCTCAATGAAGAAGAATATATGACGCCCTTGAAAGGACTGATGAGCCACACGGAAGCCACCATCATGAAGTTAAGGCCTAGCCGCAAAAGTCATTGGGCAGAAGAATCATAAATGTCTTCGTATCGGACAAGTTGTCTAAAGAGATTATTGGCGTGATAGTTGAAGCCATGAAAAGGAAGATTTCTACAGCAGTAGATGACTTGGTGCATAACAAAGATTTGCCCTTCAGCCCTGATGTAATGAGGTACCATTTATCTCCAAAAAAAAATGCCTCAAGGTTGTTCCTAACGACATCATATGAAAAGAATTCGAAATTACTTTAAGGGTTCAACCAAAGTACGGTTCAAAATGCTGAAGCTTGGGAAAGTAGGTTCATTCGCCAAGTTGAGAAACTTATTTGTTATTCACTTCATTAGGGTCAAAGACATTGGAGAAAAGCCACTTACATTTACAATATCAAGAAGAATATGGGAGAACCTTTACAAGACCATGTGAGTAGGTTTAATAAAGATATGTTGTAAATGGATGAAGCAAATGAAAAGATAGTTGACTTGAGTAGGAGACTTGCAGACTAGGAATCCTGCGCAAAAGATTCACTAATTACACACAATGAATACTCTCTTGAGTAGCTCCTCATTTGGTTTATGAGTCCAAGTTCTTTTCTTACAAGCAAAGTAAATTTTTGAAAGTCTGTTTAAGAACCCTAGGTTCAGTTATGTAAGACACAATCCGAATTAATCATAAATTTCTCATGAAATTCTTCTAATTAGCTGGTACTGACTCCTAGGTTTTCTATCTTTTTTTTCCTCTTTTTTTTTTTTTATTACATTGTTTTGGTTTGTCCTGCATCAAAGATTAAGATCCTACCTGACTTCCAAAATATCAAACATCATACATGTCTGCATATCAGAGGATCACTAACATTCTATTCTTTTATTTGGATAGACTATAGTTCTTCGACAATAGACAAATTATGTGCATAGGAAAAACAAAATAGGCAAATGAATTAATATGTACATCATCTAAATATACGGTAGTTTCATATATACGGTAGTTTCATTTATACAGTAAACATATATGGATGCACTAGGGAAGATATGAGGGTGACTGGACTTCTAGTGGTATACCAGGAGTAGGCTCTAATACCTGAACATCTGGTATTTCCTTTGACAATAGCTCCTGCATTAGAAAACAATTCAATTCTCAGTTACTTGTCACATTTGCAGGATAAATGTATCTAAGTTTCTAACAGTGTTTAACAAAAAAAAAAAAAAAAATGAGAAATAAGCAAAGATGAGAGAAATTCTGCAGTAATCAAATTTTGAGACTGTTTTTTTGGTAAGTAATTTTTTGTGAAAATACCATACAGAAATGCTAGAATTTCGTGTCCCACTATCCCTCAAACATTCATCAATTGAAACAGAGCTAATTACTGCAATAATCAAATTTCAAGATTGATTTTAGAAAAACTATGGACACAAAAGGCCAAAACCAACTCCCCCGCTCTACCTCAAACTGATTTCCAGTTGAAACAAGAGTTATAAAGCTACACTGTTTTCAGACGAAAGCAAAGAGAACTTAATTGGATTCATAAATCCACTTTGTATTCCCTTGAAACTCCCATTGGAAACCATATCTGAAAATGAGAGGTGAGACATGGCTCTATTACAATGTTAGACATGTTAGAATTATAAGGACTAAACAACGTTAATTTATGTGTTTCTACTTTCTCACTCTCTCCTCTCTCTCTCTCAGAATCACAACATCAATTCCAATGTGATATCTGATCTATGTCTCACCTTTCCTTAACATAACTCATTTTATTCGACAAAGCAACAAGTTTACCGCGTGGAAGTAGTCTTTGTCATCTCCTGAGGTAGTTGTAAGGTAAAATAGTAAAAGGTTCATAAATGCGTAGAAATTGGGAAAAGAAAATTTTGAAACTCAAATAAATGGCATAAACCCTCAACTTCGACTAACTCAACATGGTTATCAAACATTTGGAAAATGTTGAGATAGAGGAGACTTGGTACCTATTTGTTGTAAATGTAGCCAACAAAAAAAAAAAAAAAAAAAAAAAAAAAAACTGCTTGCTGGTGAAAGCTTCTTATTTGTATTCTGAAAGCAATGAAGAAGAGAGGCCCGGCTACCTCAAATTAGTCAGAAATATTGTTTCCGGTTAATTTTTATTGCTGTTTTAGATCGACATGGGTGGATTTCGTAGTTTTTTTATTGAATCGAAGTTGTTTCATTTGGTGGTTGAGGAAGGGGGGAACTTTTTTTGCCTTAAGATTGTTGAAAGGGGGAAGTATTTCATGCAATCAGTTTTTATGGGTAGGAATGCAGCACGTTGGTTAATGCAAAGCTTGGAACACACGGTGATTGGGGTCAACCCCAAACACTTCTTCACGTTCAGGGAAGGAGACGTTGCATACACAGTGCAACGGGGCTTTAACTCGTTTGGGCAATACTTGTTAGTAACAGAGTTAAAAGTTGGCGGGAGGAGAAGATCGATCATTATTCCTGCAGGCAAGGCACAACAAGGTTGGAGGGCCTTTGGAATTGAATTAAGGAGAATGTTGAAACCTTCTCATTATGCGTTGGGTGGTTCAAAAGCTTTCCCGTACAAGTCTAAGTTGGGTTCAGAGGTTCACCCTTCTCGGTCTTTTGTTGAAACGGTTAAAGCGTCTATGCAAGGAAGGAAGCATTTGTACCAGCCCTCCATTAGAGAGACAGAGGAGATTAAAGTAGTGGAGAACACAACGCCGCCTCCGATAGACGAAGCTGGGATGCAGGTGGTGGCTTTTGAAGTTCCGGTTGATAATACTATACCGATTGCCATGGGTGGTGAGGAGGGGAGCCACCGTGGTATTAATGGAGATGCTAAGTTTAAGGAGAAAATCCCGGAACAAAATAATTTCAGATTGAATAATTTGAATTTGAAAGAGTTTGGTTCTGGTAGGGAGCATCAAATTAGGAGGTCTAGCTGGTTAAGGAAAGGTTTGATTGTGGAAGTAAATGAATTTGGTAAGAGGCGGGTGTCTTGGCAACGTTACAGGGGTGATAAGCAAGCTGTAAAGTGGGTGGCACGTGAGGAACTTTCTGCCCAGGTTGGTATTAAGGGAATGGGAAATGGGCTTTCTGAAGCCCATACTCCTGGGTTGGGTTGCTCAGGCCCACTGATGCATAGCCCTTTTTCTTTTGAGGCAGGGGATTGCTCCAAGCATTCCCAATATAAGCCCAGCCCAGGTTCTACGGGCCCAATTGTTGAGGATGGTAAGGTAGAGTCAAGATCCTCAGACCTGAGCTCAATCTCGGTTGGTGCGAGTGATAGTATGTTCCTGGCGAGCTCGGTGCTTGAGTCCCTACCACCAAGGTCGACGGCGATGGCTCCGATGGGTGAATTGGGTTCGAGCTGTTCCGTATCGACACCGGTAGTTCCTGGCGGGAGTGGGTCTAGCATCCAGGTGAGCCCGAGCTGGCTTACCCAGTCCCCCACCTTGCCGGTAACGGCAACGGAAGTGGTCCAGGCCACTGACGAGCTGGGTTCTTCACCTTTAGCTCCGATATGCCCCTCGTTGGAGCCGGCGGAGACGAGGGTGTTGCCTTCAGGGGACCCGGTAGATAAGATGGTGGAGAACTCGTCATCTCCGGCGGCGACGAAGCTAGTGGAGAAGTTGTCATCTCCGGCGGCGACGATAGTTGAGGCTGATGAATTATTGGGTAAGGAGGTAAGGGTGACGGGGCATGAGGATTCTGACTGTAAGGTGGTATTTAATGCCTCTCCTACTATTAGGGAATTGGTCAGTGAGTTGGATAAATCATGGGGTAATTCCAAAGAGTGGATGCTACAATTGCGGGATGGTCGACAAATAGTGATTCCGCTATCTCTATATCGATCTCCAGAGAGTGTGTCGGATTGCTCAGTTACTGATCTAGAGACTGGAACAGACAATGATTCTTTTAGCAATGACGGTCAGATGGTTAGCTGGGCAGAGGACTGTGATGGGTTAGTTGATTCGTTGTCTATTGTTAATGAGGCAGAGGAGGAGTTGTGTGATTTTGATGAGAGGTCGATGATTTGGGAGTGTAGTGGCAAGCCTTTAGTTGTGGTTCCTTTGGCCACAGAAGCTCCTTTGGAGTTGGAGTGTAGTTCTGAGCTGGGGGTTGGGTGTAAGGAGTCAGTTGATGGGAATAATTTATCACAATGGGTAACAAATCGGATTAAGGTTTTTAGAAAATCAGTGGGCACTTCTTTGGAAGGTTTTGAGGAGCAGATTACGGGACTACTGCTAGCTATAGAGGCTAGGAAAAAGAATAAAAAGCTCAAGGCAGTAGATGATCAAATGAAGCATGGCAAGTCGGGGCAGAAAGGTCAGCGGGAGTTGAAAAATTTATTGACCTCTATGAATGTTGAGGTTGGTTCAATGAAATCAAGGATTGCAAGTAAGGAGCGGGCTGTGGTGGTTCATCAATGAATTTGAAGATTATTTCCTGGAATGTTTGAGGGCTGAATGATAGGGATAAAAGGCTTCGGGTTCGTAATATGGTCAGGAGATGGGGGCCAGATGTTATTTGTCTTCAAGAAACTAAAATGGAGTTGATAACTAGAGCTGTGATTCGCAGTTGGTGGAGGGGTCAACATGTTGATTGGTCTTATCTAGGCTATTGTGGAGCTTCTGGAGGGGTGTTACTGATGTGGGATACACGGGTTGTTAATAAAGTGGAGGAAGCTGTGGGGCGATTTTCGGTTTCTTGTAGATTTACAAATGTGTCAGATCAGTTTGTCTGGGCATTTACAGGTGTTTATGGTCCTAATTCTGTGAGAGACAGAAGGTTATTATGGGAGGAATTGTTTGGTTTGAATAGTTGGTGGAATGTTCCATGGTGTGTGGGTGGTGACTTTAATGTGGTAAGGTTTCCATCCGAGCGTTATGGTTCTACCTCCTTTACTGCTGCTATGCGGGAGTTTTCCAATTTTATTTCTGAGCAAGGCCTCATTGATATTCCGCTTCAAGGGGGATCTTTCACTTGGTCTAATACTCGTGAAGTTGCTTCGAAGGCTAGGCTGGATAGATTTTTGTTTTCGGCAGATTGGGAGGATAAGTTTCCATCTGTTTCTCAAAAACGCTTGCCTAGGCTGTTATCTGATCACTTCCCGATTGTTCTGGAGGGGGGTTCCTTTCAAAGAGGTAGGAGGCCATTTAGATTTGAGAATATGTGGCTTCAAGATGAGGGTTTTGTGGAGAGGGTGCGGTCTTGGTGGGAATCTTATAATATCATAGGAGCTCCGAGTTTTGTTTTGGCCAATAAATTGAAGCTCTTGAAAAATGATTTGAAGAAATGGAATGTGGAGGTCTTTGGAAATGTTGAAGATCGGGTGAGAAAATTGTGGCAAGAGCTCAGTGATTTAGAGATGATGGAGGATAGTCGAGCTTTATTGGAGGAGGAAAGGCTGGAGTTGGAGAGAGTTCGAAGTGAATTAGAAAAAGTTACTTTGATGGAGGAAATCTGTTGGAGGCAGAAGTCTAGAGTCCTTTGTATTAGGGAAGGAGACAGGAATACCAGATTTTTTCATCGTATAGCTAATTCTCACAGAAGATTTAATTCCATTGATAGGCTTATGGTGGATGGAGAATTGTCTTCAGATCCGGAGGCTATGGCAGGTTGTATTTCTCATTTTTATAGGCAACTATATGCTGAAACTGTGGATCATAGACCTTTATTAGATGATGTGGAGTTCTCTTGTATCTCGGAGGAAGATGCACTTTGGCTAGATAGGCCATTTGATGAGGAAGAGGTGTTTGGGGTGATTAGTGATTTTAAGGGTGATAAGGCTCCTGGCCCGGATGGCTTTTCTATGGCGTTCTTTCAGTCTTGCTGGTGTATTTTGAAGGCTGAAATTATGGCAGTGTTTCAAAATTTTCATACTCAGGCTGTCTTTGAGAAGAGTCTTAATGCTTCTTTCCTTGCTCTTATTCCCAAAAAGGTGGATGCTGTGGAGATTAAGGATTTTCGGCCTATTAGCTTAGTTGGTGGGATTTATAAGATTATTTCTAAGGTGTTGGCCAATCGTCTTAGAAGGGTGGCACATGGGCTTATTTCAGATTCTCAAAATGCATTTGTGAAAGGTAGACAGATTTTGGACTCTTTTTTAGTTGCTTCAGAATGTATTGATAGTAGATTGAAGTCAGGGGTTCCTGGAGTGCTGTGTAAGTTGGATGTGGAGAAGGCATATGACCATGTGAGTTGGGGTTTTTTAATGTATATGCTGCAACGCTGTGGGTTTTCTGAGAAATGGAGAAAATGGATAATGTGTTGCATCTCTACGGTTAAATTCTCCATTCTGATTAATGGTAGTCCTTCATATTTCTTTGGTAGTTCTAGGGGGATTCGGCAAGGGGACCCCTTGTCTCCGTTGCTATTTGATATTGTTATGGAGGGTTTGAGTCGTATGTTGGATGTGGCTGCCACTACTAGTCAGTTCTCAGGCTTCTCTGTAGGTAGTACGGCTGATAACTCGGTGATGGTGTCTCATCTTTTATTTGCTGATGACACTCTTATTTTTTGTGATGTTGTTCCTACACAAATAGCTTGTTTGAGAGCAATTCTTGCTAGATTTGAGGAGGTATCAGGTTTAAGGATTAATTTAGGGAAATCTGAGTTGGTTCCTATAGGGGTGGTGCACAATATGGATGTTCTGGTGGGGATGTTGGGGTGTAGGCAATCCTCTCTTCCATTGAGATATTTGGGGCTACCGCTAGGAGCTAAATTTAAGGAGTTATCAATTTGGAATCCTATTTTGGAGAAGATGGAAAGGAGATTAGCAGGGTGGAAGAGGTTGTATCTATCTAAGGGGGGTAAGGTAACTCTTATTAAAAGTACTCTTTCCTCCTTACCTACATACTTCCTTTCCCTTCTGCCTTTACCTGGGAAGGTGGCAAATCGTATCGAGAAGTTACAACGAGATTTTTTGTGGAGTGGTATTAATGGTGATTCTAAATTACATTTAGTCAGTTGGGCTCAGGTTTGTAAGCCGCTGCAGGTTGGAGGGTTGGGTATTAGACGATTGAGGAGTTTTAATTCTGCCTTGTTAGGAAAATGGTTATGGAGGTATGGCATGGAGACTAATGCTC
The DNA here is from genome assembly GCF_932294415.1 of Quercus robur. Taxonomy (NCBI): domain Eukaryota; kingdom Viridiplantae; phylum Streptophyta; class Magnoliopsida; order Fagales; family Fagaceae; genus Quercus; species Quercus robur. Next base: position 43,668,026 of record NC_065534.1, on the reverse strand, counting down.
TTTGGAGGAGGGTTATCGAGGTGAAATATGGGAATGATTGGGGTGGTTGGTGCACGAAAAAAGTGACCAGTGCTTATGGTGTTAGTTTGTGGAGACATATTAGGAGTGGTTGGATGAGTTTTTCTAAATTACTTCTGTATGATGTGGGGGATGGTACTAGAGTGAAGTTTTGGAAGCATGTGTGGTGTGGAGATCGTACTCTGCAAGAGGCTTTTCCGGAACTTTATTGTATTAGTAGAACAAAGGATTCTTCAGTAGCGGAGGTTATGTGTTGGTCAGGTGGGAGGATTCATTGGGATGCCAAATTTCGTCGTCCTCCACAAGATTGGGAACAAGAATCCTTTGATCTGTTTATGGATATGGTGTACTCTTCGACGGTACGGGGTTTGGGTCCGGATCAAGTGTGTTGGAAGCCAGCAAGGAGTAAAGGTTTTGAGGTTAGAGGATTCTATCTTTCCTTCTACCCTCCTACCATCTTATCCTTCCCTTGGAAGATGATTTGGAAATCGAAGGTTCCTCCAAGGGTAGCTTTCTTTTCATGGTCTGCTTCCTTAGGTAAGATTTTAACAACAGATAACCTTCGCAAACGACATGTGCTCGTTCTTGATTGGTGCTATATGTGTAAGAATTGTGGGGAGTCAGTGGATCATCTTCTTCTTCATTGCCCCATTGCTTGTGAGTTGTGGTCGTTGGTGTTTTGTTTGTTTGGAATTCATTGGGTTATGCCTCAGAAGGTTATTGAGTTGTTTGACTCTTGGCAGGGGAAGTTTGGACGACATAGAAACATAGAGTTGTGGAGAATTGTGCCTCATTGCTTGTTATGGTGTCTTTGGCGCGAAAGGAATGCTAGAAGTTTTGAGGGTTGTGAACGCTCTATGTTAGAGATTAAGTCTTTTTTTTTACACACTCTACTCGATTGGAGTGTGGTTTTTTGTCATTTTTCTTGTTCTTCCCTTCCTGCTTTACTTGATCGTTGTAATCTTGGTTTTTGATTTATGCCCCCATAGTACATTCCCAATGTACTCGGGTTGGCTGTTTTTCTTTTTTTAATAAAATTTTCGTTACTTATCAAAAAAAAAAAAAATGTAGCCAACAAAAGTGGGTTTATGCAAAATAGAATAAACAATAGCGCAAGGAAGACAAATTTACATGGTTCGGTATTAGGCTTACGTCCACAGATGGTGTCAAGGAGAAAGTTTCACTAAGAAAATAGAGAGATTACAAAGTGGCACAAATGCACTCTGACAAAAGCCCCAAAAGTCAGCTACCGTTTTGTGTTGAAAACCCACACCAAGCAGAAAAAGAATAAACCAGTCTGAAAACAAGTTAATGCTTGCAAACCAACATACTAAGGGAGAACAATCCTATGGGATGCACATCACGTGCGCTGGTGAACCTCATTCTTAAATTCAACTATTCAAGCCACATTTTAACAGAAAGTATATGGTACAACCACAAATTAGACTTAGAAAAAGGTTAAAAAGGTTTCCACTGCTATTATGTCTAGAACAGCAGAAAATTTAATAAAAAAGAAGCAACAATATTGTTCAGAAGCATAAATTATTATACAAGTTAGAAAAATAGTTAAGCGAACAAATTCATAATTTCCTAACAGTTTAAGATTTTAGGACAATCAGTAATTTACCATGGTATTTTAGTAAGTGGTCCAAAGTTCGAACCCTATCTCCACTCTAGCTCCCATTTAAAAAGTTCAAAAAATCCTACATGTTGAGCCCCACTTATCAAGGGGGATTATAGGCCCACAAATGAGGGGGGTGTTAGAATAATGTTTAAGTTATTAAATTCACCATTTCCTAACAGCTTAAATTTTTGGGAGAATCGGTGATCTATCAACACACTACCATAGCTTGCCTAAGAAAAAAAAAATTAAGGAAGAAAGACAGACTACCTTTGTACTGTGCAAGACGTGGGCAAGATGTGGAAATGGTAGGGCTATGCTGGTCACATTCAACTTATAATATGAACTTACTTCTATGGAAAAGAAAAACCACAACCAACCCCCCTCCCCCCCAAACAAAAAAAGAAGGGAAAAAAGGATGGAATGCGGTGTTATTTGATATGATATACTAGTGTAGTAAATAAATCATGAAGAAAAAAAACTTAACACATAAGAGTCATCTAGTCTTTAAAATTGACCTTAAATGATTCTATGGTTCCCTCAGCTTGAATTATACTAGCAAGAAGCCCTTTGCTATCAAGGTCCCCATTTTTCATTGGCACAATGAACCTACAAAATGAGGGAAGGAAATCAATAAAAAAGTTAACTACTATAAAATTATGGTGTTTAGCTGCCCAAGAGTATGCAATGGTTCTGTACTTGGCATGCAGAAGCCTTGCAAGTCGAACTGCATCTTCTTGTCCTGAAACCAAAGTAAATTTAGGCAGAAGTTGCTTTATGACTGGTGTGATAACAATGTCAGCCCTTTCCTTTTCCAGCAAATCCTTGTTGTATACACAGTGGGGTTCATAGTAAAGAGTCAGTTGGCCCTGAGTTGAATTGACAAGATATCTGATCACATATTACATCAAAAGGAATAAACTTCAAGTTAAATATCCATTTAGCTAAGATTATAACATATTAGCGCATAGGGCATACGTATACAAAGATTTATTTCTTGGAAATCAAATCCAGTAGGGTCTAACATTTGAATTCACAACAGCATACAAAAAGTGTGATAAAGTTTTACCCATTCTCAGGGCGCTGCCATGGAGGACCTAGAACTGGCCCTGCAGTAGCCTGAACTCTGACTTTAGAACCGTTTATTGCTTCAATAACAGAGCTCTGACCAGGTTCTATGTATGTGACCTGAAAATTCAGGAACTAACTTTGAAAATTGAAATGGAAATGCTTCAATGGATCAACACAGTAATGAGTATGATTGCTATGTTATCTCATATGTCAGTGCAACATGTTAAATATAAATGCACATTCAGACATTCACAGGAATGGTAATAATAGATCTTTCCATTTACCATTAAGAAGCATATTCTGTGGAATAAAATCTGAGAATATTACTTAAACTCAAATTTTCCTAATTGCTTATGATTTTGGTTGGCTAATGAGGCACCATAGATTTTTCTCATAAAAACTGAACTTACTTGTGAAATTTACAGGAAACAATTTGGAGGAAGATACAAGAGAACGGACCTTGAAAGTTGTGAAACTTTTATGCCATTCTAGATAAGGGACAATATCAAATGACAAGAAATTACAACTTTCCTTTACTCTCCAGCATTCTTGTCCCATTTAAATACTGCCTACATACAGAAAATTGGCTTCTTTTCATAATTTACACCTTTCAAGCATCATGCAATATACATCTTCAAAAATCCCATGATGAAGATATAATAGGGCACTGTTAAGGTGTCCAGTTGGAACTGGTTCGCAGCCTTTTCCATCATGATCAAGCTCAAGTATTCCAGCTGACTACATAAATTAATATTTTAGATAACTATGTCTTCTTCTTTTTTTTCTTTTCTTTTTTTTCTTTTCTTTTTTTCATTTTAAGCTTTAGAAATTTATTTAATTCTTTAGCTTATTTGTGCTATGCTCTTCTTCCAGGGGAAGAATATTAAATAATTTGAAAATACAAAATATGCTTCTTCTAGGAAACTTACTACTTTCAATAAGGCCTTATTGGGGAAATGGTTGTAGCGGTTTGGGAAGGAAGAGGATCGGTTATGGAGGAGGGTGGTAGCTTCAAAATATGGGGAATATTGGGGGGGATGGACCTCAAAGGTGGGTAGGGGAGTTCAAGGGTGTGGTTTGTGGAGAAGTATTCACATGGGATGGGAGGATTTTAGCAAAAATTGTCAGTTTGTTGTTGGGTTGGGGAATAGAGTGAGGTTTTGGCAGGATGGGTGGTATGGGGATCAACCTTTTCAATTGGCTTTCCCAAGGCTGTATGGTATTGCCATTGATAAGGAGGTATCTGTAGAAGCTTCTTTGTCAAGGTAGGGGGCGGAGGATAGAAGAATTTGGGATGTTCGTTTTATTCGAGAATTTAATGATTGGGAGATGGATGAAGGGCTGCATTTTCTTCATATATTGGGAGCTAATACTCCTCCAATGGATGTGGGAGACCGGATGAGATGGAAGTTGAAGCCTAATGGGGATTTTGACATCTGGTCATATTATAACAAATTAAGGGACTCTCCCTCAATTGTCTTTCCTTGGAAAGCTACATGGAAAGCAAAGGCCCCTAGGCGAGTTTCCTTTTTTGTTTGGTGTGTAGCTTGGAATAAGATCCTAATGGGTGATAACCTGAGATTGAGGAGATTGGTTTTTGTGGACTGATGTATTATGTGCCAACATTGTGGAGAGACGGTAGCCAACTTACTTCTTCATTATGAGAGGGCTTATCGGTTATGGAGCTTTGTCTTTATAACTTTTGGCTTGTCTTGGGTTATACCTAGATCGATCCCAAATTTGATTTTTAGCTGGTGGAATTGGTTAGGGAAGCACTCATCTCAGATTTGGAATTTAGTTCCACTGTGCATCCTTTGGTGTATTTGGAAGGAATGGAATCGGCGGACTTTTGAGGATTTGAATAGTTCCGGTAATTAGATGCTTGCTTCTTTTAGTGGAACTCTTTTTGATTGGTCTCGGGCATGGGAACTCACGACTAGTGATTCTCTCCCTTCTTTCCTTAGCTCTCTTTCTCTTTGTAATTAATTTGTTGATTGGTTTTCATTTTTTGTTTTTTCTCTGTTTTCTTCTTCTTGTATTTTCTGGGTTTGCTCTATGTTCTTCATGCATAGAGTAGCCTTTCGTGTATATAACATTCTTACTTATCAAAAAAAATAAAAAACAAAAAACTCTTCACTTGTTTCACATAAAGAAACGACATCTTTATGGCATATTAGCTGATCAACGAACACATGAGAATTTAAAATTAATATTGCAATGAAGATCTACAAATTCAATAGCATAGGGAAGTTATTTGATTTCCAGGGATTTAACAAAAAATGAGGTTCCAGATAGAGCAGCATGATTAAGAAGGATTTAAAATTGCATGAAAAGGAAATCAAGAAACAAGCCAAAACAATCACACAGGGAACAAAGCCAATGAGCCTCAATTGTAAGCCAATCTCTTCATACCCCACTTAATGAGAGAGGTTTCGCAAAAAAGAGTAGAGTTCAAGACACACCCTAGATACAAACAAGTTCAATGAATTCCAATATGATATAAGTACCGATTAAGTGTAAAATTTTAACCAAGAACCATCATGCCAATGTTGATGTGCTAATTTATCTTTGGGCATCCATGAAGAATGTTTCAATTGTTCATACATGAATTAAACAGAATATGAAAATTAAAGACAAAATCAGCAAAAAGTCCAAGCTACGATATATACGTACATTGCTGAAAAGGGGATCCAGCAGTGGCCTAGCATTTGGAGTTGCTAAGACTTTAAGATTTGGGAACTTTATAGAGAGCGGTCTCAAGGTATTCAAGTGGCAGTGATCATCAAGGCTTTGCGTGATCAGCAAGCAATCGATTTCAGGAAGATCACTAAGCTGCACAAAGTTTCATACCAGTCACAATAATTCTGTTAATTCCCACAAAAAACTTAACAAAAAAAAAAAAAAAGGATACCTGGAAATTCTTAATGTATTTCTTGGCTGCATCATAAAGCCAGGGAATTCCAAAATCCAAATTACCCACCAAGATTGGATCGACCAGTATTTTCAATCCATCCACATCCCACAACCAAGAATTTCCCTAAACAAAGAATAGTTACTACATGAACGATAATAAAAAGCTTAAGCAAAATTAAGAAAGACCCAGATGAAAAAAACGAAAACCCACCTCTAAGTAAGTGAGTTTGAACACATCAGTGCCAGAAAAATTCGACCCAACTGCGTTCTCTTCAGAAACTACAGCAGAAACAGTCCTATTCAGCCTGCAAGTAAAGTAAAATATCACTAATACTACTTGCATCTCTCAATATGAACTGCAAAGCTAAACACACATATCAGAGAGAGACCTGGGAGTGGAGAGCTTCAATGCGTTGGAACTTGTGCTAACATTTGAGATTGAACGAGTAAGTGAAATTGAGGATAATAAGGGTGTTGAGATTCTACTTGGTTTGCACAAGTGAGGAAGAGAGTTGCACTGAACAATATTGGCCATGTGTGAGTGTGAGTGTGAGTGTGAGTGTGTGATGCTAGTTCCGCGTCTCATGTCATGTCGTTCCCGCTAATGCTAATTACTATTAGTGACTGCCTCTTTGGCAAATTTTTAACCACTCAAAATTCCTCAACGCGCAATCCTTCATTTTTCTTTTAAATAAATCAAAATAGATTTCATTCTACCACTTGCCAATTTACACGATGCAAACCGGTCGGGTTGGGCCAAGTCAAACACGAGGCAAGTTAAACCGATCAAGAGTTAGATCAGGTTCGGATTAGGAACATATAGAGCCTGTTTGGGTAAGCCTTTTTCATCACTTAATTTCCGTCACTCAATTTTCATCACTCATCACTCATTTTTTCACACTCATTTGGCAACATCACTTTTATTTTCATCACTCAATTTTTTCACACTATTCATGGGTCCCACACCTGTCAGCAGTACAGTTTTTTTTTTTTTTTTTTTAGTACCCAACTCACCGAAGCTAATATATATATGAACGGCTAACCCAGAAAAAAAAAAAAAAAAAAAAAAAAAAAAAAAAAAAAAAAAAAAAAAAAAAAAAAAAAAAAACCTGAACGGCTAACCCAGGAAAAGAAAAAAAAAAGAAAAAAAAAATCAAAAGGTAGTCAAAAGTTGCGGCTGTGGGTCCCTTATGTGTGTTTAATTACAATATTGTCATTGAGTTATGAGTTATGGAAACTGAAAACAGCCAAAAGTTGTTTTTAGTTTCCATAACTCATAACTCAAAAAACAGAGAATTGAGTGATGGAAACAGAGTTATGGAAACAGAGTTATTATTTGCCAAACAAACTTTTTACTATGGGTCCCACCATTTTTGAGTTATGAGTTATAGAAACAGAGAATTGAGTTATCAAAAAACTCAATCCAAACAGCCTCATAGTCTTTAACTCTTAGTTTCTGTTTGGTTGGAAGAGTGAAAAAGTGGGAGAATAAAAAATTAGTAGAAAGATAGAAAATATTTAGTTTTCTCGCATGTGTGTTTGATTGGAGGGTGGAAAACTCTTTTATTTGGTTGAAAAGAAAAGTGGGAGGATAAAATGTAGTTTATATAAATTGACTATTATACCATTGTTACATAATAGGTAAGAAATAGATTTATTTGTACTCATTAAATAATATAAAATTTACCAACAATTATATTTTTTAATGAAAAGTGTTACGTCCACAACATTTTTCGCAATACTTTCACAATAAAATTTATGTGGAAAGTTGTTACTAGTTCTAATTTAAACCCCACTACTGAAATTATTTTTTTACTCACCAATATTAACTAATAACAATATTTTACTTAAAATTTATTTTGAAAATATTGCGGTAATATTTTCCAATTAGGATTTTTTATTCATTATATTATTTCTCCTTTCTAGCCTTCATTTCATTCATACGTTTTTATTTTCTTTTCTTTTCTTTTCTTTTTCTTTTTTCTTCTTTTTCTCCTCCACACACGTTGTCCTTATATCTATCCCCCTTCTTTTATCTTCTTTTTCTTTCTCATTCAAGAACGTTCCAGCACTAGCAGGCGCAACTCTCATTCTCTCTTTTTTTTCTCCAGCGCTCTCTCTCTGGTTTTTTTTTTTACTTGATTCCAGAACGGGGTATTTGTGTAAAAGTGTTGTGTGAGCACTTTTCTCTCCAGCCTTTTCCTCCTAATTTGGGAGGATTAAAATTGTGGGCCCGAGAGAGAAAACTTTCTCCCGGGTTTTCCTTCCTCCCCATTTTCCTTTTTTTGCCAAACAGTGAAAAACATTGTTTTCCACCCTATTTTCCTTCCTTTGTTTTCCATCCTCCCTATTTTCACCCCAACCAAACACAGTGTTAATGGGTTGCAAGTGAGTCAGGTCAACCGAGTTGTAGGTTGAATTGAATATATTATGGTTGACTTGTATATTTTTACATGCAAAATAATAATATTAATAAATATGATTATATTTATATTGTCTTATCTTCCATTCATTACAAATAAGAAAATAAATAATAAATTACTCCAAAAACAAAACCTAAATGTCGTGGACCATAATTTTTTTTAGGAATATGATATATTGTTAAGAATCAATACATTGTATTGTCCGATTTGAATATGATATGTGAAACCTTAAAAAAAAAAAAAAAAAAAAAAAAAAAAAAAAAAAACCTCGCTTTAGAAATGAGTTGGGTGGGTTGGATATTTTTCTTCAGGTCCAAGTCCTAGTTCGGATTAGATTTTGCCAAGTCTACTTGGCATAATCCTAATTTAATTGTTACAATATATAAGGAGTGAAATTCAAATCATGATTTTACTTATTAAAGGGAAGAGCTACAAGACTCTTGGTAACTTCACACATGTTGATAGAATCTTAAATAAAAAATTTAAACTCAGTATGGAGTTTTTATTTTTATTATTATTTTTTATATTTGTCTATTAAGCAAATAAGACAAACGTAAGTCCAAATTTAGGCTCGATTGTTAAACAAGCTAAGTTCAAACATAATAATTTGTTTATGAATAAGCTCATGCATACGAGACTTGATTTAAATATGTAGAATATTATAGTATATACTTATATGTAGATATGTATAAAATAAATATACTTACGTAAACTTGATGTTGGATTATATATGTTTGTTAACAATTTTATAAAATATCAAGCCATTATTTATAATTTTATTGATAATATAAATAATCCATTTCGTAGTAAAAATAATATAAAAATTTTAACAATTGGTGAATCCAATTTTTATAAGTTCATAGATGAAAATTATTCTATCTACACAAATAATATAATTTTAATTATAAATTAGTTTTTAATTATTAGTATACATTTGTAACATGATAAAAAATTTTGATCGGGTGTTTATTATATATCGAAGAAGAATAATACTCTAGTAGTTCATGGACAAATTTAAGTTTGTTCAATAAAAAATGAACCACACTTGACATGTAATCTTGCTCATTGATGAGCTTGAGCTCAACTTGTGTTTGAAAAAAGTATTAAATTAACGATCATAAACTTTTGTTTCTCAAATCCACGTAATCCTTCTTCATTTTTCTTAGAACAGGTGGGGGGTAATTCAAACCTAACTTTTCTCTATATGGATAACTATGCAATATCTCTAAAGTTAATAAGCTCTTGGCTGTGGACTCATTATTTCAATGTATGTTTCCTTAACATCTTCTTATTCCCAAGAGTACAGTTGCCTGATTATCAAAAAAAAAAAGATTAAAGTTGTCTTGACATTATAGTTTTCATAGTGTTAAAAATTGGGTCGAGTTTTGTGCAACCCCCCACCTCTGGAACGTTCGCATTGGTCATGTATTTTCATTTAAGTAAAATTGTAAAATTTATCTTATAATGATATATGGGAGAAGTGGCATAGCCACTAGTGAAAATGCTTTTGTAAACATCATTTGCTTGTTCTTCAATTTTATTGTGCATCATTCGGTTTGTCCTGTGTCATAACCATTTCTCTTTTAGAGTCCTATATAAACCTAACTTGGAAAGGGTACTATTACACTATGTTTGGTAGTTTGAGGGGAAAAAATGTAAAATTAAATTGCCCATAATGTCACAGATTTATAATGTGCCTTAACATTTTAAATAGATTCTACTCTTAAAAAGATTACAGTTATGCCATACTTCTAGTAATGAAGTGTTCCTCTATTACTTCTTTTTTTTTTAAATAACTAAAGTTCATTAATCAAAATACCCAGGTGTAGTGTACCTCTATTACTATTCTGCAATTGAGAGAGAGAAAGAGAGAGCCTGCTAAATTATGCAATTTACATAGCAATTGTAGTCCATAAAACTCCAAGACCAACTACTAAGCAAGCCTAAGGACCTCAGCCACTATCTTAATGAACAGAGACCAGAAAAAATGTGTTTTAAGAGAATTTTGTATAAAAAATTCCACCCATCAGTCGCCAAACTGAAAAGACTGAGAACACCAAGAAGCTTCTGGAATGAAGACAGGTTTTTTGTATAACACTTCTCTGTACAATTATAGCTTGAAAGCAAGTTCTCTCTCCCATCTTTTGGGATTATATGGTATAATACTCACAATTTTGTTACCTTGGGGTAGCGGCAACTCATCACCGTGAGGGATCTTCTCATGCCAGACAAATTCATTCTCATGCTCGAATTTCCTAAGCATTTCAGAAACATCATCAATTTCCTTTCTGAACACTGATTTCCACGACTCTTCCCCTGGCATCTTCTTTGTAATGTTGCTCAGTGCAAGACGAAGAACTCCAACTGCAACCCCAACTTGGCCAGCAATCTTCAGACCATCAGCCAAAAATTTCTGACTTCTTAACTCATGTAGGGCATTGCAAGAAAATATAAATTCCTGCACAGACCAGAAAGAGAATCAATGACCATCTATCAACCACATAGTAAAAAGTCTACTATATATACTGCTCTCATCCATAAATGGAGAAAGATCACATGTATTGTGTGCCTGTGTATGTATAAGATTCTCTAAAACTTTTGAGTGCAAAATTAAAGAATATGTGAATTGCACCATCAAAGCCAAGAGGCTGCTGTATGAAAAAGTGTAAAGGAACTGCAATAGTTCAATTAGTCTGGTATCAATATTATGAAAATAAATAACTGCCACTTTCCTATGGATGATTAAAACCACTTTTCATTGGATCCAAGTATGAGTCCAGCGATCAATAAACAGTATCAGCAGAATTTATAATAATAATAATAATTAATAATAAAAGCCTCCCTCAATGCATGCAGCTCAGAACTCATAATATGTCACAAACTAAATGGGGTTCTTAATAATAATAAGTTCATGCAAATATATCCTGTCCCAAAGAGATGGAATAATCACCTAATAAATAAACAAGCTGGTAAGACATTCTCATAAAATGAAATAGATGGGATAATTTGATATGTACTTTGCAGAAGCTTATTTCATGACACTTGGAAAATGCAGTTTCCTCTACGTTAGGGAAGTATCATAAATTCATCGAGCAGAAAACTCACGGACAAGGACAATCTAGAGATTGTTATAGCATGGTAAATTAGATACCAAGACAATAAACTTCCATGTTGTTCTCAGAATACTGAAGAGAAACAGAGGAATATGGTCAAAATGCTCAGCAAAGAAAACCATACATAAGCATTCTTTTCCCCAATCAAATCAAGCCAGCCTTAGCACCAAAACTAATCATTCAGAAGTTCTAAATGTTAGCAATTTAAAACAAAGTAAACTGGCACAAACAAGATCCAATATTTTGCTCAACTCAGATTAGGCTCATAAACATGTAGATTGGATCCAACTTGTCATTGACATGCAACACTATGGATCAGATGCTCAGGCTCAGCTGATAGAGTTTCTGTAGGCTGAACTTAAGTCAATTTGACTTAGACAGATACAATAATGTGAATGGCCCAAAAGAACCACCAAACTGTGTCACAAGATTACAAAAGCAAATGTAGATCCAAGCTTGTGAATAATGGTTATAAATGACTATGTAATAGTAAAAGGTTTCCCTACTTTCTATGGTTTTACTACTTTCATACTCCATTATTAACCTTCAAATTTCTCTTATATCCTCCTAAAAAAGATGTAGAGTAAAATTATCTCAGTTAAGTTGTGTAACTGGATTCCATATAAAAGCAATACAGGCCACTCAAATACACATTATATTATGACACGAGTAACACCAAATAGTGATGGCAAATTCTGTTTTCACCCACAACATTCAGATCAAACAAGGTCCAAACAAAAAGTTCTCATTAAAAAAGTTCAAGTTTAAACAGATTTGAGCTATTGAACATATAAATCACTTTTCATTCTGAATCATTCAATTCAAATAAATCAACCCATCTATCAAAGTCTAAATGTACTTTCTTGCCCATTAAAAAGAATAGCATACAGAGAATCCAAATCCAAGCTACATATAGAGCAATACAAGTTCATATGGTCAATCATTTATTTCTAAATCAAGCACATCACTGGCAGAGTTAGTCTCTTTTTTTTTCAGGGACTGAAAGGGCAGGGGGGGGGGGGGTATATTTTAGAAAAATTACAGGAGGGAAGGGGGTGTTTTTAAAAGCCAGGGGACCCCCCTCCCTCTTCCAGTGGCGCACATGTTTCTGTGTATACTGTATAGTTCGTGTCTTTATAACTGAGCTAAGATTTAGGGTGGAAACACATAGTTGAATGGTGGGTTTACGCAAGTGAAAGCTATATTTATCACTAATAACTTGGCAGATCATATAACTTTCAACTAGCTATAGTTACCCATATATATAATGGGTACGGTAAATAAAACATCTCAGCTTACCTCAAAGGGGCCTGTCTTTTTTTGGGTAATTCAGCTTTTATTCATTGAAACAAACACAGATTACAAAGGGAAATCCCAAAATAAACCAGCATAGGAAAACCTCCCTGCTACAGCAACAAGCCCAAACAAATGGCAAAGCAAAACACACTAACAACTAAACAAAACATCTATAAGGCATCCAAACCAGCACCTTTAGCACAGTAGCACATAGACTAGCACTTTGGCAAAACACAACAGCAGAGAATTCCAAGGATCAAATTAAAATACTACTTGGATCAATCCCCCAATTACAACAGCTGGTAGCATTCAAAACTGACTTCTTGAACTTGGTTTTAAACCCCAGCCTAGCTTTGACATCCTTAATGACGCTTCTCTTTAGCTACTCTTCAGTCAAAATTCTATCTTCATGAACTATGGCATTCCTTTGCAGCCAAATGTGGTAGACCGTTGCCCACCAAGCAAGAGCAAGTTTGCAAGCTATTACTCTCAACCCCTTCCCTTTTAACTCTCTAGCCCCCCAAGCAATCAAGTCCTCCCACACAAACTCAGCATTTGAAACTAGACACAACTTCATCATGTCATCCCAAATTCTTCTAGTGAAAGAACATTCAAAGAAGAGATAATCTCTACTTTCAAGACAATTTCTACAAAAAAACACATAGGCTATCACCCAAGTAACCCCCACTTGGCCATTCTATCTCATGTGGACAGCTTGTTGATTACAACTAACAAACCAATAAATGAATGCTTCGGGATAGTTAAATGAAACCAAAGCAACTTCCACCACTCAACTTCACTAGATTTATCTCTAATCTCAGCATATCTTGCAGCACAAGAAAACTTCCCAGATTTAGTAGCTTGCCAAAGGGCTTTGTCCTTGTCTTTAAGCTCAACAAGGAATAGTTGACTCTGACTGGTTACAAGGGCATCAAATCTAGCAAGCCTCCAAATCCATGTCTTATCTTTCAACACAAAATCCATTTTAGCTTCAGGATAACTTGCAGCATCATAAATGACACGAAAGCCATATCTTTGAACCAATGCCTCAGCAGGATGCCCAAGGTCATGCCAAAGAAATATAGTTTTCCCATCCCCCACCTCAAACCTAATAAACTTCCTTGCTCCATCCCTCAAATTAAGAATTGCTCTCCAACTCCAAGTACATTCTTGTGGAATTTTTACAGTCCAAAAACACTTACCTTTGAGAAGATTTGCATGAATCCAAGCCACCCAAAGAGATCCAGCATTAGTAAACAAGCTCCAAATGTGTTTCGTTATAGCAGCTCTATTCCAACTAGCAACTCTTTGCAATCCCAGCCCTTCCTCTCTTTTAGGTAAACAAACTTTTTCCCATGCTAATTTAGTTTACCCTTTGCTAGTACCCTACCCTTGCCACAAGAAATGACTGAAATTCTGCTCCAGTTTTGATGACCTTCTTAGGGAGAATAAAGTTACTTGACCAAAATCTTTGTATACAATATGGAACAGATTGAAGGAGTTGTAACCTGCCAGCAAAAGATAGTTTCCTTGATGACCACGATTTGACTCTACCTTGAATTTTATCAATAAGTGGCTGACAGTCCTTCAACCTTAAACTACCAGAGATAAGAGGTAATCCCAAGTATCTAACTGGAAGAGTACCCTCCTTAAATTGCAACACATCCAGAATTTGCCCTTTTACATCTTGAGGCACAGCTGAGAAGAAAACTTCACTCTTGCTTGGATTTATATCCAAACCAAAGGCTACTTATAAATTCTTCAAGGCCCTCTTTTACTAGATTTATTGTGGGAAGATCAGCAACAGTAAATATGAGGAGGTCATCAGACATACATCCATTACACCATTAAGCCATGCCCCCTAGGACCTCTACTAAATCACAGGCCACCATATCTTTTTTAACTTCCTCAATCAACCCTTTGGGCCTTCCTTGCAAAGCCTCACTTAACATCTAGGAGGCACGGACACGGACACAGGTACAACACAATGACAAGAGTGATTTCTAAAAAATTATAACCTGAAATAGCCAGTACGACAACGGTATTACATAGGTACAACACGGATACAACACGAGTACAGCACCCTAAATGAAGTGTCCGTGCTTCCAAGCTTAGCATTGCCCATAGTCAACCCATATTAGGTGACCATTCCTCTACTTGTCCCCAAATTGCACTACTAACATTTTACAAATGCATTCATTTATTATTTTTGATAAATTATTATTCTATCCTTTATTGTTTTGAAACTTGTTATTTCAGCACATGCTCAAATGGTAGACCTACTTTCTTTTTTCTTTTTTTCTTTTTTTTACAACCAACCATTTTGGACCACAAAGCACAGCTAACCATAGAGACATCTTATCAAATATTGCTCGTAGTTTCTTGAGCAAATTTTTTTTTAATGGACTTAATAGTTAGTTTGGCATTGCCTTTCCGCCACAATTCCTTCGGATAGAATCACAATGTAAGAGCACTAGCATTGGGGGGTGTAAAAACCCCCCTATTGCTATTTTAGCCACCAAGACCTAGAAATAGAGCTTCATCTGGGTATGGGAATGCAAAAAAATTTTAACATCCGTGAACAGTAAGGTTGTGTACATACAACCTTACTGTTCATCAGATGTTAACCAAAAATAATATATTTTATTCCTTTTTTTCTCTCTCTTCTCAATCTGCGTTCTCTATCCCCTCTCCCTTCTCCCTTCTCTCTTCTCTCTTCTCCCTCAGCCCCTCTCACTCTCTGCATCCTTGGAATCCTTCTTTCTTTGATTCCTTCTTTTTTTGTTTTCTTTTTCCCTTGTAAATTATAGTTTGCTCACTGTAATAGAAATAGATAGTTGTGGTTGTCATTTGGTGGGTTTGGGTTGAAGTTTGGTTGGCGTTTGAGTTGGATTTGGGTGGTGTTTGGGTCGGCATTTGGGGAGGCGACTGGGTGGTGTTTGGATCGGCATTCAGGGTGGTGTTTGGGTTGGCATTTGGGTGGAGATTGGGTCAGAGTTTGGGTCGGCGTTTGGGGTGGCGATTGGGTGGTATTTGGGTCGGCATTTGGGTGGAGATTGGTCGGAGTTTGGGTGGTTGGATTTAGGTCTAGTGGTTGTGATTTGTTCCGATGGGTTTGTGGTGGATGGGTCACGATGAAAGCAATTGCTTGGTTTAGAGGAATGGAGGTCGGTAACAGTGTTGTTGTTAAAAGCAAGCTTAAGGTGTGCTTAAGCGCAAAGCATAGAGCACACAGCCCTTGGGGTTTTTTCCCTCTAAAGCGAGGCACCCTCACAAAAGTGCACCTTTAGAGCTTTTTTATTAAGCGCAAAGCACACTTTTTTGAGCTTTTTGTATTTTTTTTTTTTTTTTAAATCCTGATTTGATTTTTAGCCATTAGATCTAAATATGTTTGATATAAGCCACTAATTTAATATATTAAAAAAAATAGTGTGGTGTGCTACCACACACCTAATAGATGATAGCAATGAGTGGTTGACTAGAAGAGCAGGAGAAGATGAACTAGATGAATTTGCTAAAGATGATCTTGCGTTTGATGATGATATTTTGACATGGGATAGTGTTGCTAGAGCTTCTAGAGTTGAAGAAGAAAGATTCATCTTGAGATCAAGAATGGGGCCCCTAGGGCAAGCAACAAGTTCAAGTTCTAGTTCACAACATGCTCCTCATGATGGAGATGAAGATGATGAGGAAAATGATGTGGCCTACAAATCTTGTGATGACAATGATGATGGTCCCTTGCTTAATGAGGATGACAATGATTATGTAGATTAGGATCGTATTGCATATTTGCATTGATTTTGTTAGGCAAAGATAACATTACTCAATGTTTTAAAAATGGGACCGGAGACAAAATCAGATTTGCCTCCGGTTCCCGATTTTTACTGGTTTTGACCAGTTTTTCCCAGTTTTAGGCATTTTTCGGGACTGGACTGGTCTCCGGTTCCCAGTTCAACTTGTCGAACCAGCGGTCCGGTCTGGTTTTTAAAACCTTGACATTACTTAACATTCTAGTACTTTTTAGCCTTTGCCTTTTTGGTTCTATACTTCTATTTTGATTCAACCATGTTTTGTAATCATGGCCATCAAATATCATGGTTGCATATATTTTGTAAAGCACAAGAGAATTATATAAATGTTATATAAATTATATAAAATGTTTTATTGTATTTTATATGATTAATTGATCACTTGATAGTTGTATTGACCATTAATAATTTTTCTTTAATTTTTTTTTTAAATGCACTTCACATCGATCAGGCGTGCGCTTGCACTTTGCGCCTAGGCTCCAGGAGGCCTCTACGTTGCGCTCAGCGCTTTTAACAACATTGGTCTGTAAATCAAACTGACGGTGAGTTTGGTTTTGGATTGGACCGACAGTGAGGATGGACTTTTTCAATGGTGGGTTTTGCTTCGGTGGTGGTTGTTGGCTTGTTGCTTCGGTGGTGGGTGTTGGGTACTTGGGTCGGGTTGTGGGTTTGTGGTTCAGTGGTGGCTGGTTCGGTGGTGGCTGGTGTTTTTGGTGGCAATTTTTTTTGGTAATTTTGGTGGTGATTCTTGTGAAGAATTGGTGTTTGTGGTTGATGGTGGAAGGTGGTTGTGTGGGTTTACTGGGGAGAGAGAGGAAAGAGAATTGAATTTTTTTATATTATTTAATGTTGTAGTTTATATTATTTTAATGAGTTATATGTAAAAATAGAAACTAGGATATAGGGTGAGTTGTAAAATAAGATGGTAAAATAGATAAAGTAGGTTTTAAGGATGTAAATCGGATGCTAGTGCTCTAAGAAAGCTAATTCTACTTTGATCATCTCATGTTATTTTCAACTGGGAATGGAAGACCATTTGACCAATTAAGCTTAAGTAAGAACTTCAATTGCGAGACAGAAAGCACAAAATTAATTTATTCTAAATCAAGAATCAGATATAACCAAGAAAAATTACCAATAGCCTTACATACCACAAACCGTGAAGAAATGTCTTTGCACTCTCTAGTCTCTTTATATAACATGTCATAGGCCTCGTCAAGTAACTGTGTAACACCATAGTGTAACTTTGCCAAGAGCCCTACAGTAGTCCCTTTTTCTTCAGCCTTCCTTATAGTTGCTGCCTATTACATTTGCATGATAACATCAATTATCACAAAAAGGCACCTGATCGTAACACTTTATTATGAGAAAATAAACACCTCCCCCTTCCCCTTTTAAGTAATAATATTTCAAAAATGGTTCAACAAATTTCCATGCCATGATTCTCTGATGAATATCCAAAAAGGAAAACAAAAAATTGACATCCAAATAACTAACCTGGGCCTCTGCCATACAAATGAGGCTCATGACAGTGGACACAGATGAGATTGCTTCTGGTGGCCTTTCTGCAGGCAATGCAGGCTCTAACATGGGAAGAACCTCATGAGCCAGATGATGATAAACTCCAGCAGCTTCTCTGAATAAGGTGGCAGACTGCACCAAATCTATGACAATGCAAAGGAATTAATTAAAACTATAGCCACTGCACACGTTTGAGCGTGATAAGAAGGTGATGGATTACTGCATACCTGTTGGCAGAACTTCCAAAGCCCTCTCTCGAAGGATTGCACCATAAAGAAAAAGGGTCATACCAAGCTCAAACCGTAAGCTATCAATTTGAAAAAATCTTGGACCCCTAAGGTTAAAGAAAGAAGATGAACTCAGAGAACTAGCCCATCGTATCTTCAGATCTGAAGTCCATCGAAACATCTTCCAATCGCTACTAACCAAATCTGCATGGAAAATCAAATTTTCCAGTAACGGCAGATACTCTTCAAGCTTGTGAAGGTCCTGATGCATTTAAAATAAATAAAGAATAGAATAAGCACAACACACTTAATTCTGCCAAAGACTGATAACTTTTTTTTATAGGTAAGAATAATGATATTATTAAAAAGACTACTTCACACTAAAACAAACACGAAGCAGACAAAAGGAATATAGCAAAGACAAAATACTTAATGTACAAAAAGAAAGAGACTATAAAAAAACTGGAAGATGTGAATCCCCACACACAGGACTAATCGAACAAAGTGGCTACAGACGAGGCAAGAAGCTGATCAGCTGTGCACTCCAATCCCTCAAAAGTGCGCCTATTATGCTTCCCTCCAAATGGTCCACATCAAGCACAAAGGAAACAAGTTCCAAAAAACCACTCCCTGGTAAGATCCAATAGACCGCAAGAGTCTTGAAAACAAAGTTCCATAACTGATACGCAGCCCTACACTGAAAAGGGATCCACTACAAAGGCACGGCACGGCACATACAACACAAATCCACTAAAATAACACCGCTTACTTCTGCCAGAGACTGATTAGTCTTACTAATGGCATGCAAATCAAACAAATGAATATGGCCTAAACTAAACTACATTCAACCACATGAATTCATCAAGTAACATTACTACACTGTCAAAAGTTACACGAATGTTTTAAGGTATGCAAGGTAGCCCTTTAAACATATATATGCTATCAATCGAAAAAAGAAGTAGTAACTGTTGTTGCTAGCTATCTATATATGCTATCAATTGAGTCCCTGTATGTTATTTCCCTAACCAACAGAGCACGCACGCACGCACACTAGTTGGATACCTGCTGAAGGGGAGACGTGAAGCCACCATACATTTCTCTGGCAATAGCCTCCGTAACAAAACTGCTCTCATTGATAGACTCTTCGATCACTCTTCGCTTTGAGCTCAATTCTTTCAATTGCTCCAGGGTTGCAGAGTCACGCGCACCATATACATCCTCAAACACCATCTGATTTAAATTAAACAATACTACTTTCGATTCATACTTATATATCAATTAATTACAAACCCTAAAATTTTATTCAATTTTTTAATTTTTACCTCCTTAGTTTTCATCTTCACCAGGTCGGGAAACTGGAGCATCATCTTTTCACACTCTGATCTGTTCTGATGATTGCTTCTCCGATCACAGATACGAAGAACAAGTAATATTATTATTATTATTGAATAAGAAGAAGCATTGTTTTGTTATTCTGA
Source organism: Quercus robur (assembly GCF_932294415.1). Classification (NCBI taxonomy): domain Eukaryota; kingdom Viridiplantae; phylum Streptophyta; class Magnoliopsida; order Fagales; family Fagaceae; genus Quercus; species Quercus robur. The sequence goes on along the minus strand of NC_065534.1, from coordinate 43,648,536 downwards.
GATGGGATAAAAAAAGTTTTGTGAGTGAGGGAACCAAACACAGCATGTAGGGAAGAAGTGATCACAAATCCAACTCTGTCTTTGTCTTTGTGGAGGAAGTGACCCATTTTTGTTTTTGTTTAATTATGGGTCGGGTCGGGTCGTGTCGTTTTCAACTATTCTATAACTATTAATTCAGTATTCACTGTTTCTTTCTTCTCGCTTTCCGATTACTTCGTCGCCAAGTTTATCTCGACGTGAAAGTGGGCCTCCCGCGGTTTGTCATCAGACTCTTCCTTCGTTCCTTGATAGGGCCCACTCCATATCAACCATTTTTCTTTTCCTTTTCGTGACGATATCCCCGTAAAAGTCAAACCAATCACAAACGGACAATTTTTATTTTTTCAAAGGTAATTCTTTTTTCTTTTTTATTTTATATAAGATAGAATTCTACTCTAATCTAATCTAAGTGTATATATATGTGAAACTCCCTCCTAGAGACTTAAATCCCGCCCTTGCCCCCCACACCCCAGAAGCACTTATACATACTTGTGGAGTGACCACAACCAAAACCAAAATAAAAATAAAAATTAGAAAACCAAAACCATTGATTTTGTTTGTCACTTTTATGCGGTTCCAAATTTTCCAAGCCAGCCATATTTTGGTTACACTAATGCACATTTTTGGAAATTCTTACCCATAAGCCCGTAAGGAGGAAAGCCCAATAAAAAATAGAGTTCGAATTTGGTAAAGGTGGGGTGTAAAACTCATGTTCTACACCATCCAATAAAAGATTACCACATCAGTATTTTACTTAAAATTCAATACATCCTACCACACCTAATAACATCTCAATAAACTCCTAATTTAGTGGGATTTATATATGAGTATTAGACTTGACTGGATGTAGTTATGCTTATTCTTAAATATGTAATGAGATGATGTAGTATGTTAAGGTTAGAGGGGTAAAACATAAGTTTTACATCACGTTCTTACATAATTTAATCTCTAAAAAATAAGGCCTAAAGACCCACCAAAAAGACCAAAGAAACAAATAAAAGAAATAAATGCTTAAACTTACGTTTGGGCTAAGGGAGAAATGCAACTGAAAGGCCTACAGCAAAATACGGATATTCTACAAAATATAGACCTTTTGCAGTATACAGATTTTCTACAAAATGACTTTGATAGATTAAGGCAAATTGGGCCTAAAACCCTTTTGACCCAATAAAGGGCAGCAAGCCCATAAAACCCATAACATCCTTATAAAAAGAAGAAGAGAAGCCAAACTTATCTTCAGTAAGAGACACGATAAAATAAAATAAAAGTAGCAGCAGTAGCAATGCATGGAGAAAGAAAACAAAATCAAAGAAAATACAAAAATAGCAAGACAGGTGAGTAAGGTAAGGTTTGGGTTTTACCCTTCTACATCCCAACCATGCAAGGGAGTAAGGCCCATGATCAATGAGGTGTAGAGGGTGTGATTTGGTGGAGGGGGGAAATGACCTAAATTTAGTATCCCGCCAAGACTACTTTTGGGAATATGGTATATGACAGATTGTCCTTTACCAAAAAGATGAGGAAGTTTGTTGTAAAGCCAAGTAGTGGGATTGAACCCACCTGCACACTGCTAGAATGATACGTTGTGGGTGTTGGCCCAATGCCTACAACAAACAAAATGGTTGGTGAAAACAATGGTAAATAAGGAAAATCACTTGGGCTTGATGTTGGGTATAAAAGGAACAGTACCCATGAATATGGGAACAACAGTAACAATGAAGAAGAACAACACAATAACCAATGAAATCTGAATAGTGAGTTGAAAGTGAAAGAAGAGAGAAAAGAGAAAGAAAATGATATTTGAGAAAGAGAGAAAGTAGAGTATACATGGCAAAATTAGCACGCATCACTAGGAATCTTTTCCCTTCCTCAAAAAACACCAAAACACACTTTTTGCAATCTCCAAAAGATGACTATATAACTTTATAGATTTATTTGGTAATAAGGTTGTGTGAGTTGGGATTAAGATCTTTTTAGTCAACATCCTGCTGTGAATACTCTTTACCCAAGATTATTTCTATTGAAGCTTTTATTATTTCTTAGTTATTACATACATTACTTTTAATATGAACTAATCATTATTCTGCCATACGTATATATATTGTAGGGACAAAATCTTTAACGGCCCAACAGCGACGTTGGGCTCGCACACGGAACGTCCCTCACAATAATATTTATAGAGAGTGGTCTTGAAAGGCCAGCGTTGGGTCACAGGGCGACATTCGGGCCGGACTATAGGTGAACCAATATGAGATAGAGCTTTGGGCTAGATATTCAGGCCCATCCATCTTGTATCTAGGAGGATTTGGCTCCTCGGATCATGTCCGAGGAGCGATGGGGCTGTCCCCGGTTACCCGTCGGAGGGTTTTTATGTGGTGTCCGGCGTGTATTATCCAGACATTCTCTTTCATCAAGTCTTTCTCTAGAAGCTAGATGGGAGCCCCCTCTTTTTGGTCACATAACATTCTCTTTTATACTAGCCTACGTTCGTTGTCCTTCGTCCACGTGTAGGGTCGATCTTTCCACAGCAGATATCTGTCCCATCAGTCTAATCCCAAAATTGCTGGAGATGATCCATAAAGCCTAAGATCCCGGCTCTGTTAGGGGCAGTGTCATGTCAGGAAAGGGTATTAAAGACAACTTCCCCAGGATATTTTCTGATCTTTCTAGCTTACTCATGTTCCATTCCTATCCCTGAGGTTTTGGACCTGCCGAGGACGAAACCTTCCTCGGCTGTGTCTGCGGGCCACTTTTTATGTTTCCTAGTTTCGAGCTTGGGCCCTGGCCTCCTTCAGTTTAGGACCGGTGGGCTTCCCATAAGCGTGTGGGCCGGATCCATAAACTATTGGACCCCACATTAGCCCCTCAAAATCCTGCTACCCAACGTCATGGTAGGACAGGTGGATTTTGATGATGTCAAGCCCTTATTGCCGTTCACTTTCTTCGGATCTTGATCAACCCTGGCGACTCTTCCCCTCCCCAAGGAACGCACCAGTTTACGAGCCGTTTTTCCTGGATTTGCGTACGTTACCATTATGCCGCGTGGTTATCTGCAACGTGTCTTTAACAAATGTGAAAGCGCTGCTCGGCATAATAGTATAGCATTTCAATCAATAATAACTAAGCCCAAAGTAATCGTTGATAAAAAGGTGTCACGATAACTTTAACGAAATTATTATTCAACATAACAATCCGACCAGTGAGGAATGAGACTTATCTTAAAATCAGCCGTGATGGGTATTAAATGCTTCGCTAAGATGTAAGAAGTAGCTATCCGAGGACGTGTTACCCACCGGATGAATGGCCTCTTTAGGTTGACGATCATTAGGTTGTTCTGCCATCTCTATGGTACGCGAGACTTAACCTTTTCCAGTATTTAAGCCGAAAAGTTTCTTCATTTGGGCAGTTGATTTGCCAAGAAGCCTGAGTCCGAGGACTTTGCAAAACCTGGGTTTTGTTCAGGACTTGTACGTTTTATCTTAGGTACTTGATCCTTCCCTTAGGCTTGAGTCCGAGACTTGTGTCTTTGTCGGTACTTGGTTTTCCCTTTTAGTTTGAGTCCGAGGACCATACAAGCCTGCATCAGTACTTGGTTTTCCCTTTTAGCTTGAGTCCGAGGATCATGCAAGCCTTAGGTTCTGTCCAAGACCAATGTCTGCATCAGTACTTGGTTTTCCCTTTTAGCTTGAGTCCGAGGATCATGCAAGCCTTAGGTTCTGTCCAAGACCAATGTTTGCATCAGTACTGGGTTTTCCCTTTTTAGCTTGAGTCCGAGGATCATGCAAGCCTTAGGTTCTGTCCAAGACCAATGTCTGCATCAGTACTTGGTTTTCTCTTTTATTGAACATTTCCCGAGGTGCCCAACAGGGTGTCCCTGGGCCTCCACGCAAAGCGGGCCTGGGCCGCGAATTCAATGGATCCGCGGATTAAGAGATATTTCTGCAACCTCTGGCCATGCAGTGCTTCTCTGACGCCCCAAGGATCGAGGCGCGCCTTTACGAGGCCCCTTGAGTCTCTTAGCTGTAGTTGACGTTGGAAGTTGAGCCAAGACCACTTTGTCTGTAGTGCTCCTTGGGACGCCGCGTGAGTTGACTGCCATTATCTTGTCTTTTCAAATAAATAGGAGGGCGAGAGGGTTGCTTTATATATACGCCCCTCCTTTTAGTTTTCTCTCACATCACGCTTCCCTTATCCGGAGTTCTCCTTTCTTGGCATAACATGTTGAAAGCGATGGTTGGGAAGAAAGAACTTTCTCCGCCGCAGAAGCGCCGTGTCTTCAGGAGGTTTATAACAGTAAGGTATGGGCACAGGAAGCACAAGTTCAGGGGAGTACTCCATCTCCACCGAGGGGGAACGGCGTCTCTCCCACTTTTAGTCAAAATCCGAAGCAGGCTCTGTTCATGCCAGCACTTTGGTATGTCAGAAGAAAGATTCTCCGCCATCAGCGCCTCTGCTTAGCAGCAGGCGAATATTTAGAGAAAGCCCCTTAGTTTCCCACTCCCTGCACCTTTCCTTCAACGGCGCCAGGCTCAAGTTGGGTTTCTTTGGCTGCCTGAGTTATGGGCATGTAAGGGCGCGGAGGAAGAATAAGATCTCGGAGCTGTAGCCAACCTTTCCTCCGACATACCTCCTCGGCTTTCTCCAGCTTTCTTGTATTTTTATTTTTCTTTTTCTTGCTTATGTATTAAGCTTTGACGTAGCTTGATTCCAGCTTTTCATTGTACACTACTATTTCTTCGTTGTAATAAAAATGGAAATTGATTTACATGTTTCAAGCGTTGATCTACTGGGCAATACAACTGTGTGAACGAATGTGCTCTATGTATGTGTTGCTTTGAGAACATTTGTAACAAAGCTACTTTGAGGCATAATCTAATCAACTCTCATCTATCAGCACTATCAGGCATTATATCGATAATTGGTAATAAATCAAACTTAGGAAACTGACCTGGGTAGCAGTTGACTACTCTTGTGATAAACGCGCAAATGTCGCCCAAGAATGATGACCTCCTCACAATCCATCCGATCTATCAAACGGGAAGTAGGGTACTCCGATCGTGCTTTTGTGTATCTGGTTTTTCATTTGCGTATTTGGTTTCCCCCCAGGCTTGAGTCCGAAGACTATGCAATGCCTCGGTTCTGTCCCAAACTTGTAAGATCTCTTTTTTGTACTTGGTTTCCCCATAGGCTTGGGTCTGAGGACCATGCAAGGCCTTGGTTCTGTCCATTACTTTTAGGATGTCTTCTTTGTACTTGGTTTCCTCATAGGCTTGGGTCCGAGGACCATGCAAGGCCTTGGTTCTGTCCATTACTTGTAAGATTTCATTTTTGTACTTGGTTTCCCCATAGGCTTGGGTCCGAGGACCATGCAAGGCCATGGTTCTGTCCATTACTTTTAGGATTCCTTCTTGTACTTGGTTTCCCCATAGGCTTGGGTCCGAGGACCATGCAAGGCCTTGGTTCTGTCCATTACTTTTAGGATGTCTTCTTTGTACTTGGTTTCCCCATAGGCTTGGGTCCGAGGACCATGCAAGGCCTTGGTTCTGTCCATTACTTGTAAGATTTCCTTTTTGTACTTGGTTTCCCCATAGGCTTGGGTCCGAGGACCATGCAAGGCCTTGGTTCTGTCCATTACTTGTAAGATTTCCTTTTTGTACTTGGTTTCCCCATAGGCTTGGGTCCGAGGACCATGCAAGGCCTTGGTTCTGTCCATTACTTTTAGGATGTCTTCTTTGTACTTGGTTTCCCCATAGGCTTGGGTCCGAGGACCATGCAAGGCCTTGGTTCTGTCCATTACTTGTAAGATTTCCTTTTTGTACTTGGTTTCCCCATAGGCTTGGGTCCGAGGACCATGCAAGGCCTTGGTTCTGTCCATTACTTTTAGGATTTCCTTTTTGTACTTGGTTTCCCCATAGGCTTGGGTCTGAGGACCATGCAAGGCCTTGGTTCTGTCCATTACTTTTAGGATGTCTTCTTTGTACTTGGTTTCCCCATAGGCTTGGGTCTGAGGACCATGCAAGGCCTTGGTTCTGTCCATTACTTTTAGGATGTCTTCTTTGTACTTGGTTTCCCCATAGGCTTGGGTCCGAGGACCATGCAAGGCCTTGGTTCTGTCCATTACTTTTAGGATTTCCTCTTTGTACTTGGTTTCCCCATAGGCTTGGGTCCGAGGACCATGCAAGGCCTTGGTTCTGTCCATTACTTTTAGGATGTCTTCTTTGTACTTGGTTTCCCCATAGGCTTGGGTCCGAGGACCATGCAAGGCCTTGGTTCTGTCCATTACTTGTAAGATTTCCTTTTTGTACTTGGTTTCCCCATAGGCTTGGGTCCGAGGACCATGCAAGGCCTTGGTTCTGTCCATTACTTTTAGGATTCCTTCTTGTACTTGGTTTCCCCATAGGCTTGGGTCCGAGGACCATGCAAGGCCTTGGTTCTGTCCATTACTTTTAGGATGTCTTCTTTGTACTTGGTTTCCCCATAGGCTTGGGTCCGAGGACCATGCAAGGCCTTGGTTCTGTCCATTACTTGTAAGATTTCCTTTTTGTACTTGGTTTCCCCATAGGCTTGGGTCCGAGGACCATGCAAGGCCTTGGTTTTGTCCATTACTTGTAAGATTTTCTTTTTGTACTTGGTTTCCCCATAGGCTTGGGTCCGAGGACCATGCAAGGCCTTGGTTCTGTCCATTACTTTTAGGATGTCTTCTTTGTACTTGGTTTCCCCATAGGCTTGGGTCCGAGGACCATGCAAGGCCTTGGTTCTGTCCATTACTTGTAAGATTTCCTTTTTGTACTTGGTTTCCCCATAGGCTTGGGTCCGAGGACCATGCAAGGCCTTGGTTCTGTCCATTACTTTTAGGATTTCCTTTTTGTACTTGGTTTCCCCATAGGCTTGGGTCCGAGGACCATGCAAGGCCTTGGTTCTGTCCATTACTTTTAGGATGTCTTCTTTGTACTTGGTTTCCCCATAGGCTTGGGTCCGAGGACCATGCAAGGCCTTGGTTCTGTCCATTACTTTTAGGATTTCCTCTTTGTACTTGGTTTCCCCATAGGCTTGGGTCCGAGGACCATGCAAGGCCTTGGTTCTGTCCATTACTTTTAGGATGTCTTCTTTGTACTTGGTTTCCCCATAGGCTTGGGTCCGAGGACCATGCAAGGCCTTGGTTCTGTCCATTACTTGTAAGATTTCCTTTTTGTACTTGGTTTCCCCATAGGCTTGGGTCCGAGGACCATGCAAGGCCTTGGTTTTGTCCATTACTTGTAAGATTTTCTTTTTGTACTTGGTTTCCCCATAGGCTTGGGTCCGAGGACCATGCAAGGCCTTGGTTCTGTCCATTACTTGTAAGATTTCCTTTTTGTACTTGGTTTCCCCATAGGCTTGGGTCCGAGGACCATGCAAGGCCTTGGTTCTGTCCATTACTTTTAGGATTTCCTTTTTGTACTTGGTTTCCCCATAGGCTTGGGTCTGAGGACCATGCAAGGCCTTGGTTCTGTCCATTACTTTTAGGATGTCTTCTTTGTACTTGGTTTCCCCATAGGCTTGGGTCCGAGGACCATGCAAGGCCTTGGTTCTGTCCATTACTTTTAGGATTTCCTCTTTGTACTTGGTTTCCCCATAGGCTTGGGTCCGAGGACCATGCAAGGCCTTGGTTCTGTCCATTACTTTTAGGATGTCTTCTTTGTACTTGGTTTCCCCATAGGCTTGGGTCCGAGGACCATGCAAGGCCTTGGTTCTGTCCATTACTTGTAAGATTTCCTTTTTGTACTTGGTTTCCCCATAGGCTTGGGTCCGAGGACCATGCAAGGCCTTGGTTCTGTCCATTACTTTTAGGATTCCTTCTTGTACTTGGTTTCCCCATAGGCTTGGGTCCGAGGACCATGCAAGGCCTTGGTTCTGTCCATTACTTTTAGGATGTCTTCTTTGTACTTGGTTTCCCCATAGGCTTGGGTCCGAGGACCATGCAAGGCCTTGGTTCTGTCCATTACTTGTAAGATTTCCTTTTTGTACTTGGTTTCCCCATAGGCTTGGGTCCGAGGACCATGCAAGGCCTTGGTTTTGTCCATTACTTGTAAGATTTTCTTTTTGTACTTGGTTTCCCCATAGGCTTGGGTCCGAGGACCATGCAAGGCCTTGGTTCTGTCCATTACTTTTAGGATGTCTTCTTTGTACTTGGTTTCCCCATAGGCTTGGGTCCGAGGACCATGCAAGGCCTTGGTTCTGTCCATTACTTGTAAGATTTCCTTTTTGTACTTGGTTTCCCCATAGGCTTGGGTCCGAGGACCATGCAAGGCCTTGGTTCTGTCCATTACTTTTAGGATTTCCTTTTTGTACTTGGTTTCCCCATAGGCTTGGGTCCGAGGACCATGCAAGGCCTTGGTTCTGTCCATTACTTTTAGGATGTCTTCTTTGTACTTGGTTTCCCCATAGGCTTGGGTCCGAGGACCATGCAAGGCCTTGGTTCTGTCCATTACTTTTAGGATTTCCTCTTTGTACTTGGTTTCCCCATAGGCTTGGGTCCGAGGACCATGCAAGGCCTTGGTTCTGTCCATTACTTTTAGGATGTCTTCTTTGTACTTGGTTTCCCCATAGGCTTGGGTCCGAGGACCATGCAAGGCCTTGGTTCTGTCCATTACTTGTAAGATTTCCTTTTTGTACTTGGTTTCCCCATAGGCTTGGGTCCGAGGACCATGCAAGGCCTTGGTTCTGTCCATTATTTTTAGGATTCCTTCTTGTACTTGGTTTCCCCATAGGCTTGGGTCCGAGGACCATGCGAGGCCTTGGTTCTTTCCATTACTTTTAGGATGTCTTCTTTGTACTTGGTTTCCCCATAGGCTTGGGTCCGAGGACCATGCAAGGCCTTGGTTCTGTCCATTACTTGTAAGATTTCCTTTTTGTACTTGGTTTCCCCATAGGCTTGGGTCCGAGGACCATGCAAGGCCTTGGTTCTGTCCATTACTTGTAAGATTTCCTTTTTGTACTTGGTTTCCCCATAGGCTTGGGTCCGAGGACCATGCAAGGCCTTGGTTCTGTCCATTACTTTTAGGATGTCTTCTTTGTAGTCTTTTCTCTATACTGATTTGTTTTTCGAAGGTCAGCCCCTAGGCCAGGGAGGGAGGAGTTGGCTCGAGGCCGCAAGCCCCTAGAGCTGTCCGCTCCGTTGGCAGTGCAAGGCGTAGCCCCTAGCAAAGGCTTATGGCGGAGCAAAAATTGTACGTCGCCGGAAATGGGAAAAAACTCGTGAACCTCTGTTTGCTGGAGAGCTGACTCATGCGCCATCCGTGCCAACGCGCAAGCCTTTCCCACAGACGGCGCCAATTGTAGGGACACAAAATCTTTAACGGCCCAACAGCGACGTTGGGCTCGCACACGGAACGTCCCTCACAATAATATTTGTAGAGAGTGGGCTTGAAAGGCCAGCGTTGGGTCACAGGGCGACATTCGGGCCGGACTATAGGTGAACCAATATGAGATAAAGCTTTGGGCTGGATATTCAGGCCCATCCATCTTGTATCTAGGAGGATTTGGCTCCTCGGATCATGTCCGAGGAGCGATGGGGCTGTCCCCGGTTACCCGTCGGAGGGTTTTTATGTGGTGTCCGGCGTGTATTATCCAGACATTCTCTTTCATCAAGTCTTTCTCTAGAAGCTAGATGGGAGCCCCCTCTTTTTGGTCACATAACATTCTCTTTTATACTAGCCTACGTTCGTTGTCCTTCGTCCACGTGTAGGGTCGATCTTTCCACGGCAGATATCTGTCCCATCAGTCTAATCCCAAAATTGCTGGAGATGATCCATAAAGCCTAAGATCCCGGCTCTGTTAGGGGCAGTGTCATGTCAGGAAAGGGTATTAAAGACAACTTCCCCAGGATATTTTCTGATCTTTCTAGCTTACTCATGTTCCATTCCTATCCCTGAGGTTTTGGACCTGCCGAGGACGAAACCTTCCTCGGCTGTGTCTGCGGGCCACTTTTTATGTTTCCTAGTTTCGAGCTTGGGCGCTGGCCTCCTTCAGTTTAGGACCGGTGGGCTTCCCATAAGCGTGTGGGCCGGATCCATAAACTATTGGACCCCACATATATATATATATATATACATTGTGTTCATATTTTGCAGAGTATATTTTGTATATTTATATGTGAATACGTATGAGTATATATACAATATATATATATATATATATATATATTTATTTGAGAATATGCTAACCCATATAAACTAACATTTGCTTAATGGGTATTTTCTTTGGGTTTTAGAGTTTATGTACAAAAAGTGGAGAAATATTTCTGCAATAGAAAATGGAGAATGGTCACTAACGTTGTAGAAAACTTTATTGCACAGCAGAAAGTTAAGAAAAGTCAATTGTAAAAGCTGGAGAAATGTTCCTTTTGCGGTAGAAACAAAGAATAAGCCCAGTTTACAGTGTCATCCCCTGGACTTTGAACTCAATGTTTGTGCACAAATTGGCAGCAGCAAAATGGGACCTTGGAGCCCATTCTGCAGGAGCATCAGACCCAACTTCCTTCCTAGAAAAAGCCTAGAGTAAACGTTGTCTAATAACATCAAAACACATGTCTAGGGTACAAGAAGTAAAGAAACCACCCTCAATAGGTTCAATAACTCAAAAGGTGTATTGAATATATTTTCCTCTTAATAAAGGTTCATTATGCTCATAATGTATTGAATTTATTTTCATCCTAATAAAGTTGCAGAATTTCTCACTAAAAAAAAGAAAAACTATCCTACATGGTAGAATGTGTAAATTGATATTTGTCACTTTTATATAAACCTATCACTTTTTCTCCATCACTTACACATTATTGCGTGGATAATTGGAGACAAGTTGGGGATTTTTGTCTACTCTTAGATTTTTTTTTTTAGTATTTATTATTTATTTAATCTATCTATAATAAATACTATATAACCAAAACCTTTGAGTTTTTGTGAACTTTCCACCTCAACTTTGCAACCTCCACAGTTTTACACCTCATTTTTAAAAAACAAAATTATTTAATTTTTGAATTAATTACACATGAAACCTTTGAAAAACAAAAACCCAACTGCTACCAAACTAAAAACCCGCATAGTAAACTTCCTTTCTCTCCCACTCCGGTCTCTATCTCCAATGATGCAGAAAACCCAATCACTGCTTTGAGGTACGCTTCATTTCCTCTTTCTCTTTTCTCTTGATTAATTTTTTTTTTCTTTGCAGAGTTTCCACGTCTTCTTCTTCTTCCTTTGGATTGGATTTCTGGTATTGGACTTTATTTTTCCCTTTTCTTTTGTATGCAATTTTTATTGAATTTTTGCTTTCCTGGTATTCTTCTATTTGGTTTCAATTCTGGCTTTGTTTTGGTTTGATATATAGTGTTTCTATCATCTTCATTTTACAATGGTGTTCCCTTTCTATAAATTATTATAATCTTTGGGTGTTTTTATATGATAGCCTACATAATGTTATGTTGGGGCTACCGCTATTTTGGATTCAATGGGCATTTTATTTTTGTTTTGAAGGTTGGGGTTAGTTAGTATAGTTGATTGAGATTGCTAAACATATGTGTGATAGAATGTCAATGAACTACACTCTCAAATGTTTGTTCTCTATTAGTGTTGGTAGTAATGGTTGTAATACATGCATTTTTTTTCATGCGACACCGACCTCCATGAAACCAGGGGTGGTTGTCTCTCTACACGTACACAAGTTGTTTGATAAAATTCCTATGTGATTTTTTTTTTTTTTTTGTTATTCTAGGAGTCATAATACATGGAGATTGGTAAGGTAGAAGATAAGTAAAGAATGTGATATCGTTTTGTTGATTTAATTAGGTTGAGATGTGTTTTTTGGACTTCTTTTTTCAATGTCATTTTTTGTGTGATGTAAAAACATGACTGGCTAGGTTGCTTATGCCTCTAGACAATTAAAGAATTTTGAACAAAAACTACCCAAACTCATGATTTGGATTTGGCTGCTATGGTTTTTGTTAGAAAAATATTGTGGAGTGAATAAGAAATTGACTCCTAATGTGTCCACTTGAACATGGTATTGAAGTGGCGAGAATCCTTGAGTCCCACATAGAAAATGACAGAGAATACGAGTTTATATGCTTATGGGTTGGACATTAAGTTGGGCTTTAAGCATGTGTGGATTGGGCCCTCTTGTCGAAATAATAATAATATTTTATTATTTTATTTTTTGAGTCAATAAGTCTGTATACAGTAGTTATTTTCTGAAACAGTGGGTCTATTCAGTAACATATATATTCATAATCTCTCATTCATGAATTTTTTTTTTTTAAAGAAAAACTCTCACAGAGAGAAAATATTTTGTGCATTAGCATTTGAGTCAAAGAGAGAGAAAGAGACATAGATTAGTTCATAGAGCACGAACCTTGTATGCTTCTTCTCCGTACTGTAAATCATTTTATCCTAGGAGACAGATGTCCGTGAGTCTCAAAGCATCACAGATTGTGTGAGGAGCGAAATCTGCTTTAAGGAGATTGTGTCACACACAAGACTTGATCTATATCATTCATCCTTCATGCATTTGGTTTGTGATTTTTTAATTATTTTGCAGATTTCTTCTTATATATACAATTTTTTTTTTATTGGTTTTATCTATCACATCTATTTGTGTTATTACTTATAATTACATCTGTATGTTGTTCCTTTTTACTTAATAACAAAAGTAAATTGTTGAAATATATCTAACAATCTTAAAGCAAATTTTTTAATTTATTTTTGTGATTACTGTTAAAGGAATTTTGTGGTTTTATAGATAACAGTTTTCTGCGAAACAAACCATAGTGCGAATGGGTTTTCATTTTGAAACTTTGTTTTTCTCTGAAACTATTCTACAATTTCTGGTTCTTGTTAGTAGACGTTGTTTGCCAGCGTATGAATATGATTGTTCTTAATTTGTGTGCCTTCATTAATTTCTAGACATTTATTGTTTTGTGAAAGCAATATTATACAATATATGTAATCATTATATTGTATTCCTAATGTTATATCTATGCTTCAAAGAACCAGATTTGATTTATATAAGTATCAATTTGGTTTATGTTTTTCTTTTGGAGTATAGCCGATTGAAATATAATTATTTAATACACAAACTTGATTCGTTTGAGTGTGTAAGCAGGGCCGGACCTACAGTAGGGCAGGGAGGACTTGATTCGTTTGAGTGTGTAAGCAGGACCGGACCTACAGTAGGGCAGGGAGGACAATTCCCCACCACCCCCCGCGAAATTTTAAATTTTGGTCCTAATACCCCCAATTAAATAAATAAACTGGTATACATATATAATTTGAAAAATTAAGATTTGCCCTTAAATATATATATATATTTTTGGATCTCATCTGAAATAGCGTCGAGTTCCATTTTTATAAATGTGTTGAAATGTTTAAGAAACACTTATTTTATATATTATACTTTGTTGACATTTTTATAATATCAAATGTTTAAGAAATACTTATTTTACTAGTGTTATGCCCGTGCGATGCACGGTTTAATTAAAAATCATATTTAACTTAAATAAAAGATAACGACAACTAAGTTTTTATATTTATTTAAAAAATTGATAGAGATGTATAGAAAAAAAAAATCGATAAGAACAATTATAATTTTGTGTCTATCCATAAGGTGTTTTAAAAAAATAAAAAATAAAAAATAAAATTAAAGGTTGATATTAGTAGTTGTATACGCATATTAAATTAACGTTGATATGAACTATTAGTGTGAAACCAAAATTCTAATCCCCTAAAATGCTAGAACTCATAAATCTCCTATTGCTAATTAAGTAAATCACTTAGAAATTATAGATAAATTAATAATATAAAAAGATTAGATGAAAAATTTTTGGATTGTATTCAAATTGAAATTTTTATCAACTTAGAAGTTATAGGAGAAGAGGATAAGAACAATAAATATATGTGGGGTCTAATAGTTTATGGGTCCGGCCCACGCGCTTATGGGAAGCCCACCGGTCCTAAACTGAAGGAGGCCAGGGCCCAAGCTCGAAACTAGGAAACATAAAAAGTGGCCCGAAGACACAGCCGAGGACGGTTTCGTCCTCGGCAGGTCCAAAACCTCATGGATAGGAATGGAACACGAGTAAGCTAGAAAGATCAGAAAATATCCTGGGGAAGTTGTCTTTAATACCCTTCCCTGACATGACACTGCCCCTAACAGAGCCGGGATCTTAGGCTTTATGGATCATCTCCAGCAATTTTGGGATTAGACTGATGGGACAGATATCTGTCCTGGAAAGATCGACCCTACACGTGGACGAAGGACAACGAACGTAGGCTCGTATAAAAGAGAATGTTATGTGACCAAAAGGGGGGGCTCTCCCATCTAGCTTCTTGAGAAAGACTTGATGAAAGAGAATGCCTGGATAATATACGCCGGACACCACCTAAAAACCCACCGACGGGTAACCGGGGACAGCACCATCGCTCCTCGGACATGATCCGAGGAGCCAAATCCTCCTAGATACAAGATTGAAGGGCCTGAATATCCAGCCCAAAGCTCTTTCTCATATTGGTTCACCTATAGTCCGGCCCGAAATGTCACCCTGTGATCCAACGCTGGCCTTTCAAGCCCACTCTCTACAAATATTATTGTGAGGGACTTTCCGTGTGCGAGCCCAACATCGTTGTTGGGCCGTTAAAGATTTTGTGTCCTTACAATTGGCGCCGTCTGTGGGAAGGCTTACGCGTTGGCGCGAGTGGCGCATAAATCAGCTCTCTAGCAAGCGGAGATTCACGAGTTTTTCTCATTTCCGGCAACGTGCAGTTGTTGCTCCGCCATAAGCTTCTGCTAGGGGTTACGCCTTGCACCGCTAACGGCGCGGGTTTCTCTAGGGGCTTCCGACCCCAAGTCTGCTCCCCCCGTCATGGCCAAGGGGCTGACCTCAAAAAAAAAAAAAAAAAAAAAAAAAAAAAAAAAAAAATCTTATAAGTTTTGGACAGAACCAAGGCCTTGCATGGTCCTCGGACCCAAGCCTATGGGGAAACCAAATGCAAACAAGTTTTGGACAGAACCAAGGCCTTGCATGGTCCTCGGACCCAAGCCTATGGGGAAACCAAATGCAAACAAATTTTGGACAGAACCAAGGCCTTGCATGGTCGTCGGACCCAAGCCTATGGGGAAACCAAATGCAAACAAGTTTTGGACAGAACCAAGGCCTTGCATGGTCCTCGGACCCAAGCCTATGGGGAAACCAAATGCAAACAAGTTTTGGACAGAACCAAGGCCTTGCATGGTCCTCGGACCCAAGCCTATGGGGAAACCAAATACAAACAAGTTTTGAACAGAACCAAGGCCTTGCACGGTCCTCGGACCCAAGCCTGTGGGGAAACCAAGCACAAAGAAGAAGTCTTACAAGTTTTGGACAGAACCGAGGCATTGCATAGTCTTCGGACTCAAGCCTATGGGGAAACCAAATACGCAAATGAAAAACCAGATACACAAAAGCACGATCGGAGTACCCTACTTCCCGTTCGATAGATCGGATGGATTGTGAGGAGGTCATCATTCTTGGGCGACATTTGCGCGTTTATCACAAGAGTAGTCAACTGCTACCCCGGTCAGTTTACTAAGTTTGATTTATTACAAATTATCGATATAATGCCTGATAATGCTGATAGATGAGAGTTGATTAGATTATGCTTCAAAGTAGCTTTGTTACAAATATTCTCAAAGCAACACATACATAGAGCACATTCGTTCACAAAGTTGTATTGCCCAGTAGATCAACGCTTAAAACATATAAATCAATTTCCATTTTTATTACAACGAAGAAATAGTACAGTGTACAATGAAAAGCTGGAATCAGCCTACGTCAAAACTTACTACATAAGCAAGAAAAAGAAAAATACAAGAAAGCTGGAGAAAGCCGAGGAGGTATGTCGGAGGAAAGGTTGGCCACAGCTCCGAGACCTTATTCTTCCCCCGCGCTCTTACATGCCCATAACTCAGGCAGCCAAAGAAACCCAACTTGAGCCTGGCACCGTTGAAGGAAAGGTGCAGGGAGTGGGAAACTGAGGGGCTTTCTCTAAATATTTGCCTGCTGCTAAGCAGAGGCGCTGATGGCGGAGAATCTTTCTTCTGACATACCAAAGTGCTGGCATGAACAGAGCCTGCTTCGGATTTTGACTAAAAGAGGGAGAGACGCCGTTCCCCCTCGGTGGAGCTGGAGTACTCTCCTGAACTTGTGCTTCCTGTGCCCATACCTTACTGTTATAAGCCTCATGAGGACACGGCGCTTCTGCGGCGGAGAAAGTTCTTTCTTCCCAACCCTCGCTTTCAACATGTTATGCCAAGAAAGGAGAACTCCGGATATGGGAAGCGTGATTTGAGAGAAAAATAAAAGGATGGGTGTATATATAAAGCAACCCTCTCTCCCTCCTATTTATTTGAAAAGACAAGATAATGGCAGTCAACTCATGCGGCGTCCCAAGGAGCACTACAGACAAAGTAGTCTTGGCTCAACTTCCAACGTCAACTGCAGCCAAGAGACTCAAGGAGCCTCGTAAAGGCGCGCCTCGATCCTTGGGGCGTCAGAGAAGTACTGCGTGGCCAGAGGTTGCAGAAATATCTCTTAATCCGCGGATTCATTGAATTCGCGGCCCAAGCCCGCTTTGCGTGAAGGCCCAGGGACACCCTGTTTGGCACCTCGGGAAATGCTCAATGAAAGGGAAAATCTGAACTCAAAGTCTTGGACAGAACCTAAGGCTTGCATGGTCCTCGGACTCAAGCTAAAAGGGAAAACCAAGTACTGATGCAGACATTGGTCTTGGACAAAACCTAAGGCTTGCATGGTCCTCGGACTCAAGCTAAAAGGGAAAACCAAGTACTGATGCAGACATTGGTCTTGGATAGAACCTAAGGCTTGCATGGTCCTCGGACTCAAGCTAAAAGGGAAAACCAAGTACTGGTGCAGACATTGGTCTCGAACAGAACCTAAGGCTTGCATGGTCCTCGGACTCAAGCTAAAAGGGAAAACCAAGTACCGATAAAGACACAAGTCTCGGACTCAAGCCTAAGGGAAAAATCAAGTACATAAGATAAAACGCATAAGTCCTGAACAAAACCCAGGTTTTGCAAAGTTCTCGGACTCAGGCTTCTTGGGAAATCAACTGCCCTAATGAAGAAATTTCTCGGCTTAAATACTGGAAAAGGTTAAGGCTCGCGTATCATGGAGATAGCAGAACAACCTAATGATCGTCAACCTAAGGAGGCCATTCATCCGGTGGGTAACATGTCCTCGGATAACTACTTCTTACACCTTATCGAGCATTTAATACCCATCACGGCTAATTTTAAGATAAGTCTCATTCCTCACTGGTCGGATTGTTATGTTGAATAATAATTTTGTTAAAGTTATCGTGGCATCTTTTTATCAACGATTACTTTGGCCTTAGTTATTATTGATTCAAATGCTATACTATTATGCTGAGCAGCGCTTTCACATTGGTTAGAATATATAAACAAGACATACGAAATAGAGTAACAATAACTTTTATTAATATGAAAAATTGTTACAACGTACAAGGAAGGGCTTAAACAAGCCTATACAAAAAATGAACTGCTAAAACAGTAACAACATCCGTAATACAAATAAGTAAACCATCAGGTGTCTTCTGAACTCGCCTTCAAAGTCTCTCTGAAATCTATGCCTCAGTACTGCTCATATCAGGAGAAGAACCTTATACAAAAATAATGAAGGAGAAGGAAGAAGAATTGGAACACATGGAAGCACTTCAGCAAACTCTTGTCGCTGAAGAATGCAAGGGAAAAAGAAGATGGAGGACATGAGCGGGAAGGAGGAGAAGAAGAGGGAAGCAATGAAAAGAAAGTAAAAGGAGCAAAAGAGGGAGAAGGGGAGCCATATTAGGTATGCTCATGAGAGAGCAGATGGAGATGACAAGGGAGGTTTTCGACTCAGTCACACCAGAAATGGGGTGTGACGAGTCCCTGCTTCGGATTTTGGCTAAAAGAATGGGGAGGCAAATCTTAAGCCTCCGCCATCCTTGCCCCGACCGAGCCATCTCGAGTTTTGTTAGGACATAGCGTTTCTGGGAAAGGAAGAATTTGTTCATGGTGGATTACTATGAGAGAGGTATTATTGAATAAGGAGTAACCGGATGGAGGAAGTGGATTCTGGGAAGAACGTGAGGGATTCGGATATGAAAAAGTCACCCTCTGTCTTCTCTCTTTATATAGGGGACGAAGAAGAGGGTATGTAACGCACTCAGATCCCCAGGGAAATCCAGAGTATAACGCGCTGCTTCGTTCTCCCACACCATCAGTAACCGTTATATCTGGGAGGTCTCGTAAATGGGAAGATATTAAAGACACGCTGCAGATAACCACGCGGCATAACTGCAACATACACAAATCCAGGAAAAACGGCTCGTAGACCGGTACGTTCCTTGGGGAGGGGAAGAGTCGCCAGTGTTGATCAAGATCCGAAGAAAGTGAACGGCAATAAGGGCTTGACATCATCAAAATCCACCTGTCCTACCATGACGTTGGACAGCAGGATTTTGAGGGGCTAATGTGGGGTCTAATAGTTTATGGGTCCGGCCCACGCGCTTATGGGAAGCCCACCGGTCCTAAACTGAAGGAGGCCAGGGCCCAAGCTCGAAACTAGGAAACATAAAAAGTGGCCCGAAGACACAGCCGAGGACGGTTTCGTCCTCGGCAGGTCCAAAACCTCATGGATAGGAATGGAACACGAGTAAGCTAGAAAGATCAGAAAATATCCTGGGGAAGTTGTCTTTAATACCCTTCCCTGACATGACACTGCCCCTAACAGAGCCGGGATCTTAGGCTTTATGGATCATCTCCAGCAATTTTGGGATTAGACTGATGGGACAGATATCTGTCCTGGAAAGATCGGCCCTACACGTGGACGAAGGACAACGAACGTAGGCTCGTATAAAAGAGAATGTTATGTGACCAAAAGGGGGGGCTCTCCCATCTAGCTTCTTGAGAAAGACTTGATGAAAGAGAATGCCTGGATAATATACGCCGGACACCACCTAAAAACCCACCGACGGGTAACCGGGGACAGCACCATCGCTCCTCGGACATGATCCGAGGAGCCAAATCCTCCTAGATACAAGATTGAAGGGCCTGAATATCCAGCCCAAAGCTCTTTCTCATATTGGTTCACCTATAGTCCGGCCCGAAATGTCGCCTTGTGATCCAACGCTGGCCTTTCAAGCCCACTCTCTACAAATATTATTGTGAGGGACTTTCCGTGTGCGAGCCCAACATCGTTGTTGGGCCGTTAAAGATTTTGTGTCCTTACAATATATATATATATATATATATATATATATATATATATTAAAAAAATCTAATAAAAACTTCATGGAAAAAATAATTAGATTATTATTTTTCATTTTAATATAATTTACTTACTTATATATCATGTTTACACATGCATAATCGTTGGTGATCTATATGAGTTGTGCATGTAATGGAGCTGCAATATAATGATATTGTATGACTAAGAGTGAGAGAATGTTTGTGTGAGCACACTTTGGAATAACTTTTAATTTCATGTATGTTTTCTTCTAAAAAAAAATTCATGTATGCTTGCAAGGGTTACATATATATTGATCCGGTAACAATGGAAGCTTCATCTTTGAGATAAAGAACTAATGTAATGCTCAAGGAAGCTACTTGAAAAGGTCAAAAGAATCAATAGAGTATAGAAGAAGCGATCAAGAAGAAAAAGAAAATATATTACGCTTATAATATGCACAACTTCTAATTTAATTGAGAAAATATAAATAAATAAAAATTTTGACACTAAGAAAATATAAACTTAGTTATAAAAAATAATTAATTTTAAACTTGTACAGTTGTACTAACATTTTTCTTAAATTTAAGACCCCTACACCTTTGAAGAGTTATAGAAGACAACCATATATAGTTTATCTATGACATTCAAACATCAATTGTCTACATTCAGAAGTTTATAGACATATAATGTTGTTACTATAAAAAATAAAAAATAAAAAAAAGGCATACCATATATTTCAAAAGAAAGAATTGCATACTCGTATATTATATATAACATATATTTCTAATAATAGCCTCCACAAATATATCCAAAATAATATATTTTCTCCCTTTTGCATAAAAATTTTTGTTGAACAATTAATTAAAATATTGTCTCTTGATATAATGTGTCAAATCTAAATAATATAGTGTATTGGCTTCAGTAATTTTTGTTAGTTATGAAGATAGTAACGTATTATGTAGAATCAAATTTTTTGTGTTAGTTATGAAAATAGCAATGTATTATGTAGAATCAAAATTACCTGTCAGGTCTTTTTTTTGTCAGCAAGATAGTCCAACTCATGGACGTTGAAGTACCTTTCTTATATGAAAAAAAAAAAGAAAAAAAAAAGAGTGAAATACATACCTCTAATATTGAATACGTGGACAGAGGTAGGCTATAAGACAAAAGCCTTCATGTCATATTCAATTCAGAGTTGGGCAAGTTGGATAGTGATTTGGCTGCTGCTACTGGTAATAACATCGCTTTGGGCACCATTGTTGGAGTTATTTTTACAATTGTGCAGTGCCACAATGAGAATCAGGAGGCTAACCATTGCCACGGCGAGTTTGACCCACGAAGGCACTTGTTCTTCCCTGTACGTGACAAAAAGATCAATGAAGTTATATCAAATATTCAACACTGAAAAATAAATATATTTTTTTTAAAAGTACATAATGCATGAATAACTTTAGTGTTTTGCTACCTGTTTAAAGGGTGAGGAGGAGGGTTTTCAAAAGTGGAAGGGTTGAAAGGAGGCGAGGAATGTATAAAATTTTCTATTTAAGAATTATAAGAGAATGATAATAATTAATGGTGAAGAGAGAGTCGATACGAAGATACAAAGGTGAAGTTTAGAGTTTATATATGTTGAAAGAAAACTAAAGTAGCCGTGTGACAGTGAAAATAAATAAGAAGTTGATATACTTCAGTAGATGAACCTTCTATCCATCTATCAAAAAAATTAACCTTCTATCCTTTACTAAAAAAAAGCATAATACATTAACCAAAATAGGAGGAAAAGTGAAGAGAAAAAAATAAAAGAAAAGTATTAGAAATGAAAAAACATGAAGGAAAAAATAATTACTGAAAAATATTAGAAACGGATTTTTTTTTTTTTTTTTAAATCTTCAATATAATTGATTAGTTGTAATACACTATTAGGCATTTGTGTCTATCCAAAGTGTTATTTTCCCTTAAGAGAAGTCTATCCAAAGAAGAGATTGATATATTATTAAATTATTAAGTTTTTGTGTTCATCAAACTTTATCCAAAGAGGTGATAAAGTAGTAGACAAAATTTTGATAATAACAAATAATTTGCCCAAATGCACACTTTAATTAAAAATCATATGTAACTTAAACAAAAGATAACAACAATTAAGTTTTTGTATTTATCTAAAAAATTGATAGAGGTGTATATTATATATATTTTTAAAAATTTAATAAAATTTCTACAATTTGGTGAAGCCACGTGGCGCAATCACAGCTTCTAAGCCCAACTTTTATTATATATAATATGATATGATATGATATGTAGTATTTTGTTGAATATGAAAAGATGTTAGTTTTTATTTTCATAAAAAAAATTTATTTTAAGCTTTGGCCCCCCCTCAAGTTTGAATCCTGGTTCCGTTCCTGTGTGTAAGATTTATTTACTATGTTTGCAATGGCCTGCAAGAGGAAGCATTAAATCTTGGGCAGAATGGCTTTTATAATATGATATCGTGTTTTTGATATTTATAAAATGCTTTCTTGATGAGAAAACATGTCACGAAGGAAGCCATTCTTTTGTGGTGATGACCCAAGCCTCTGTACCACTTTGGGTTGGCGGAGGAAAAGAAAGAAACAAAATCATTAAAAGGTATGATTCTAGACTTGTGCTGCATGGTAACAAAGTTAATGTTTGACTATTGATGTAATCTATGAGTAATACACACATATGGACACAATGGTTTATATCATTTGCTAATATATTTTTTTGATGAACCAGAAACTTTATTAAAGAAGGAAAAAACAAAGCTACAAGGCCCTCCTGGACTCTTCCAAAATGATGGAAGAGAAACAAGGAGGGCAATTCCCAAAATCAAAAGGACCAAAGAAATTACAAGAAAGAGACCATTTTGCTAAAGTGTGGGCTGCTGCATTACACTGCCTAGGCACCCACTTTACTAAAACCTTATCTAAGACAGACAAAAACAATCTCAATTCAGAGCACAAGGACCAGAACCTCCAAGGGGGGGGCTCAGCCAAGTCATTGAGAAGATGCACACAGTATTGGCAATCCGATTCGACAATAATGCAGTCATTACCCATGGCAGGAGCTAAAGAGAGTGCCCACTTAATAGCCTCCGCTTCCGCCAAGAGAGGGAGGGTGGTATTCACTTTCATTGAACCGGCAAATACCAACTCCCCTCTCCGGTCTCTCGCCACTATGGCTATAGAAGAGAAGCGAGGCCCCACAGCAGCATCAACATTAATTTTAAAAGACACACTTGGGGGAGGGATCCAAGTCTGAATAGAGGATGGAACCTGCTGATAAGTGGTAGAGCCCTTAGGAATATTATGCTCAGAGAAGAGACATGAGATCTTTGTAGACACCCCATCAACATTTAGAGAGCCATCTCCAAATAGGACCTGATTTCTCTGTTTCCATACCATGTCACAAAGGATGGCACCATACAACAAAAATTCTTCCTTCTGGCCCAAACATTGATTAACCAAGAAAGGGGGGGGGGGGGGGACAAGAGGAAGTTGACAAAATCAGATGTTGACCCAAAAGCCACTAAGTCAATCCTCACGTCCCAATGGCTTCGAAACCATAAGGATTTTGCAAAAGGGCATACCGTGAACAGATGAAGAGAAGATTCTGAAGCTGAATTACACAAAGGGCAGCTCCCGTCCATATTTTCATTAAACATACTTATTACCTCCTTGGTAGGCAAAACATTTGCAGCTATTCTCCATAGATGCATCTTAAAGCGTTCATGAATTTTGGATCTCCAAATCTGGCCTCTAATGAAGTCGGAATTCGAGGGAGGAGAGCCATCCTTACACAGCTAATACGCAGACTTGACTAAAAAAAACCCAGAGTTTGTTGCAGTCCAAGACCAGCTATCTTCCATAGGGCAACTAGGAATGAGAATTTTTTGGATAAGCTCAACCACATGCTCCTCAAATAGCAAACTCAGCTTTGGAATATCCCAACTACTTCGGTTTGGAGTAAGGAGCTGAGAAACTACCAAAGCAATATCCGGATCAGCATCATCTTTCGGGATAGGGATGAAACCAGGGAGATCAGGAATCCATGGGTCTATCCATGTTCTAATGGAATTCCCATTACCTACTAAAAGGCAAACAGCCTTTGCAATGAGGTGTTTTGTGCCCATCATGCTTTTCCAAAAAGGGGATGCATTGCTAGGAGAATGATAAGCCAGCCAATTATCCCGAATCTTGTATTTCGCTGTCAAAACCTTAATACAAAGACAATCCTTTCCAAATAGAATCCACCAGCCAAGTTTGGAGAGGAGAGCTTGGTTGAAATCCCAGAATTTTCTGAAACCCAAGCCACCCTCCTTTTGTGGCAAACAAAGAGAAGACCAAGACATCGGAGACCAATATGAACCCGCCTTTGATTTGGGTCTCCACCAATCTACGCACAGATGCATCTAATTGATCACTAAGACCTTTAGGAAGAAGAGTAGCTGACATAGAATACGTCGGGATGGCTTGGGCCACTGATCTAATTAGAGTTGCCCTGCCACACCAAGACAGATTTTTACTTTTCCATCCCTTGAGCTTACTGTCCAATCTTTCTTTGACATAACCGAAATCTTGAGATTTGCTCTTTGATAGAAAGAGAGGAACACCCAGATATGTTGTACTTTGCGGCAATATATTGAGACCCCAACAGCATTTAACTTGATTAATAAACTGATGGCTCACACCTTTGGAAGGGAAGCAACCAGATTTTTCCACACTGATAGATTGACCCGACCAAGAGCAGAATTTATCCAAACAGTTTCTAAGAATGGCTAGTTCAGAGGACTTAGCTTTGCAAAATAAAAGAATGTCATCTGCATAGCAGAGCTTAGAGATGGGTGGTGCCGTATTAGAAACTTTAAACCCAGTTAAATTCTTTTGAGACACTTCCCTGTTTATCAATCTCATGAGAACCTCATTGCCCAAAATAAATAAGTATGGGGATAGGGGGTCCCCCTGCCTAAGCCCTCTCGAGGGGGAGAAACTTGGACCAAGTCCACCATTCAAAAGCAAAGTGAACTCAACTGAGGAGAGGCACTGGTGGATGAGATTTACAAAGTTGTAACTGAAACCAAAAGCTTTTAAGACTACCATCAAAAAATTCTATTCCATTCTATCGTAAACTTTTTGAAAATCAAGCTTGATTCCAAGGAAACCCTTCTTCTTCCCTGTATATTTGAAGCTGTGAACAATTTCATGGGCCAAGACCACATTTTCATTAATCCATCTATTAGGCATGAAGGCCGCTTGAGCCAGATCCACCATTTTATTTAGAAGAGGTCTTAGTCTATTCACTAAAATCTTGGAAATCACTTTGTAGCATACATTACACAGTCCAATAGGACGAAAAGGATTAAAATTGCATGCCCCTTTCTTTTTAGGGATGAGGTGGATGAAGGTTTTGTTGAGATCTTTCAAAAGCCAGCCATTACGAAAGAAGCTTTGGGTAGCTTGAACCACTTGATCACCCACTGTGTCCCAATAATGCTTGTAGAAGAGAGCTGGGAAGCCATCCGGACCTGGGGCTTTGAGGGATTTCATCCCAAACACCACCTTCTTGATCTCGTCTCTAGTGGGAATTTTGCATAGCTCCGAATTCTCTTGGTCAATAACACAGGGCTCT
This sequence comes from Quercus robur, assembly GCF_932294415.1. NCBI lineage: Eukaryota > Viridiplantae > Streptophyta > Magnoliopsida > Fagales > Fagaceae > Quercus > Quercus robur. The sequence continues at coordinate 43,623,542 of NC_065534.1, read as the reverse complement.
ATCAAATTCTCTAGGTTTGCAAGGAAATGAGGGAGGCTAGATGAGAAAAGGGAGGAAAACTTTTCCAAAAAATAGTTTTGAATTTCCCCCCGGTCTCTTATCCAAGTACCATCATCAAGCTTGATTTCTGAGATGCAGTTTCTTCGTTTTCTAATTATGGTTGAGAGATGGAAAAACCTTGAGTTTCGGTCACCCTCTTTAACCCACAATTCCCTAGACATCTGACGTAACCTTATGTCTTCTCTATCTAGCCATTCGTCAAGCTCTAAATTAAGGGAAGCTTCAAGTTCCAAATTCTCTCTTGTGGGGGGAAATTGTTGAACCTCATCAATTTTGGCTTTGAGGCCCTTAATTTTTTTCCTTTGAATTTCCAAAGGTGCTTTTGTTCTAGCGCTTTAGCTCATGGCTAGTCACAGTTAACTTTTTGACTAATTTAAAGCCTTGAGAGCAGGCATTGCCAAGCATTTTCCACAACCAATCTACTTTCATCTTCCTTAGTCCACATCGCTTCAAAACGAAACGGCCGAGTCAAAATATCAGCGTCTAGGAATGTATCCAGCATAATCGGGTTATGATCTGAGTTAGAACTACACAAATGTCTGACCCCTGCTTTTGGGAATAAAGATTGCCACTCTTGATCACACAAACATTGGTCTAACCTTTCTTTAATGTTGGCCAAACCTTCTCTCCTATTTGACCAAGTAAAGGAAGGACCCGAAAAACCCAAATCAATACTGTATTAGCCATGAAATCTCTGAGATAAAAAACAGAACTCTCGGCCACTGCACATCCACCACGTTTCTCTTTTGCACATTTGATGCAATTCATATCTTCGATTGCAACCCAAGGCACTGAAAAAGAAGACACCATATTCTCCAACAAACCCTAGAATTTTCCTTTTTTGGATCTTTGTTTGGACCATAAATAGCAAAAAGAAGCTAAGGAGCTTCAGGGGGGTCTGAATAAACCAGCGCCACTGTCATGTTTTTATTTGAAAAGACCACTTCTAATTCAACACCCCATCTCCAAAACATTGCTAGACCCCCAGACAACCCATCATCGTCAACACACCAAGAATCTACAAACTTCAGTCTATCACAAATCTTATTTATTCTCATAGATTTTATTTTGGTTTCGGAGAGGAAAACAATATCCGGATTTGACTCATGAATAAGCTCCTTTAGAGCTCTAACTGTCGAGGCTCTACCAGCACCTCGACAATTCCAAGCTAAGGTTCTCATGGCAAGGTGAAAAATTAGGATTGGGATTAAAGGGATATGATGAGCCAAACTAGAGTTTTCATACCCAAAACAAGAGCAGCAGTTGATATAGAACCCACCCTCACAATTAAAGGACAACAATATCCAATCTACTAAGCTTCTCCAAACCAAAATCAGAGATAATACCAAAATCCCAAGGAAACCCAGCATTAATAGCAACAGAGAAAAAACCACCAGAAGGATAAGTACTCACCAAAGACGTAAACGTTGCCAAGGATAGAGTAGAGTTGGCGTTGACTGAGAGTGAATCGCTGAAACGAGACCCACTGGCCAGAGAAAGAAAAAAGGAAAAGCTTGCAACTGGCGGAGCAAGTCTCACCGATGACCGGCACCACCGCTAGCTGTGAAACAAGCCCACTGGGAGTACCAGGAAACCCACGAACCGGGTCGATGAGACCCACAAATCAACCAAGATCAGCTCCAAGCGCACAATAGCAGAAGGACCCACAAAACATGGGTAGAGATGAGGCCACACAAAGATGGAGATTACCCACACAAAGGTGGTAGTGAAGGCCACACGGAGGTGGAGGGACACCCACACGGGGTGGTAGAGAAAGCCACTACAAAGGTGGAGTTTTTATATCATTTGCTAATATGTTGTGTATTTGGGAATACATGAATATGTAATGAAAGTTCGCATGGATGTAAATGACAGTCAAACATGTAATTAATGCTATTAACACAGCCTTGGCCTTTTTATGTGCAAAGGTGTACAGATTAGATTGATTTTTTTTTTCTTTTTTAATTTGATAAACACACGCACATATATATAGGGGAAGGGGGATGAGATAAGAGAATACACTCATGCCAACACCAAAATTGCATGCCGGCAGTTAGTGTCGCGGAGCAAGTTATAAACCCCTTCTCAAATGAATTACAATCTAATAAATGAAACATACAAGGCTTTGTCTCCTAAATTACAATCTAGTAAAAGATTGCAAAACTTTGTTTCCTAGATTACAATCTAAAAGAAAAGATAAAGCACTATCTACAAACCAAAATCTAGATTCGAGATCTAGGTTATGGAATGGGAAGGTGTTAGACACTCATTCCGCCTAGACAGAGTCTAGTCTTTTAGACTCTAAATGACCATTTATATACCCATTCAGAAGATGCATGACATTATGATGACATATTGAAATCCCTAAATTCAATATCAATTCACTCTTTAAAAATTCAAAATCTGCAGTTTTTATTTAAGAAGAAAACCATTTTTTTTAGTATAAAAATTCCAGATCTGTATTTAAAATACAGATCAGTTTTTATATTCAGAAAAATCCAAATCTGTATTTAATAAAAAAACAGATCAGTTTTTATTCAGAAAAAATTCCAAATCTATATTTAATGAAAATACATACCAGTTTTTTATTCAAGTAAAATTTCAGATCTGTATTTAATGAAAATACAAACCAATTTTTGTTCAAAAAAAATCCCAGATCTATATTTAATGAAAATACAAATTTGTTTTTGTTCAAAAAAATTTTCAGATCTGTATTTAATGAAAATACAGATCAGTTTTTATTCAAAAAAATTTTCATATTTGTATTTAATGAAAATACAGAACTGTTTTTGTTCAGAAAAATTTTCAAATTTGTATTTAATGAAAATACAGATATGTTTTTTATTCATAAAAATTTCCAGATCTATATTTAATGAAAATACAAATCTATTTTTTTATTTTAAAAAAATTTTAGATCTGTATTTAATGAAAATACAGATCTGTTTCTTTAAAAAAAAGTTTTAGTGATTAATTACAGATCTTGAAATTTAAAGAAGAACTAAATCATAAGCATGTTAATCAACTTAAAGAAAAATCCAACTAAACATGTGAACATGGCATATATAAAGTATGAACAAGATTGTATTGACAATGAAATCAAACATATATTCATGAAAACCATGCAATGAACAACACACATATATCAATTAAGAAAGAGAAAAATAAACACAAGAATGAGATTAAATACCTACTTGTGTGAATGTACCCTTCAATGAAATAATACTTTAGAAATCAAAGAAGTTTAACTTCTTTGAGATCTAAAATATGCTTACTTACAAAACTTAAAGCCAAGGCTTTCAAAATGTCTTTAATGTAAGGGGAGCAAAGATGTCAGAAAAAGAAGCGCCTTGAATGTTGAGAGGCCTCCTCTATTTATAGAGGTGTTAGTTGCTTAGAAAATAAGGTAGGTTTGCTTAAAAATGAAGTCCAATCAGCTTAAAAAATAAGCAAAAAAACGTATGGGGGAAAATCCTAAAAAAAAAGGAGATTTATATAAGAGTAAGCTGATTTTTCAAATTAGAACAAGTTTTAGTATTTTGATCATATCTTATTACTCAAAATTCGGATTAAGTTATTACTCAAAATTCGGATTAAGCTGAAATTTTGACAGCTGAAGGGAAATTCGATTCTCTACAACTTACCAGAAATAGCCTAGTCCGAATTTTAAGTTCTACTATGCCAAAAGTGCCTTGGAACGTGAATCCGAAATATGCTACTTGATTAGCACGTTTTTGAAGTGTTTTCCAACTATAAAACCGTATTTGGACGAATTTTAGAGTTATTTTCATGATAAGCCTCATCCCAAAGTGATAATTAGGATTTTTAAAATAATTATTTTGAATATAATTATCCCAAAAGCCTAATTATCTATAGTCTTTAAATATTATCAGCGTATTTGTTTTAATCCCATGCAATAAATCTCACTTTAAGAAAAATACTTAACCAATCACAAAAATTCATTTAATTAATTTTAATCATTAACCAATCAAAATTAATTTCAATTAATCACACATAATCGACTTCACCCTTATACAATGCATGCAGACCATGAACATTTGATCTTGTGATATCTTTTAATTCGACAGTCCGATTTGGGAATCGGGCATACCATCACGACTGTTAGAATCCCAAGATCATTTTTATGATATGCAATGAATGATTTAATGCAAGTAATGCAAATCTAATTTTTGGGTATATGAAATGGTCATTCTACCCATCTTCTAAGATTAAATTATGAGTGTAAAATAGAGTGTCTACACCCAATATTTGGTTGTGTTGAATTTGAAAAAGAATGAGACAAATTGTACACTGGTGGGGCTGTTTTATAGGGCTTCACTCTCAGTTAGAGAGTGTCTGTTCACCCCTAGGCCATAGATATTATTTTATTTATAAAGTTTAAGAGATTTTTTTTGTATTGATATGGAGGATGCATGACTGTTGTATTTGAGCACATATAGTTTTATTTAATTACATACATGTATATATATTTTGAGCATGTGTGAACTTGATTGGATATTAATGTGTTTAATCCCAATATATGTTTGTAATATTTCTTTGGATGAAATATATGTTACATGCCTTCATTGACATGCTTGAGTTATCAAAAATTTGGAATGCACAAGAGTCTATTATGAGTGCTTGCTAAGTGGCAAGGATGAGTTATTATAGATGTTCATTCATTATAAGAAAGAACTTGAGAAATAACTCAATGAATGCGATAAGTTCTTTGAGTACTGTAGAACTTGTGGAGGGAAAGCTATTATTTCCACCAATTGTTTTTTCATTAAGATGCCTTAAAAGAAGACCACTAGGACACCTTGTGAATTATGGAAAGAGTGATCACCTTTGTGGGTGCAACGCGTGGAGGAGTACGCCTTGGCCAAGTGGACTGGGGCGGAGAAAAGATGTTGGAGTTGCTACCTAATTTAGGTCTAAGAACCATATATATAGTGCCCTTACGTGGAAGGACTAATCTTACTACCAAAGCATGGGTTTAGAGTTTAGGTATGGGGATGGGAAGGTGTTAGGCACCCAACCGCACCCAACCTGTGGGTCGGCTTCCACTCATTGTGTCTTATATCTTAATATCATTTAAGGCATATTCAATATTGCATCCTAAACTCACACACACACACACACACACTAACATTCATCTAATAATCAACATGGCATTAATCATCCCAAAACCCTAACATACATCTATCATGGCAACTCACATCAAGCCTAGCATAAATCTATCATGCATATCATATTATCTTATCCAAGACAACAAACAAACAAGATATCACAAGGGCAGAAACATAGACATGACAACAAGGTATTAACATCAAATATAACCCAAACATCTAAGCATAGTATTAAAACATCAAATAAACATATTCATTATGTCCATCATCCAAAATGCATGTTCATGTGAATGCATGACTTACCTCACTGCATCACAACACCTATGCATCAATGCAAGATCATATGAATGCGTTCATGGTATACTAAAGAAAACACTAAAGGGAACCCTGATGTAACACATGAAGAATAAACAACAAGTAAATAGAGAAACAGAGACTCAAGAAACACAAAATAAGATAAAAACAGAATAAAGAAACAGACACAAAAAAGGTTTGAATTAGGGTTTCTGGGCTTAAGTATGCATACGCATGCATAGGGCCTATGTACATAGCCCAGTTGTATGCATATGCATACACGCCCAAACCCTAACCTAGAAGCAACAAGAACAAAACAGAGCAGAAACTAAAACTATTTAATCTAACAACCTAACATGCTTAAGGGCAAAAAAAAAATTGTAAACCTAAACTAAACAAGCATATTATAATGTAAACAAACAAAAGAAACAAGGAAACAAAAATCAAACCGAGAAAAGAAAAAGAAAAAAAGGACTTAGAGTATTACCTCAAAAACATAGCTCCTAGGCTTGATTTTGATCGTTTCCTTTAATCAATCTATTCACAACCAAACAAAATTGATTAGTAAATTTCAAAACTCAAAAATCAAGACCAGAAAAGGTCTCAACCAAAAGAAAATTGAATTGAGGATGTTTTGTAAAAAATCCATCTTTGGTTCACTATTTCTAGTGAATTTTAGGTTTTCCTTTAGGATTTTTTTGTGTCTCTTGAAAAGGTACCATGTATGGCTTTTTATATTGAGAAAATAAGGGTTTGGAATAGCTCCCAAACGACGTGAGATTCATTCCAAACCTCAGCTTTAATGCAAAAAACTTACCTTTCATAGTTTCTAGAACCCTAGCATGCGTACGCATGCTTGTGTATGCGTACACATGCATAAAGCATGCGTACGCAGATCTGGAGCATGTGTACGCGTACGCGTGTCTACGTATGCATGCCCTAGGGTTTTCACAGCCTTTATTTTCCAAAAGTAGTTTTATTTAGCTCATAAGAGTTATATTTTCCATAAAAACCTTCCTCAAGTCAATTTCAATATGATTGGGCCCTAAACCAACCTTAGGCTTTAGAATTTTACCATCATTAGGGAATGGGGGCCCGAATCGTGAGGGGTACAAAATGCGGTGTTTACAGATACCCCTCTTTTGATTCATTAGCTCTGCTAATGAAATCAAAAGAATAAGAGACAAAATATTTTGTTTCAACGTACGGTTCAAGCCCAACCCACATACGTGGCACACAACACTCATACATGGGGCGGGGTGCAACTTTGCAGAGTTGCGTGGGTTTCGTATGTCTAAATTCCCACCTTTATTGCTTGAGAAATGAACAACGATAGGTTCACTATCCCAAAGCCTTTTCCAATTGCAAGCAAAAGACAAGTGACTCACTATTCTAGAGTCACTAAAAAGAAAAACAAACATGGCCAACGGCTGCAACCATCAATCAAACAAGCAAGGTGCTCTTACGAGTTTAAAAGGATACATCTCTGTGGTGCCCATCTAGGGCTCTTACCTCAAACTCCTCTGGATGGCTTGCGCCTCTTCCATCTCTATCTCTACCTGTTCTGGTGAGGCTCTTGCCTCGGGGTGACCTTGGTCTCTATCTCTATCTCTACTTCTTCTATTGTGCCTGCATATTCAACTCCTTCTGGATATGTGCACACATTCTGGCTTGCATAGGGTTTGTGCCTGCATATTCAATTCCCGGAGGATATGCGCACAAGTGGCCTTGGTGTTCTAACTTACGAGGAAGTCCTTGGTGAAAGATCCACTAGGGAGAATGACTTGTTGAGGAGTGTATTAGTGACCTACGGGGGAGCCTTCTTAGTAATTCGACCTAAGAGGAAGTCTTACGTGAAAGATCCACGGGGAAAAACATAAGTCGCTGAGGAGTTTCGATGGTGATTTTGACCTACGAAGAAGTCTTTGATGATGTGTAGTCCACTGGGGAAAGTTTTCTTCTTCTCCTTCATGACTCATTGGGGAACTTGTGTTGATTCCACTCGTGAGAGGGGTTTTATCAACTCCGTGGGGAAATTTTCTTCGCAACTCTTGTGGGGGTTGTCCTTGTGCCTTAGACTCGTAGGGAGTCCTTTCATGATACTGTACTTTACCGAGAATTTAGTTGATGGTCTTAATCATAGGGGAGTTTCTTTATTGGTTTCTAATCCACCGAGGGATGTTCTTGATGCTTTTAATCCACTGAGGAATGTTTTGAGGGACTTTGTGTCTTTTACCCAACTAAGGGTATTTCTGTCATTTTTGGATACATTCTTGAATTTTCTTTTGCACTTCCTACCTTTTGGGAAACTACTGCGGATATTTTAATTTTTTTTCAATAAACTACACGTAGTTTAGTGGAGAGGCCTAAACTATGCGTAGTTCAGCTATCAAACCTTCCCACCTCTTCAAATTTTTTCCAATGGTTACTAACCGTTTCTTTTCTTTTTCTTCTTATTTCTCTTCATCTTTCTCATTTCTTCACATTCTCTCTAACTCTCCAACTTCCATATTTTCTCTCTACAAATACTCTTTGCCCTTCTCTCTCATTTCCTCATAATCTAATCTTTTCCTTTCAAATTCTCTCATCCAAAACTCTTTCTCTCTTAAACTCTCTCATCTCCGTGGCACCCAAGTCTAAGAAGAGCTCCTCCGTGATTTCCAGCGATGTGTTCAACCTCACCCGCTGGAATAGGGCTATGAGGCTAAATGAATCCCCTCTACTGACCCACTGGCCACATAATGATCTCTCAGAGAGCCCAAGGACCGAATTGGTAAGTTTTTCAAACCTTTCTCATTTTCTAGTTTTTTCTTTGATCTTCCATTTTAACATGTTTTTGGACATGTAAATGCTTAGATTTTGTTGTGGGATGAGTTTAGATAAAAACTTGACACTTTAGAAGGGGTAGGAACATATTTAGGATGAGTTTTGATCGAAATGTGTTTGAAATGTCAAAGATCACTTCTCTGTTTGTGTTCATGCTACGCGGGTATCGGCTTACATGCACAGCTTGCGATCATGCGTTCGCATACATGACACATGCGTACGCAGGCTCCCTTTGTGCATAGACGTCCATGTTCTTTAGTTTACATGGACACATGATCCAAATTGCATACACGTGTGGCATCCCTGCGTATGAAGACACGGGCCCATGTGCACACACTAGCACTTAGAAACCCTATTTTGATTGTTTTAACCTTTTTTTCACTTATTTTTTCATCCAACTACCATTTTAATGCTTTTTTTTTTTCATCTTTTTACAGGTCTTGCCCGCCTTCTTGGGCAGAGGCAACACCAATTGTGTTGCTGCATGGTATAGGGTCTTAATTGAGGAGACAAGGGGCCACATATGCGCTGCAAGCTTTGAGTCTATCATCCATTTGCTACCAAAGACCTCTGCCAGCGCCATTTTGGTGTAGTCCTTGGCTGAGAGGTGGTGGGATACTAAACATGGTATTGAAGTGGTGAGAATCATTGGGTTCCACATAGAAAATGATAGAGAATACAAGTTTATATGCTCATGAGTTGGACATTGGGTTAAGCTTTAGGCATGTGTGGATTAGGCCCTCTTGTCCAAATAATAATAATATTTTATTATTTTATTTTTTGAGTCAATAAGTCTGTATACAACAATTATTTTCTGAAATAATGTGTCTGTTCAGTAACGTATCTATTCATAGTCATTCATGAATTTTTTTTTTAAAGAAAAACTCTCCTAAAGAGAAAATATTTTATGCATTAGCATTTGAGTCAAAGAGAGAGAAAGAGACATAGATTAGTTCACAAAGCACGGACTCTGTGTGCTTCTTCTCCATGCTATAGATCATTTTATCTTGGGAGACAAATGCCTATGAGTCTCAAAGCATCATAAATTGTGTGAGGAGTGAAATCTGCTTTAAGGAGAATGTGTCAAACACAAGATTTGATCTGTATCATTCATCCTTCATGCATTTGGTCTATGAGTTTTTACTTATTTTGCAAATTTCTTCTTATATTTACAATATCTTTTATTGATTTTGTCAATCACATCTATTTGTGTTATTCCTTATAATTAGATTTGTATGTTGTTCCTTTTTACTTAATCACAAAAATAAATTGTTGAAATATATCCAACAGTTTTTGCTTCAAATCTAATGGTAAAGTATTGAATGTTAATAATAGGCCCTTCGTTACAAAATTGTTTGGATCCGATATGTAGGTATGATATATAAAAGGTCCATATATGATTTTGGATGAGGGATAACATGAATGGTTTATATAAATAGTGTAAAGCACTCTACTTATGCCGTTTCAATTGAACCAAGATGAATTTTGTTTCTCCAACTTAAAACGAATGACTAGCTTTTATGTAATACACCTATTCTTTGAACTTGGTCTCAAGTTTCATATGATTGTATTCTTTAAGAAAACATGTATTAATTTTTTTTTTTTTTTTTTTACCTCCTAGAATATGCTTTTACATCTTTTATGAGATTTTGTGTTACCAAGATTTGCTATAGCTCAATTTGTTGTAAAGTTTATAGTGGTGGAACTATTGAGTGTGTATTTTGGTTTCTGCAATGAAAATGGTTGATTTAAGATCTCTAAAGATGACAATAATTATTTGCAAAGTTGTGAAGTTTGTTTAATGGTGGGAAACAGAATTTTGTGGTAGGCAGGAAGCATAGACAACCACAAAATTTCAAGGGTGGTTAGAGATGATAATCCAGAATGGAAGTGGTGACTAGATGGTATGGATGATATAATGTATAAAGTAAATGCTATTTAGGAATGAAATTTTTTCTTTTCTTATCTTATGAGTTGTTTTAATAGTGAGTATTATTTTTTCACTTTGACATTAGAGAAACCGTTATATCAATTATAAAGTTTATATATTATTTTTTATCAGTATATTTTATTCTATTATCTCCTTAAAATTTTGATAGAGATGGTAGTAGCTTCAAAGCTGTTGATACCCAAAATTGCAAACATTTTGGATCAAGAAGTAAAGCCAAAGACCTAATGAATTCGTACCTTAAGGAGTAGAGAATTTAAGCCCAACATACATAATGACATTTCAATTAATGTGTATTAAGTGAAGGCAATTTGGTAATTGCACTCACACCTTATGGGCAATTAAATCAAGACACATGTGAGCCAAGTGTCACACCCACCAAATTCCACTAGTTCCAAGCCTTTTGTATAAAAGGAATAGAAGAATGGAGAAAAGCCCAAACATCATACTAGGCTCTTGGAAATATGCCTTGCTGGGAAGACATCTTTACCAAAAATGGAAGAAGGTAGGTAGGAACCATCTGATGCATGCTAGAGAATGAAGACAAAGAGAATTAATGAGAGAGAGAGAGAGGCAAGTTTGTATTGGCCAGTTGGCCTTTACCCAAAAAGACAAGAAATTTGTTGCAGAGCCAAGGTAGTGGGATTGAACCCACTGCTAGCAGCCAAAAGATAGTGGAATTGAACCCACCTACACAAGGCCAAAATGGTACATAATGGGTGTTGGCTGAATGCCCACAGCAGACAAAATGGTTGGTGAAAACAAGGGTAAAGAAGGAAAATCACATAGGCTTGATATTGCGTATAAAAGGAATAGTACCCATGAATGTGGAACAATTACAACAACAACAATGGTAGGAGGAATAATATAGAAATCAAGGAAAAACGTATGAAGGAAATTTGAGTAATGAGTTGAAAATGAAAGAAGAGAAAAAAGAGAAAGAACATGATATCTGAGAGAAGAGAGAAAGTAGAGAATACACGACAGAATTAGCATGCATCACTAGGAATCCTTTCCCTCCCTCAAAAAACACCAAACCACACTCTTTGCAATCTCATGGAGGAGGTCTTGTACCCGAAATTCCTATCCCAAAAGAGGTCTTATGCTATTATTGTCTATGGCCCAAAGTTTATACCCTAACCCATTTTTGCCTTTAAAACATAGTTGGCTCTCATTGGCCAATTCCAGTTGCTAACCCTCACTTAGGTGAGCCTCACAATAGTTTGAAACAACTGAAAAATAGGAGCCAATGGGGGGTTTAGTTAAGCCTTTCCCTTATTGATGATAAATGCAAATCTTCCTTTCATCCAAACAAAAGCAAATCTAAAAATTACTCATTGGTTGATACCTTCGGGTTCAACGTCTCTTCTATTGACTAAAAACTAGTCACTAAGGGCACCCCAAACTCAATACAAAAGGCCCCAGTCAGATTTAAAGGGATAAGCCACATTTTACCTATATAGTTGAAACTTTAGATTAAAGCCCATTCAGCTAGCAAACGTTCTCACAATTCTGAAGTTTGGGGCTAGAAATATTGGTACAGGGGAACCTTCCCTCTCTTTCTCTCGACCTCTCTCAATTTTCTCTTCCTACAGTTCGTGGGTTGAAGTTTTAAACCTATTATTTTAAGCATTTTTAGTTATTGGCTTTTCGATTTCTCTCTTATGGTGCGTCATTAGCCTCTATTAATTAAATATTGGAAATTTGAGCTTGACACTTGTAGACACTGCATTTTGTACCCCTTATGACTAGGACTCCCGTTCTCCAATGATACTTAAACTCTACGGCCTAAGGCCAGTTTAGAGCCCAATTAAATATCAAATTGACTTAAGAAATGTTAAAATGGAAAATATAACTTTTTAAATGAGCAAAAAGCTATTTTTGGAAATAAATGACCAAAGTGGCCCTCAGCTCAAGTACGTGGGCAACGGTTTATGTACTTGGGCCAAAGCATGTGTATGCAGGCACATTCCTGCATACACAACTAGGGTGTTAGAAGCATGGAAAATGCAAGTTTTTTGCAATAATGCTGAAGTTTGGAATGAATCCCACATCGTCTGGGAGTCGTTCCAAACCCCATTTTTTCCACTATAAAAAGCCTTACATGGTATATTTTCAAAACACACAGAAATTCCATGGGAAAAACCAAAGATTCACTAGAAAATAGTTAATCAAAATGGAGTTTTTCACAAAACACCCTCAAGTCAATTTTATTTGATTGAGACCTTTTCTGGCCCCAATCCTTTTAGTTTAATGTTGCTAATCGCTTGTTTAATGACTTGTGATAGGGTTGACTAAGGGGAACGGTCAAAATCAAAGCTTGGGAACTCCTTTTTGAGGTATCAAGCTTCAACCTTTCTTTTCTCTTTTTAGCCCTTTAATTGATGTTTAATTGATGTTTAATTTGTTTTTCTTGCTTTGTTTGTGTTATAACTTGTTTTTTTTAGAGTAGTTTTATGTCGTGTTTGCATGTTCTGAGCATGTTAGGTTGTTAGAATTAGGGTTTTCTTTTATGCTCTGTTTATTTTTTGTTTTTGTTTTGTGTTTCTGGGTTAGGGTTTTGAACAAGTCCCACGCACGCATGCCTTAAGCATGCATACGTAGATTAAAACCTATGTACGTAGGTCTCTGGCTGTGCATGCAGGTACTTGTCCAGGAACCCTAATCCAGATTTCTTATGTTGTTGGGTTTGCTTACTTCACATGTTTTACCCTTGTTTAAACTCTTTTCATATGTTTATGCATATTTGAGTCTCTACTATTATATGCTTGTTTGTCTTTAACATGCATAGATTAGGGTTTTATGTTTGTTTCTTGCTTCGATGCCATGAACATACATTCACATACCCAATCATGATGCCATAGGTGCTAAGGTGCTATAAGGTAAGTAAGGTAAGCCATGCATTTACATGAACATGCATGTTGATTGTTTAATCCTCCCTTGATATATGTGTATGAAGTTGATGCCTTGTTTTGATTTATAATATTATTTGCTTTGCTACCATGTTTGGGTTGCTACCTTGTCTTAAGATGTATGATGGGGTTTCACATGCTAAGGTTTCTCATGTGTGTTTGGCTCTTTATTGCTTTATGGATAGATATATGTTTTGGAATGAATGATGCCATGTTATATGTTAGATGCATGCTAGCTTGTGAGTTAGGATACAAAGTGATAGTGGTGTTTTAGACAATTTCAATACTCTTGTACACGTCATCCAAAGGAGCCGACGGTGGCCATGGGCTTGTCAGTTTTGCACGGACACAAAAAGGGAGACTTAGGGCGACAGTAGCACAAACAACAATCTCGTTATAACAACTCGATGGGTGCCATTGTAAGCCGACGAGGGACCTTTGGACGGGGAGAAGAGGCCAACGGGGTGAACAGGTTGACGGGTCCAGCATGGTTTGGCTTGGCTCCCACGAATATCTCTACATGGAAACACCTTGAGCAACACGTAAGACACCACTCACCCATATTACCCTCATATGGAAAGATATCTTGTAATCTCGAAAACCCTAAGTGCCAAACCCTCCTAGCAAGGAAAGATCCCTACTTTGAAGGGATCTCGGTTCACTACTCACCACTATATAAGTGCCAGACCCCCACTTTTCTCAGGTACGTAGAAACTCTCTAGCTCTCTCACTATAGAGTTTATAGAGACTTCTCATTCACTAACTTGACTTTCAGAGGGTTTTTGGCTGGTACCACATTAGTACCTTCTGTTTGGTCCCTTTATTCTTATTCACAGGTACCCATTGTAGTGATTTGGAGCCTACAACTCACTGACGATTTTAGCACATCATCACAAAGTGTTGAACATGTTTTTAATAAGGCTAAGACATAAGACACAACGATGGGAGGCCAACCTTAGAGTTTGGCGATCTTGGGTACCTAACACCTTTTCAAGAATATACCTAAACTCCAAACCCATATGCTGGTAATAAGATTAAAGATCCTTCCTTGAAAGGACGCTATATATATAGTTCTTAGACCATTGCAAAAACTAGGTGGTGATTCCAAAAAGACCCCTTGTGTCCACAACACTCCATAAATAATCACTTCTAAAAAACTCGAAGGGAGATTTAGGCCGTTCTTGCATTTTTTGGCCCTTGTCGTAAACAATGTGTAGATAGTAGATCATCACTTTAATCATAACATAATCAACCTACTAATATTTTTTCAAAAAGATTAAAAAATATACATTGTTTATACTTTCAATCACCAGGTAATGACCTATAAAAAAAATTCACTAGTTAATGATTTAAAAGAATTTAATCTTACTGTTTTTTTAGTTAGTTAGTTATTTATTTATTTATAATCTAGTAACATTATTATGATTTAAGAAGAGTTCTAATCCCTTTTGAATTTATTGTAAATAATAATAACTAGTTGCTAACCCGTGCGATGCACAGGATAGTTAAATAAATATTTAATTAATCAACCTCACATTAAAAGAAAAAGCTAATTAAATAAATATTTAGTTAATCAACCTCACATTAAAAGAAAAAGCTAAAAGAATCAAGGAAATGCTAATTTGCCCACCAAGAAAAAGCTAAAAAGGAAAGGAAAAAAAAAGACATTGAAAAAGAAAGAAAGAAAAAACTATTTAAAATAATAATAATAATAATAATGTTGAAAACTAAAGCAACATTAAGACAATGGAAAATCTATTTGCAAAGGATTGCAACCTTTGTATGTTTACTTGGCTCAAGGTCAAAATCCAAATGCAATTTTGAAATAATGAAAACATACTTCATATTAATTGTAAATCAGTCTCACTACATAAATTCACTTTTCACTCTAATGTATTTTGTAGATCAAATACTGTCAAAAGAATTCCAATAAACACTATTGCCACATCTATATTTATTGTAGGCATTTAATTTACATAGAAGCCAATAGCAACTGCAATAGCTATCACGATTGCTCAATGCTATGACAATCTAAATCCAAACATTCTCCTTCTAAAATCTCATCTATTTTCTTTAAACCTGCACATCAAGCTTTGTGAACATGCATCCCCCTCATCTTCATTGAAGAACAAAAGAAAATGAAGTTGATAGCTTTATATTTATTGGCTGCTTTGCAAAGGAACAACACTCTTTCAACTGATGACGTAAGTGTAGCCTAAACATAATAATCACCAAAGGCAATGGTGAAATTGACCAAAACTCAATTACATTTGAAAATAACATGTATACATATACCATATAAGAGTTTAATACTCACTGATAATTGTCCACAAAACCGCATGAAAAAAAAAAAACAACAACAACAACAAAATACGCTTTACAAATTAATGCCAAGTGCATGTTCTTCCTAAATGATCTCTTAGGCAACCCTTTTATGTTGACCATAGACTAACTCAATTTCCTAAATCAAAACCAATCCACCACAACATCAAAACCTAAGTCATATTTAAAATCCAAATTTTCAAAAGGGAAAACAAAAACCTTACCAATGGATGTATATAGAAATGGACCCAAATTAGGGTTTCAACCACTATAAAACCAATTCTAATTCAAAACCAAATCTACCACAATTACATACAATGCATTTAGTGAGTCATTGTGGTGTAATGTGTGAACTTGTTTGATAAAATATGTCAAAGTATCTGTGTGGAATTGGGGGAAGGAGAAATAAATTGAAAGCAATGGGATAATGTTACTATATTATTTTCTTGGATACTTGCCATGCTTGGTTAGTTAATAGTCAATAACATTTTTTGTTTTAACGAAGGATGAGAGCACGGGTGGTGTTTCAGTGTGTTAGCAATTCCTATGACAACTAAAACCAAGAGACACAAACCATGAAGTTGACTTAAAATAATGTGAGAGTATAACTATCAAATTCTAAATAAATAAATAAAAAGCAAGAGGGAGTGAGATTTTTTTTCAAGCTGGTGGTGTTCATGTTCTAAATGGGAATGAAAAGATTCTTTGCAGTACACCTAACACGCCGTGATGTACAAGTTGTAAATGTGAATAAAAATAGTCTTTTCATTCACATTTAACACATTTTATTTATGATATTGTTAGGTGTACTGGAGGCATGTTAGAACATGTTTCAATTCCCATTTAACTCATTTTGTTCTTCTTTTTTTTTTTTTCTTTTTTTTCATTTTTTTGCTCATTAGTCAGCCCAACAAATGCTATTTGACAACAATAGTCACACTTTCATATAAACTGACATCTTAAGCAACTAAACCAAGTTCATGGACTGTATCAGTTGAATAGATCATGAGAAAACAAATTTAATCAAACAATTAGTCAACAACAACATAAATCTATAATACAAAGAGCTAGAATTTCCCAATTCAATATAATTGAAGAAAGAAAACCTTGGATTTGAAGTACAACCGCTGGTCATGGAGGACTTATACTCAGGCTTGTACGAATTAGCGCAACCAAATCAAGCTCTAATCAGGTTTTCAGAGATCTATTTGAAGGCTTCTTAGAAGGGCCGACAGATACAAATTTGAGTAAAGCAACAGTCCCTAATTGGCACCAGATTACCTGCAAAAAACAGTGAAACCATTCAAACGAAACCCAAATAACTTAACATATCAAAGTATTTAGCCTTTAGAGAGAGAGAGTAACAATTAAATAGCAAGGACCCAAGGTCACACACAATCCCAATAGGCAAACACAAATTGAATATACCAATATGAATATGTACGTGGAGCTTACATAAGTCAATCCCACATACATATAAAAGATGTGTTCAATACATCTATTCAATAAGAAAATTTTAGATAGAACCTAACATTATAAGGTGATATCCAAAGCATAGCATTAGAGTGCTATTACATAGCTTTGCCATTTATGCTACATATATTCAAATAAAAATAAATTTATGTAGTGAAGTCATAGGTTGCAGCATCATTTTCAGCCTCTTAAAATGATTGCTTAAATAAAAGCACAACATTTAAAAAGAAAACCAAAATTCCAAAGAACTTATCAGTAAAAATCATTACTCTTAACCAAAATTCTAAACGCTTACAATTCTCTATTAAGAAAATAATAACTCAATTCTAGTTGGGAGTTGCAATTCAAATTCTCACTAACAATACTTGCTGTAATTCAAAGATAACCCAAAAAAATCAACTTATAGCAACTAATAATCATTTTGAGTAACTTTCTGTTGAGGTGAGTCTCCATCAGTTGCTAACAACAACAATTACCAATTTTAACTAACTTTCTATAATGCAATCTGTACTTAGTTACTTACTCAAAAGAGAAACTGAAATTAAATTCATTCCAAATAGTACAAATAGTGTTACCCATTAAAGCAAAGGATGTGTGTTCCCCAGGTTGATTCAACTTCACCCATTCATCCACAATATCCTTCCACTTCCTAACAACACAAGCAAAAATAAAACGAATTCAGCAAAAACAAATAAAAAAAAACTTAAATACTCTTGGTGGTAGACTAAAATAAAATTTCAGCTTACAGAGATTTACAAACGATGTGAACTTTACATTAGAATCTCTATTTTCCCCAAAAGAAAATACATCTTTTCTAAGCACAACTAATTTTGGCATAAAAGTAAACCACAATCAAGTGAACAAATAAGAAGTTCTCAAAGTTTTAAATCAACGCAGTTAAAAACTAAAAACAGAGTTCAGAAAATTTCATGTCCCAAATCATTTCATTAAGCAAAACATTGAAGCCAACCACACAAACACAGAAACCTAGTCACAGAATACAAAACCAACAGAACAATATGAAACACATGACATTAATTTCTATGAAGCTTAAATACATACATATTATGTACACATATACACACAAACAGAACACAAATATACATACAGATCAAACAGACTCAAAAGCAAAATCAACTCAACAGATCAAATGAGTAGTGAAGACCAATACCAGAAATCCAATCCAAAGGAAGAAGAAGAAGACGTGGAAACTCTACACACACACACACACACACACACACACACACACACACAAAACAAACAAACAAAAAAAAAAAAAACAAAAGAGAAAGTGAAAAGGAAGCATCATGCCTCCAAGCCAAAGCCCCTTTTTTCAGTTTGGCTCAGGAATTTTGTCAAACACTTTGAGGGTGAAGGGTTGGTATTCTGTTCTCTTCAACCACACCCTTAAGTAGGGTTGTTCTGCCTCGGGGTGTTGGGGCTTCTCTGATTTCAATCAAAATACAGTCATGTATAAGCAGCCATTCTCAAAACCAAACTCGAATTTCTCTACAAACTCACCCCAAACTCAAATTAGCTTCAAAAGTTTTGGTTATATATATATATATATAGATTATTATTTATATAAGTATTGCTGATGTGGAAAATTATGAGAGTTTCAAAAGTTTCGGTTTTATATATTATATATATATATATAGATAATAATAATAATAATAAAATAAAAGAAAAAGAACGAAACAAAGTTGCTTTGTAAGAGCTTTATAGCTTAACTGACATTTTTTTTGGTATTTCCAACTGGTGACGTCTTCAAAACTTGCCCGCAACTCAGTGGCAGTGCCACATGCAGCTTAGAAGACTTGCAATATATATATATATATATATATATATATATATATATTAAACTAACAAGTTTTGTACACTTACAACAAAATTTTAAATACCCTAATTTAAGAAAGCCTACGATTTTGGTTATTTTTTCTTTCTTAACTTTGCAATTGTAGCAGTTTTTCTCTCTTTGGAGGCTAGGTTTGCAGTTGCTACATGTATCATTCGCTGCTCTACGCCTCTCTGTCTTTCTCACTTTCTCATTTTTTTTCTCCTCCATCATAATTTTAAACTCTCTTTCACTTTATGATTCTCATTTCAACGTTCTTTTAGTCTCACTTCCTATCAATCACTTTTTGCCTTTTCTTTCTGTTGGTAGAAGAAAATTGAATTTTTTTTTTTTTATGTATATGTGTATTTTTTTTAATATATATATATATTTTGTGATGTCAGATTTATTCAAATTCTATTTTTATTAAATTTTGTATAATTTAAATTTATTAAATAACTACCTTAAAATAAATAAATTCCTGGCAACTAGCGAATTATTAAAATAAACCAAAAAAAAAAAAAAAAACTCCACTCCAACAAAACGGACCGTTTATGGATCTGTGAAACAAAAGGCGATTGATACCATTTTTAAGGTAAGGTTGGCGTTATAGATTGAAAAGAAAAGAAAGAGAGAGAGAGAGAAAGAAAACCAAACCCACACACGCTAGTTGACCATTACCATACATACCGCGAATTCTTAACGAAACAAAAACCATGCACTCCCGCCTCTCACACACACACAGACAGAACCCAAACACTAAACGAAACTAGTCACTCACAGCTCTCATCAGCTTTCCGATCTCACCATGGCAGAGAAGCAGCAGCTGATCGTGGCCGTTGAAGGCACCGCAGCCATGGGACATTTTTGGCAAACAGTCCTTTCTGATTACCTTGAAAAGATCATCAGGTCTAATCTAATTGCCTCATTTTCCATTTCTAATTTCTTTCTTTAATATAATTCACCGATTGTTTTGTATTTTTATTGTTCTCCAATTACTTGTTTTAGGGATTTCTTTTTTTTTGGTTAGGCTTAGGATGATGCACGCTTTTAAAGGCGCTGAATTCGAGTTCTTTTTTTTTTTTTTTTTTTTTTTTTGTTGAAAAAGTTCAATTTTTAGGGTTTTGAAAAAGTTTTACTATGGTTTTGGTGGAATTTTAGTTCAACTTTGAATCTATTGGGTTAGGAAGCTGAAAGTGGAATAGGAACTGGATTATCAAAATCCCTATTCTATGCAACCAAACACGAACTTACAACTTATATATATATAATTCTTGGATCAAGTAACTAGTTGCTTTTTAAAAAGATTTTTGAGTAGTTGTTAGTCATGGCTGTAATTAAGAAAGTAGTTAACTCATTAAAAAAAAAAAAAAGCAGTTAAATGCTATATATATATATCCCAAATTACAGTTAGTTATCCATGCGGTCTTTTGACGAGAGGGTATCTGGTGTAACGACTATATGTAACGCAGGCTGTGTCGCACGCTTGTGGGGTCTGCTCCCATTAGAGAGGGGGTGTTACATACGTTTGTTATACACTATGCTTTTTCCTTCTTGACTTGTTCTTTGTACAACTCTCATCTACCAGGTTTTTACCCCTTTTTGTGAGTGTGTGTTTTAAATTTTTTTCCTTAATACATTAGTTTTTGTCTCAAGGGGGAGAGGGAAAGGGAACATTTGAACGAGTGATTTTTCGATTTTGATGAGACATGATCCCTAGCTGAATGTGCTACCTGGGGTTCCTTTTGGTACCTTTTTAATGAATTGATTTACATATTAAAAAAATACAAATTTTTGCAATCATCTTAACTCAAGGTTGATTTGCAATCTGCATCCCACAATCCAAAATAAACAAATTATTTAGTTGATTGTAGTGGAGGAGGAAATAATAATGAGAGCACTCTAGCACTTAACCCAGTCCACCAATTTGTCAATTTTGACACTAATTTTAGATGGTAAGATGGACATTGCAAATTAGTCATGAACGAGGGTGTTGATTGCAAAAATTTATAGTTTTGGATGAATTTTGTAAATAAACCCCTAGTTAAGGTGATTAACTGCAAATACCCCATAAATTTGCTTCTAATTTTTAGATTTTATGAGATGTGTCATGCTATATATAACTATTTATGTTAGGAACTCATGGATAGAACTCAACCTTGAAAATTGGCTTGCAAGGGAGGATGCTCAAGAGCTTATAAACACATGGTTAAGCTTACACTTAATCCATTTGGGATACTAGAATCATAACATACCACCACGCTTCGCAGCCGACGTCCACGACGGCTCACTCTATTGACAATGGCCTAATAGTAGTCCTTTCTCTTTTTGGTGGCTCCACTCACCTATCAGTTTATTTTAATCTAGCCTCTAGGTCGCCCCCTCTGGGATCCACCACAAAGCTATTCTTCCTGTAGCCATGGTTGACACCAAATTTACAACAATTCTAAACGAATCCACTTCCAACTTTCAAGAAGTTCAAAAACAACTTAGTCTCATTTTGCAGGAATTATTTGATGCAGAAACAAGAAGACAACAACCCCAAACACCTCAGTCCAATGAGATACATCAAGAAACGCTCTACCCATAACTTTTCCAAAATCAATCAAGGTTGATTTTCCCAGGTTCAAGGGTGAAGAACATGCTACTTGGGTTTATAAAGTAAACCAATACTTCAACTATTACAAGACCCCATATCATGAACACTGGCGGCTCCACGATAGAGCCAGGGTGGTCACAAGACCACCTTGACCTAGAAAAAAATCATTATTATATACAAAATTTAAAAATTTTATGATTTTTTTACCCTTAAAAAAATATGTGATCACCCTAAATTTTTTTAAGCCTAATATAATTAAATTTTGGACAAAGTTTAACAACAAATTAACTTGGTTGTAAACTAAGGCTACAACTTCACTCAATATATTTTTTATTGGATATGAATTTTGACAAATCCACAATTAGATTACATTTTTTTTATATCCTCCATGCTTGCAAAACTTCAAGAAGATCAAAGATTAATAGCTTGTGTCATCAATTAAATGTTTAAATTTCGAGTTTTGGTAGTCTAACATTATACACAAAAAAATTTTATGGATCAAATAGGAAATAACATTTGATTGACATAAAATTTAACATGTGTTTTAAGAACATAAAGAGCATACAATTCAACGATTCGATTTTCAAAATATGTAACCTCGTTAATTTGTTTAATAAAAGTTGTAGTCTTAGGCTACAACTAAGTTTGTAGTCAAATTTTGTCCTTAAACTTTGTTTCTTTTAACAATATATTGAGCCCTTACAAACAAAAAGAAAAAAAAAAAAAAATTATTTAACTAAAATTTTGAAAAAGATGTAGCTTGCAGCATTGATAATGAGATTATCATGCAACGATTTCAAAATAAAAAGATTTGTAGAAGGAAATTGTAAGACTTTATGTATTTGGGTGTTTTTTTTTTTTTTTTTTTGGTTTTATTTTTGGTTGTTGTCAATATATGAATTTATCTTTTTATTAGATTTTGTTTAATTTAAGTTTCTTCATGACCACCCTGGGAAAAATTCTTGGAGCCGCCACTGATCATGAAAAGCTTCTAATGGCCTATTTTCACATGGATGTGGAAGCATTAGTATGGTTCCAAGATGTTTGAAGATATTGGGTTAAATGTTAGTTGGGATGCCTTTGTTCAAGCGGTACGAGTCAAATTTGGATCTACTGCTTATGACAATCCAATGAAAGCTACCACTCAAGAACACACTGCTCCTATAAGTGTTCCTATGGTCATTGATGTTAGCCAAAATAATGTTGCACCAAATGAACCAAGACTTTAGGAGAATTTCGAGGCTGTGACTAAAGAAGAGTTATGGAGTCTTGAGGCAACGGAAAAGAAGAATCTACAATGTGCCTCTCTGCAACCTATTGTTTGTGAGTATGATGAAGTTGTTGTTATTGAAGGGGCCAATATAGTTAGAGTCCAGCAAATTAACCGAGTGTTTGAAGTTGTGGAAGGGACCTTGAAAAGGACAAAAGACACGGCTATTGAACTACAAGACATTGCTAGTTCTCTAGTTATGGGCTGTGATTAATTGCTTTGGAGCTGTTCGTGTGATCAATGGTCAAGATGCTTTGGCATATTGGGTTAGTGGCCAGATTCCCCTCATGAAGTTGTCATTTCTCAACGACACCTTGTGGGCAAGGTGTTTTGAAGGGGAGGGAAATGTTAGGAACCTATGGGTAGAACTCACCCTTAAAACTAGCTTGTAAGGGGAGGGTACCCAAGAGCTTATAAACACGTGCTAAGTTTACACTTAATTCATGTGAGACACTATGATCATAACAGTTTACAATTTATGAGAATCATTATTTAGATAAATACCATGCAATGCAATTAATTTGTTCCTATTTTTAATTGAGTGGTGATGAGCTTGGTGACATTGAACCATTATCAAAGTAAGGAAAAAATTAGGCTAAAATGCAAAACTCACCCTTTATATTTCACCAAAATTTATTTCAGTCTTCTAATTTTGCTTTCGTTCATTTCAGTCCTTTAACTTTCAATTTTATTCAATTAAGGCTTTTCCATCAACTTTTGTTAGATGTTGTGGTTAATTTTTCAATTTTTTAAATTAAAAAAATTCAATTAATGATTGAAAAATAATATCTAGATTTAATTTTTTTTTTTAACAAAAGTTGATGAAAATGCCTTAATTGAATAAATCTGAAATTTAGAGGACTAAAATGAATGAAAGCAAAGTTAGAGGACTGAAATAAATTCTGAAAATAATTCTGAAGAAACTTAGAGGGTGAGTTTTACATTTTAGCCAAAAATTTAATTAGAAGCTCTGGGTGGTTATGAGTTTAGTGATGTTGAACCATTGGCATGTTATTGGAACCGAAGCAAGCAAGAAATGAAATATAAGCTCTGGTTGGTGATGATCTCGGTGATGTTAAATCGTTAGCATATTATGGAAATCAAATTTATTGCTTACCAAAACATTATGGTTGTGTACATTCTTTAATGGGTACTTTGAGGCCGTATCAAATAGATAAGTACCGATGAGGCCTGGCTCAAATTGCACCTTCTTTTGTAAGAACAACATGGAGGGTAAGGTTGTGGGCTCTAAAAACCAAAAAGGTGAGTGTATAACTTACCAGTAAAAATTCAAATAGATTAGTCCCAAATATCATCATTTAATGCAAACTATTTTGTTCTTATACTAGAAATCAGAAATAACCGGACAATATTTCTGTTTATTTCCCTTAATAGTGGTTTTTTTGGGTTTAATCTAGGAATGAAAATTTGTTCCAAAATTTTAACCAAATTGAATTCTAGGAGTGAAGTTTCATTATGAGATTCTAGTGTTGAGGTCACCTTTTTGCTTTAGTTGGTAGAAACTCCTTCAAATGTCTGATACTTATGGTTTGTAATCATTAAATCATTATGGTTTTGATCTTTTACATTCTGCAGAGGCAGGTCCATCTGGTAGCAGATTTTCCACTAGCTTATATGTGCCATAAGAGGCCATATTAGGTTGTTATACTGGGTTGATAAATGCTAATTCTCTTACTGAGGGGGCCAATGACTTGTTAAAAAAAAGAAAAAAAGAAGAAGAGAAGTTCAATGGCAATTCCTCTATTAAGATTACTGGTTATGAAATTGTTAAGGGTTTATACACTAACCTCCCTTGAGGTCTGAGAAATTTCAGAACCTCCTCGAATTTTTAGAAATGACACATCCATCCTAAGGTTATTACTTTTATTTTCTCTCTCTCTTGATTTTCATTATCATATAACCAATATGATTAGTAAAACATAACTCTTTTATTATTATTATTTATTTTTTATATTTGATAGGTAGTAAAACATAACTTGAGGTTATGTTGGATGTGATTTTAATTTGGAAAATGTGTATTTTCACTCAATTTTAATGACATGTAAATGGTCATAGGGGGTCAAGGTTTATATATATATATATATCAAAACTTCAAGGGGTGGAGTGTTATATATGAACATTGGAGGAGGTTTTTGACATTTCCCAAAACCTTGAGGGAGGTTAGGGTAATTTACCCCAATGGTAATGTAAAATTCTCTCTCTCTCTCTCTTATAGATTGGTAAGTTACACACCTGGTGGGTCTTGAACCAAAAAGTAATAATGTTTTTGTCTATTTTTATTTTTGTTAAAATGGGATACTAAAGTTATTTTGTATGTCTTGTTTACCATTCAATTTTTGTAATTGAGGACATGAACTGAAATTGGCTTGAATAATTATAAGGTCTGACAGATTAGGTTTTCATTTTTAAAGGTCTTGCCTACATAAATAGAAAAAGCTTTAATAGGATCTTTATTGAACCTTACTGTAAAATTAAAATAGTAACTCAGATATTATATTTGAAAGATGGCCAATGAATTTTCATGCTAGACAGCAGCTAGAAACTTTGCTGCTGGTCTAATTAAGAGAGGAATTGTTGATTGGGTTTTTCTATTCATGAGTTTGGTCTTCATTGGGTTTGGATTTGGGCAAGGTCTACTACACTTCTGTCTTGTTCATTTCTTAATCTTCTTATAAAACTCCAAACATGTGGATCAATCACTTTACATCCTAGAAAGCATTTGCAAATTGCACTTTGGCATTTTTAAGTGTGTTTGGGGCTGTAATTCTCAACTTGAGAAGAAAAGCATTACATTTGTTTTTGAAACAGACTCTAATGTATAGGTGTACTTGTATAGGTATATTCTCTAGATATAGTATAGGTGTACTTGTATGTTGCCCGTATTTGTGTAGAGTTTGGTATATCTGGAAAGAAAAAGAAAAAGAAAAAGAAAAAGAAAAAGGAGTTTCCTATCATTAATGTGTTGATATGAGTGGATATGAATTGCTGACTTTGGGATATTATGTTGAAGCTATAGCTCAGTTTGCACTTTCTTCTCCCATAATAATTGGTTGGAGGGTGAGGTCATGGGCTTAAGATCCACTAAGTGCTTGTGTAACTTACCCAAAAAAAAGAAAAGAAAGATTTGGAGTCCAATTGCAATTGAATGTTCAATCAACTGCATACTTTTATAATGGTCTTATTTGTGTCATTTCATCTCCATTGACCAACCCCCCAGTGGCCGGAAGCTGGCAGCTAGGTGTATTTCTGCATGTCACTGATTCAGTGTTGGAAGCCTGTTTAAATATCCATAAACTTAGAGTTTCTCCACTAAGAATTAATTACAATGGGAATATTCAAAAATAAATATATTGTAATCTGAGTTTTTTCCCCCCTTTTTTACTTGTTTTTAGGTTCTCATTTATGTGTCTTTTTATTTATTTAATTTTTTAAGGGATGCTAGTTGATCACCTATTGCTTTCAGGAAATCATGGTCCTAGTCTTCAACTTATTTAGCTGATATTTTTGCTGACTTGATGTTTGTCCCCTTTCTTGTTACTTTTGATTTTGAAACCTTGTGTTGTTTGAGAATAAATGTATATTTTATTTCATTGGTATTGTTTTTATACAGGTATTGTTTAACTGCATTATCATTTACTCAGATCACATCGTAGACATTATATTTAATATTTTATGCCAGTTCTGATTTATTGTGTTTCAAATGTAGGTGTTTCTGTGGAAATGAGTTGAACGGGCAGGTAAATCCTCTTTTTGTCATGATGCAGTTATTAAAATCTTTTTCTTGCCACTGATAACTCATTCTACCTAATTAGGATTTATAGTCTCTGTTTATGATACTTGATAATAAGGCATATGCCAAGAAATGCCGATTATTCATCTAATTCATTGGCAGCAAGCACCGTAGTTTAACAAATCAGGCACATAATGATTTCCTTTATATGGATTTTTCTATTTGATTGAGCATGATATTATGCATTCCATTGAACTTCCAACTGCCGTTGGTATTTGTATATTTTTCTTATTTAATTGAAGATTTCAGTTGTAGAAAGTTTTGTAATCTTTTCTGTAAGTTTTGGTTTTATAGCTTGCTAATTATTGCCTTCTTAATGCTGATGTATGTATATATATATATAATTTTTTTTTTTTTTTTGAAATACAGAAGCCCTCTAGTTCTAACGTTGAGTTCTCCTTGGTCACTTTTAATACCCATGGATCCTACTGTGGTATGTATTTTTCTCATTCTTCTTAAAGTGTCTTACAGATTATATTTTGGTTAATATATATGACATCTTCTTGGAAAAATAATGTAATGCAGTATTACTACCATCCAACCCCTCTTTTCTTCTTCCTACATTATTGTATCTGATACAAGCATATAAACATCATAAAGTTAAATTGGAAATTCTTCCATTCATGGTTTTGAAACCTTTTAGTGGTTTTTGCCTTTCTGGACTAATTCCACTTTTGCATCTCTGGCATAGTAGAAGTTTAATACAACTTTGTATCCATGTACTTGATGTCCATTATAAAACTTCCTTGACATTTTGAACTCAACTCAACTCAACTAAGCCCTAATTCTAAATTGGGGTTGGATTCATGGACAATGAGAATCATGTTCATACGATGTGATAAAAGTTCTATGCTGACCATCATCCTACTACAAACCTTCTCCTTTATTCAGGCTTGGGACTGGCTATGCAAAAGGATATGTCAATGAACTTTGCATGCACGAAGTTAACTTTCAAACTCATCTTAAGATGTATTTTTTTCTTAACCAAGCTTTTTTCGGGCTTGTTTTTTTGTACAAGAATATAATGTCTTGGATGTTATGAAGCTTGAATTGCACCAAGCTTACAATATGCAATAACTTCTATGTTTGCATATCAGTTGCTAAGTGTATATTTTGCCTTCCTTCTTGCAGGGTGCCTGGTACAACGGACTGGCTGGACAAGAGATGTAGATAATTTCTTACAGTGGCTTTCATATATACCCTTTGCTGGTGGTGGTTTCAATGATGCTGCAATTGCAGAAGGGCTTGCTGAAGCTCTGATGGTGTGAAGCGTTTGATCTTCTATTCTTTTTTTCCCTCCCATATTCAGTTTCAGTTAACAAATATATGTGCGATCTTGTTATATATATGTCTGCCTCATGCACACTTCTTACATACTTTTTAATTGTAAATTTTCTTTCGGTTATGGACTTAGTCATACAGACTCCAGGAATGTTTTGAGTCTCTTCGTTATTGCCACATGGTTTGATATTTACGCTCTCTGTTTGAAGTAAAATATTTTCCGTAAATTTTTTTTCCCATTTTTAGGTGTTTTTTTGCATATAAAACATGGTCAAACTTGTAAAATATTTTCCATTAACAGTAAATCTTCTATAAAAAGTTGTAAAATGTTTTACCTTTAAAAACTTGATAAAACATTCACAAAAACACAAAGTGCTTGCCCTCTCCCCATCTGGTGGCTAGGGGCAGGGCAGCTGGTGCCTGCAGTTCTGTTGCCACTTGCCAGAGCCGGTGGTCTGGTAACCAGAGATGTTGTTCTGGCAGTGGTTGCCGGCAGTCCAGCACAGGAGCCACCTTTCCAATTGCCAGTTCCGGTGGTCCGGTCACTGGACCGCCAGCGGCTCCAGTGGCTAGGCCGCTGGTTTTTGTGGTTTGATTGAAAAATTTTACATGTCACACAAAATGACTAAAAAATATTTTACTGAAAATATTTTACATGAAAAATATTTACACTGAAAAATATTTTACTTCAAAACAAACGGAGCCTAAAATCAGGCAGAGGCCTTGGTTTAGGTCCCCCTAGGGTCTTGAAACTATCTTCACATTGACACCCCTCCTATTCCTTCCGTAGAATAAAGCAGGTCTAGAACTTGCTAGGGTGAACAACCAAGGAGCTGCCGGTTAAAGGTTTTGCTGATGATGATTGCAACCAACATCTGGTAGAATTTCCGTGATTGCATTCTGTGATATCGTTCCCTCAACCTAGGTTATGCTGAAAATTCTCATCAGCACTTGTCAGTGCTTGCTATTAAACAGATGGGGGCGTGAACAAGTTTTAGGCAATAAATGGTGGTGATACTCAACAATTTACTGTTTATAACATAACTCAAGTTGTACTTATGCAAGTTTGGGAGACTACTGTGCATTTTGAAAGGGATTATAGCATTCTCTTCATCCTGTTCATATGATTGTTATTCAAGTTTGGGAGACTTCTGTGCATTTCATCAGTTTGCTCTAATGCTACATGCTTTGTTAGATCACATATCTTTGCTTTTCCTACTTGTAGTTTTTGATAACTTGGTGTTCCCCTTTTCCTTGTACCATCTTCAACTTGAATCAAATCTCTTTTCTGGGTTGGTGATTTTATTATACAAGAAAAAACCTCATAAGTGACTTCTAATTTTCTTGCTCAATTGTCCTATCTCTTTGTTTTCCTGAATATAATTAAAATTCGTGCAAGGATTGGTTACTGATCCTACTCCAAGCTCTCACTTAAATAATCCTTTCTTGGTCCAGAATTTTGGACTAGCTATGCATTGTGATTGTGTTGGTAGCTCTAAATGATCTCACCATATCCTTGTTAGTATGGGCTTTGGTGAAAACATTCAGACAAGATAGATTTTTAATCATTATTCATGCTGATCCTTCCTTTTTCATAGTGACACTGTTGCATTAGATGCACTCCTTCATGTGATGAATAGTTTCGAGTACATAAGTGATTTGCCATTGTATTACTAGTGACTATCGATCCTTGACTATAAAGATGCATCTAATTTGGTTTATATTCAAAGAATCTAAAGCAACTAATTGGATTTTACTAAGCACAAATTGCAAAGAGCGTGCCTTGTGATCTCCAAATAAAAGTTCATAATTTTCATCATCTTATTGGCACTGTTTGTTATGTTCACTCCTTATTGAGTATCTACTGTTTCTTTTGATGCTTTAATCAGTATGCGCGCTCATTAAATATCTACTGCTTCTTTTGATGCTTTAATCAGATGTTTCCTATTCTGCAAAATGGAAACCAAAATCAACAAAATATGGATTCTCAAAGGCATTGCATTCTTGTTGCTGCTAGTAACCCTTATCCCTTGCCAACACCAGTTTATCGGCCACAGATTCAAAATTTGGAGAAGGGTGAAAATATAGAAGAACAAACAGAAAGCCGTTCGTCTGATGCTGAGACAGTTGCTAAATCATTTGCCCAAGTACATTTAGCATTGCTTAGTCCTTATTTACTGATGGTTGTTTGCATTTTTATGAGGGTTCCCCTGTCATGAAGTAACAGATCCTTAATTTTCCATGCAGTGCTCTGTTTCTCTGTCAGTCATTTGTCCAAAACAGCTTCCTAAACTTAGAACAATATTCAATGCGGTAATGACGATAATTTTACTCAGTTTAATGTTTCATTAGTGTTTCTTGCTTTGAGCTTGCCAAGAATTTCATATCTAGGCTACCCAATACCTCAACTGAACTATTCTCTATTCAACGATTACTCTCTAGAGCTTGACTTCTCTGAAACTAACTGCTTGGTTTAGAATGAATGTATATAGCCTATGCTGGTTATGTGATACTTATCTAGATGAAAGCACCAACTAAATCTATAAACTAAATTTTTTAAAAAAAAAAAAAACGTTACATATTAGGCTAGAATCTATATAATGCTCTATTTTTGGAGCACACCAAAGGGAAGCACCAACTGTTTTTTGCTTACTGGAAGCTGGGTATGTTACTTACTACATCAATTTATTAATCTAGGCAAGGCGCAATCCCCGGCCTGCAGATCTAGCAGTAGACAATGTGAAAAACCCTCAGTTTCTTGTTCTACTATCAGAGAATTTTATGGAGGCCCGTGCTGCTTTAAGTCGTTCTGGAATTACAAGTTTGCCTTCAAATCAGAGTTCTGTAAAAGTGGACATGACTCCTGTTACTTCAGTCACAGGACCGCCTCCAACTTCTATTCAATCAGGTTATGAATCCATTTAATATGATATTTGGTTGCTTGTTTATTTTGAAGCATGAATGAACTAATTCACATGACCTATTTGTTTCTTCTGCCTTTTCCCCCACATGTGTTAGCCAACTGGGCTTGTTTAGAAAGAAAAAATAGAAACACATTAAGCAAGATTTTCTTAATACTGTATTTGCTCCACCCGCCTTCCAACATATTTATTTATTTATTAAGGAAGAAAGCATATACACTTCTGTATTTTTCCAATGCAAACTTCCAACAAGCCTTTCTCACAACAACACTAGTCCCACTTTGGGGAAAAAAAATGAGAGAATGATGTTAACAATTTTTTTACATATAGATGGACTATTCTTCCCTTTAATCTTTTATTCTTAAGATGTAAACTGTCCCACATTTGATATTTTATGTGACAATTTCCAATAACCAAGGCTTTGTAAGCCTCTATCCTACGTTAAAAATGAAATGAAAATTTAAAAATAATTAGTGTCGCAAGTTAATAAGCTAAGCTAATGTATTTTATATTAAAATTTTATCATCTATGACATCACAGTTCAACTATAAAACCCAGAACTACTCTCTTTTCTGATTCTGTCTGGTTTGGTTTTTAAAACTATGTTTCCACCTGTCAAATTTTATACTTGAATTTTCGAAGTCCAAATTCATCATGATCAAGTCTCTGCATGGTTGGTTATATCATATTTGCATCATAGAGGAAGTAGTTGCTAGGTGTTAAAATAATTGGTTAAGTGATTAATAATAATTTCACAATTTCCTAATAGTTTAAGTTTTGGGGCCAAGTGACCCTACCTCCCATTTATAAGTTAAAAATTCCACCTATTGGGCCCCTACTAATTGGGGGGAAGTCTCAGCCCACACATGAGGGTGAGTGTTAGAATAAATGGTTAAGTGATTAGATTCATCTTTTCCTATTAATTTAAGCTTGTAGACAAATGGTAGTTTATCACTAGATTTTGTAGAAGATTTATTGCCTTATTGCTATACTTTTGTTATTTGAGAACTAATATGAAAAGTGCAACACCGGTAACACTTTTCCCAGACCCGGTAGATGCAGGAAGCGTTGTGCATTGGGTATGACATTTTTATTGGGCATTACAAACTTTGTAAGGAGTATAATCTGCTTAGCAAGATTCAAGCATTATTGGAAGAATCAAAATAGTAATACTGTTTCACCTGAGCATCATACTCTCCCTCTTTCCCTCTCAAAACTATTTATTTGATGAATGAGCAATTTCATGTCAAAGGAAGTTATCAATCAATAATACAACCTACCAAAACAGAAGCAGTAACACTGCTAGTGATATTCTATCAACAATAATTATTCTTTTTCATTTCTTGATTGAAGAGTTCTCAATGGTCAAATTTCAGTAATCTCTACTGAGTGTTTAACTATTCAGAGTTGAGAAAAATGAAACGAAAAAATAACACACATAATACTCTAGCTCTGGGGAGAATTGTGTCTGTGAAAGAAGTGCATATTTATTTCTAATCTGAAAACTTCTCTTTAGTGGATTGTGAATTTTAGCCACAGTTGAAATGGCAGGTATATGCCTCAGATGGTAGCTAATAGTTTGGAAGGCTAATTGCAACTATTGGTTAATTTTTGCTTAATATTCTGATTGGTGGACTAACTTTCCCTTTATTGATTTTCAGTGAATGGGTCTATCATGAATAGGCAACCGATATCTGTTGGAAATGTTCCCCCTGCTACTGTGAAAGTTGTAAGTGTTGCATATCCTTCACTATGGTTGACTTATTCCTGGGAGTTGAATGTTCTTCGTATAATATGCGGAATTGGATTGTGTAAGCAGTGTTGAATTCATAATATATTTTTCAGGAACCAAGCACTATAACTTCCATGGTAGCTGGACCTGGTTTTTCACACATGCCACCTGTTGCACGTGCTGCTTCTCAAGGAGTCCCAAGCTTACAAACTTCTTCACCATCTTCTGCTTCTCAAGAAATGATCACAAATAATGACAATGTCCAAGATTTGAAACCCTTAGTAAGTGGTGTGTCACAACCTGTACGTCCTGTTGGCCCTGCTCCAGCAAATGTGAACATTTTGAACAATCTCTGTCAAGCACGACAAGTGATGAACTCTGCAGCTTTAACTGGAGGATCCTCTATAGGACTTCAACATCAAACTCCTATATCCATGCATATGTCAAACATGATATCCAGTGGGATGACATCTTCTGTGTCTGCTGCTCAAAATGTATTTTCATCTGGACAATCTGGCATTACATCGATAAGTGGGTCCGGAGCCCTTTCAGGGACTGGACAGGTTGCACAAAACTCAGGTCTTGGTTCATTCAATTCGGCAACTTCTAATGTGTCGGGAAATTCAAACCTTGGGATTTCTCAACCAATGGCTAATCTCCAAGGAGGTGTTAGTATGAGTCAATCAGTACCTGGTATGAACCCAGGGAATCTTTCCGGAGCACAAATGGCACAAAGTGGGATTGGCATGAACCAAAACATGATGAGTGGCCTTGGGCCATCAGTTGTCTCTTCTGGAACTGGAACAATGATTCCGACTCCAGGAATGCCTCAACAAGTACAATCAGGGATGCAATCACTCGGCGTAAACAATAACTCAGCAGCTAATATGCCATTGTCACAACAAACATCAAGTTCTTTGCAGTCATCACAATCCAAATATGTAAAAGTCTGGGAGGTAAGTCCAGGATACATAGGATTAAGGATGGATTTGCAAATTGCATGTGGCTAAGTTTATAAATTTCACCCATGTTCTACCTTTCCTTACAGATGGCCGTATTTAGAAAAAATAAAAAATAAAAAAATTCTTATCTTCTATGCCTGCCCAAGCTAATGGAACAGAGAGTATGTATGGTAAAATATCCTGTCCATGTGAAAGTTAAGAAGGTCAAAACACCCTTATATATTCTTTTTTCCTGAGAACACCTCCACCTGAGTTTTGTAATGCTGTAACAGTTTTTTTTTTTCCCCTTTAGTTTAGTAGAGATCAAAGCCCCATATCCTTAAGTAGTACAATCTTGACAATACTTTTGACTGATATTATCAATCAGAAGATAACATATCTTTTTTTGTAATATTAAATTTTTGGATTTTTTTTAACCAGCAACTTTTTTGTACATGGTTGTAACCAAACACCTCTTTCTCTTGGGCTTCTGGCTGAGGGAAAGAGCCACGGGGTGTGGGGAGGGTAACACTATCAACAACATCATCTACCTTGTGATTTTTTATTTTTTATAAATTGTTATTTTTGTAACTGCTTATTATAAATCAAATTCATTCATCAAGGAGGTTCTGAACTTGTCCTCTGAAACTGACTTGTGGTTGGCTCTTTATTACGTTACATGGTATAGTTGTGTAATCACTAATTTTTTTGAACAATCAAATGCATGCAGGGAAATTTATCTGGCCAGAGACAAGGACAGCCTGTCTTTATCACCAGACTGGAAGTATGTTTCTAGTACCTGACAAATTTTATTTAATATTGAGGAACTTTTTCTTCTTTAAAAAGTTTTTGAAATTGCAGTAATGTATGATATTTTTAACTTTCAAGCACCTGATAAAAAATTATGCAAATATATTGTGTACTTTTTCTTTTTTGTTTTATGTTTGTTCTAATGTGTTGATATTGTTTGATGATCTTTTTTACCTATGTTATCTTATTAAATTTGTAAATCTCACAGGCCAATTCTTTGTGACAGGGTTACAGGAGTGCTTCAGCTTCTGAAACGTAAGTCCTGGAAGTATTTTCTTATTTCTGCCCCAAAAAAAAAAAAAAAAAATCCTCGGAATATTTTTAAGCACTTAGCTACGTGCTTTGACATCAAACTCAATTTTTATTCTAAACTTAAGAGGAAAAATGAGTCTAGTGATTTGCTAATGCTAATTGCAAGATTAGCTCACTGACTGGTAATAAGTTTCTCATTTGACTGATGATCAGTAAAGGATTATACTTTAATTAAGCCTTCATCATTTGAAATTAAAAATATAGATCGTAGGGAGATGGTTCAGCATTGGTTTCCAGCCTTTTTAAAAAAAGAAAAAGAAAAAGAAATTTAATCTACAGTGGCATGATTAGTCACCTGAAGCAATGTTGGCTTGTGGTTGAGTTTTCTCTTCTTGTTGTGGAAGGAACCACTGTAGATGATGATATTCTATCGGAGAGAGAATTATAAGTCTCAATTAGATTTTAAGCATCCAGAAGTAGTTTAAAATACTTTAAATAATTTCTGCTGTTATGTTAGCACCTATGAATGCATTATCTAGTATTTTAGTCATAAACAAGGTGGAGGACCTCAATCAAAAGCCAATATGTAAAGGATGACTCAAAAATCTTAGTATTTCTTTTCAATACCCTGACATAGACTATGAGGTGGTATTAGTTCTGTATTTGGGTTTCAGTCCTTCCTGTTTACTTATTGAAAATAAAAAATAAAAAGTTCTGTATTTGGGGTTCCTACTTTATGTGTTTCCCAACAGCTACATCTTTTTGGGGGAAAAGTTTTGGATTCCTTGTTTAGCACACCATAGAAGATTAATCTTTATTTACTGGCATGTATATCTCCTGTGCTTTTCAGGCTTGCAGCAAACTGGCCGCCAACAATGCAAATAGTTCGGCTAATATCTCAGGACCACATGAACAATAAGTAATTCTTCTGAGTGAAAATTTTGATTTTGTCTACTTATGCTTGTGTCTCTGTCATCTTTCTGGATTTGTTATATTTTTGAGCTTGTTCATTGTGTTCAATATTAGGCAATATGTTGGAAAGGCAGATTTTCTAGTTTTTCGTGCAATGAACCAGCATGGATTTCTTGGACAACTGCAAGAAAAGAAGCTTGTAAGTTGTCTTTAGCTATTTCTCCCTGCCCCCCCACCCACCACACACACACACACACACACACACACAAAAAAGGGTCAACAACTATGTGTATTACTTCATTTTTCCTCTGTTGTTCAGCATTAATATCAGTATAATTTTCTTTTGTGGATCTAGAACTGATCTTTTACTAGGTTAGCATAATGGTGCCAACTCTGTGGCTTTGGATAAGTGGGAATTCTTGAAAGTATGATGAGTTATCGGGAACATTCTCTATAATACCAGATTTTGCACAAGTTCAAATGTTTACACGGCTGGGAAAAGAGAGCGTAGGAACTGGGAATATGTTCTACACTAAGGACTACAACCAGCCTTTATTAGCTAATTAGATGTTTTATTTAATTTTCTAGAGTCAAAGTTATTTTTGTAATTCAATAATTGGGTTTTGATCTAAGTCAATTAGGATTAGCGTTTTGATCTAACTCATTTGGAGACAAGCTTATGATAATAAAATTTCAGTTTGAGTGAGGAGCCTTATAGCTCAGCTGGCACCTCTTGATGTTTCCAACGTAGATGTCCAGGGTTTAAATTCTCCCTCCCTAACCTATAGAATTATCAAAATAAAATTCTAGTTAGAATTTTTCAAATGACTTTGTGTTGACTCCAACCAACCCTAGCTGTTGATTCCTATGTTTATCTTATTTTTCTGTTTTGGATGTTCTGCAATTTTCTTTAGAAAATTTTATGCTGCATCAACTTTGGTATCAAGCTCATTGTTGTCAGTCATTGAACTATACCAACATTTATACAGTTAGCAGACGTTTAAGGTGGAATGAGCTTTCTCAAATCTGATATTGAATATGTATTCTACAGTTGATCTGGGGTTTGAACTAATTTAACTTGCTGTGAAGTTTCCCCATAATGAAAATAATTGCCGCTTAGATTTTAAACACCAAGAGCCTTGTAGCTCAACTAGTTAGCACCTTCTTGTGTTTCCAAATGAGACATTCAAGGTTCAAATCCCCCCTTCCCCCTACTATCAAATTATCAAAAAAAGATTTTAAACGACATTTGAACCTTTTTAACTACTACCATTTGAAGCCTGCCAATCCCTAAAACATGTTTTAAGAATATTCCAAGGGTCTTAAATCCTTCAATACTGTAGTGTCATGGAACAACTGCTTTGATTCTTCAAGACACACTCAAATAAACCTTGTTGAATTGTTTACTTCAGTAAGAATTAAGAAGTCATATGCTTTAGAATTTGGACGTGTGGAACACTGTATCTCTATGTTTGTTGACATGCATTTGGAGGGAGAGAGGTATGCATTTTTTTATGAAGATTTTTATTTTTGAGATCACTTTTCAATTGGATAAGGTCAAATAAGGGAAATTGGGGATTTTGCTTCTTGCTCTTTTTGGGAATGCTTAGATCTTTAGGGGTTTTAGACCACATAAATTCTTTTCTTGTGCATCTCTTTTATGCTGACCGAATATTAGGGCTATGCCCTTTTTTCATACAAAATTATTACTTAAAAAAAAGTAATATGCTTCAAAAATGCTGTAATGAACAATTTCATGAATTATTTATTTTTAATTTTGGCTGGATAAGGGTTTTGAACCCCTGCTGCTTTGACCATGCATCATGAAGCTTTACCACCTAGATAAGGTGGCATCTTTGCTTCCATTTGATATTTTAAACAGCTTAAGTTTTATGTCTTATTTTGTAAATTTGAAACCACAAATGTATGTCTGCTGGGATCTTTTAGTGCTGAAGTTTTCAATTTTTATTGTTATAGTGTGCAGTCATTCAATTGCCATCTCAGACATTGCTGCTATCTGTTTCTGACAAAGCCTGCCGCTTGATTGGAATGCTTTTTCCTGGGGTAAGATTTTTCTGAACTTCAATTATTATCAATTAACTGAGATTTTGTTTTGTGCATGCTATCTGGAAAATCTTATAGTCGCCAACTCTGTGCTCTCACATTAACAAAAAATTACCAGGTTCATCAAAACTAAAAGAAAGTTGCAAAATAATTTGTGACCTTGTTTTCTCGAAACTTACTTTTACAGTAAACTTTAAGTAGTTTTCCACAATGTAAAAGTTGCTTTTGCATCTTTGCATTTCTTTTTTAATCTTTAATGTTGAAGCCAGTGAGTTCAGGCTCCAAAACAAGTTTTTGGATGAACCATGTAGGATTACTCAGCTTTGCAATTTACTAAACCTAAACTATTTGTGGAATCAGGATATGGTTGTGTTTAAGCCACAAATATCAAGTCAGCAGCAACAACAGCAACAAATGCAACAGCAGCAGATGCAATCTCAACAGCATCCACAGCTGCAACAACAGCACCTTCCACAACTGCAACAACAACAGCAGCTTCCGCAACTGCAACAGCAGCAGCTTCCACAGATGCAACAACAACCGCAGCTTCCTCAACTACAACAGCAGCAGCAGCTGCCGCAACTGCAACAGCAGCAGCAGCTGCCGCAACTGCAACAGCAGCAACCACTCTCGCAGCTGCAACCACAACAGCAACTTCAGCAACTGCAACAACAGCAACCACTCTCACAGCTGCAGCAGCAGCAGCAGCAGCTTCCCCAACTGCAGCAATTGCAGCAACAACAACTTCCGCAGCAACAACAAATGGTTGGGACAGGGATGGGTCAAGCTTACATTCAAGGTACAGGCAGGTCACAATTAGTTTCTCAGGGACAGGTTCCATCACAAGGGCCACCAAACATGCCTGGAGGGGGCTTTATGAATTAATTATTGTATTGACTCATTCGGGACTTCAGTATGTTAGGTTATACAGAACTATCAGATTGAACCTACAATGGGCCTTATCAACTCATTACAAAGACTGTAGTCAGCTTACAGATAAGAGTACCTGTAGGTTTACATCGAAGCAGATGTTTTTATGTCAAAAAGCTATCATAGCAGGAGTTCCTGTTAATGGATACTTTGTTTTGGTGAATAAGATTAATTTTCTTCTACTGATCACAAATTTGGCTTTGCAAACTCACGTGTAACAAATAAATATTCATGCTGACATATGTTATATTGTTGATCTTTCAGCTTCAGTGTTTGATCAGCCTTATTGTACATTCACAAGAATTGAGTTAATAAATAATGAGTAGTTATGTTTGTCTGTCTATCTATCTATATATCCACGTTTTAGAGATTGTCTAGTGTCATGTATTCCAGTTGGGGAAACTGTGATGAAACACATGTAATGCGCTAGGCTAATGGCAAAAGCTTTGATCCGTGGGAAATTTTTTGCAGACTTTTTGTTTCTCAGAGGACCACCCAATTTTGGTGAAGATTCTGAACCACCAAGGAAATCATGAGCAGGTTTATTAGATCTAGAATTCCCAAGGCCCTAACCTGAAGTCTAGGGATTAAATTAAAGGAAGAAAGGTACTAGTTTGAGATACATTGATGATTTGTAAAAATTTTGGGGAGAGAGATTGGAAGCTGAAGACAGCAGCTTTTCCTTTCCATATTCATTTGCAGTATGAGAAAGATTCAAGCAAATGTGTAATAATTGCCAAGAATTGAGGTTCATGGGATGTCCAAGTGGTTTTAACACCTCTTGTGGTGCGTGAGCAAGTGAGAATTCACATAGCAAAAAAAGAAAATATTGCCAAGAATTTTTATGGAATCACAGGCTTGAAAGCATCCTGTGATTCCTGTCTGCCATCTTCTTGCAAAAGTGAATGAGAGGTTCTGGTTTACATATTTGATTTTGACCATGGAAGTTCAACCTGAATGCAAGTTAGGGTCAATTCTAAATCCATGATTAGTGAGTGTGATGTATATATGACGACAATATAAGATTAGCCAAAATATGATAATTTGTGTATAAATTTTTTGTGGAATGCAGTGCAAGCAGTTTCCTTTCGGTCTCCAAGGGTCGGCTCAAGGTATTGAGGGGCTTAAAGTGACTACTTTAAGTGAATTCTATTATTATACATTAATTATTAATAATATTTATTTAGCTTTTGGTTTTTTCTTTTTTCCATTTAAAATTTAATTTTTTAGAAAAAAAATTACAAATTAAAATGAATTCATCGCATTACTCAATGAC
This sequence comes from Quercus robur, assembly GCF_932294415.1. Classification (NCBI taxonomy): domain Eukaryota; kingdom Viridiplantae; phylum Streptophyta; class Magnoliopsida; order Fagales; family Fagaceae; genus Quercus; species Quercus robur. The sequence continues at coordinate 43,583,948 of NC_065534.1, read as the reverse complement.
TATACAACTAAAATAAACACTATTTATTGAATGAAGTAACCAAATACTAAAAAATTATGATTGAAAATTTTAATAAAATTATATATTTGATATCTCTAAATAAAATTTGAGTATAAATTTATTTACTAGTGTAAGATTGATGAGTTCTTTTAATATTTATGTGTGAGAGATTAAATAATTGACCCATCCAATGAAAATATTTTTCTTTAACTGGTTTTTCTTTGATAAAAAAAAAAACTACTTTTATTTATTGATGAATATTTAGGGCTTAATTAATACTTCTATTAGTACAAGAATATTTCTATTGATAAAAATTAAGAGCCTTTTTTCATTGGGGGCTTTATGCGGTTGCTTATTTGGCTCACCCATTGAGCCGACTCTGGCCACTGGGGACACCACAAATAAAGATAAGATGCCCACCAACTTTGACATAACAAGCAGGTAAGCAGCTTCCTCGCTTTAATCATTATTCCCGAAACTAATGTCCCTTTTTTGTAAAGCTACTGCTACGAGTAGTGAAATGATTAAAGGATGGATCCAATTCATCAACCAACAAAATTTCCTATGATTGGTTCTAGTGGAAAAATAAGAAATTGCCATCAATTCCCTCTGATTCCCTGGTCTGGACCATGTAGTAGGTATTGTATTTTTCACAACCCTTGCTGCACTAAGTCACTAACCCAAAAGTTAACCTTGGTGGACCTGAATGTTCACACATAAGATAACAGGTTCTCCTACCATGTAGAAAGCCAGGATTAGTGACTAGGTACAATGACAATTAAGAGTGGCAAGACAGTGCTTGGGCAACACTAAGCACGTTATCACTATTTACATGGTTGAGTGGTAGGAAAGTTTAATATCATTTTCCCAAATATCTAGAGTGATTTGTTACTTCAATTGTTAACCAAAGCTTTTATTTTTTTTACTTTTGATAGTTGTGGGAAGAGGATTTAAACCCTAGACATCTCCGTTTGAATAATTAGTTTAAGGATACACTATTTCATATTCAACTAATGAGTCAAGTTGTGATTTGTACATAACAAAAAAGTTTCTTTGATGGACTCATGTGAATGTGACGTTACTCCCACCATAAGTTTAAAACTCCGTTAGATTTAAAATTGAGTGTGAAATTGGTTGTGTTCATAGGATTGTTGCTGCTAAAACTACCAAAAAAAAAAAAAAAAAAAAAAAAAAAATTGTCAATTAAGCTATGCCCTAAACAGCCAAAACTATTTTCAACCAAAACTTTTACTTTATCCATCATTATGGCTCTCTCATTTGATTATAGCCTTAAAGAGCACGTTCCACCTCAGGAAGCAGCAAAAACAAATACTAAAAATTAAAGTGGGACTAATCTATGCAAAATACACATTTTTCACTTTATTCACTCGCACACTTTGAGTAACCAACCACAGCCACTACATATACATGACGACCATCAAGGAATTACTCATATTGGAGGGAGGGGTCTGTCTGAGTCCTTCCTTTGGCTGCAAAAATGGTTTCAACTTCTCCTACTAAGGTGAGAGAGCATGACCACCCTTGTTACATATTCATACTGACTATTTTCTTCACTATATTAATTGTAGATTCCTTAGCTCACTGTTTGTAAATTTTGAACTCTAGCAGGAAGTTGCTAATTCAGACGGCAAATGGATAGAGGAGGACACCTCACGCCGTGCCAAATGGTGGTACTCAACTTTTCACAGTGTCACAGCTATGATAGGTGCAGGAGTACTCAGCCTGCCTTATGCCATGGCCTACTTAGGATGGTACATATTGGACTCAACTAAACTCAACTTATATATATTCTCTTACTTTAATCTGCACACGCCAAAACTACTATAATAACTGTCTTTTTTTTTTTTTTTTTTTTTTTTTTTAATTATTATAAATAATAACTCATATCCTTGTTCAGGGGTCCAGGGACACTGGTTTTGGCAATATCATGGTGCATGACCTTGAACACAATGTGGCAGATGATACAACTCCATGAATGTGTTCCAGGTACTCGTTTTGATCGATACGTTGACCTTGGTCGACATGCCTTTGGGCCAAAACTCGGACCTTGGATTGTGCTTCCCCAGCAACTTATTGTCCAGGTTGGGTGTGACATAGTGTATATGGTCACTGGGGGAAAGTGCCTCAAGAAATTTATGGAGATAGCCTGCACCAATTGCACACAGCTCAAACAATCTTACTGGATTTTAATCTTTGGAGGCATCCATTTCTTCTTGTCTCAGCTACCCAACTTTAATTCTGTTGCTGGTGTTTCGCTAGCAGCAGCAGTCATGTCACTAAGGTACCAACTAATGCATGCTTGTTCAGCTTAAATTTTGGGTACATGGTAGACTTAGAACACCTTCTGGGAAATTAAGTAATTTTTAACTTTGATTTCTAAGCCAAAAGAAAAGAATGGAAAGAAAGTATTATGTTAGGTTGGGAAATGATGGAAGGCCTAAGTTGGGTGGTACTGGGACTGACTTATCTACTGTCTCAACTCAGATTAAAGTTGGTTTGACATAGAATTAAACAAATTAAGGGCTTAGAACTGCATCAATTGAAGCAAAAACAACCCAAGTTCGGTAGATAAAGGTTGTGTTGCTTATATTTGAGTTGGTTAAGCAACACTAATTGTTTTAGTTGTTCTATACTTGCCAGAAAGTGAAAAATTTTCATTAAATAAATTAGTTGGTCAAAGCTTCGCAATCCTTAAAGAATAAATTGGTAATTTTAGTGGCACAACGTCCAGCCCTGGTTCAAGCATCTAAATCTTGATATATCCGGCAAACTAAGACATTATTAAGCCACCTGATTATAACTCCTCTCAGCATAAATGAACTCAAATGCCATGCCTCCCCTGAACTATGAAGTATATATGAGAGGGAGTTGCCCCCCTCCCTCTATTTGTTCTTGGCCATTGAATGATATATGACATTGAAATTCAACCATCCTTACTCAGATACCAGACAAGGAAACTACTGTTTGGGTCATAATTTTTCCCCTTAACATGGACATTCTATAACTATAATATTCATGTCTATAGGTACTCGTTTATATATACAAAAGAGAGGTTATAATTAAAGGCATCCACGTGCTTGATGAACTTTTGGTGAACCATGCACAACAAATCATGAATCACTTTGAGAAAAATAGGCAGCTCAAGTGGCAAAAAGATGCATCCGAGAACACTAGAGGTTCATAAACTAGAGCAATTTTCCAATTTTTATCCAACTTACTTGAGAACCATCATTCCTATGAATTTCTGGCTATTTTTTAAAGCAGCTTACCCTAGAAACAACCGTGTGGAATATTGAAAGATAGTGGATTTAAATACATCTTTCTAAATTGCAGTTATTCAACTATAGCCTGGGTGGGTTGCTTGGCTAGAGGTCAGATAGATAATGTGAGCTATGCTTACAAAAAAACTAGCTCAGCTGATTACATGTTTCGTGTCTTCAATGCATTGGGACAAATCTCTTTTGCATTTGCTGGGCATGCTGTGGCCCTTGAAATTCAGGCCACAATTCCATCAACTCCTGAGAGGCCTTCAAAGGAACCCATGTGGAAAGGTGCACTTGGAGCCTATTTTATCAATGCGATATGCTACTTCCCGGTGGCCCTTATTGGGTACTGGGCATTTGGGCAAGATGTTGATGACAATGTGCTAATGAATCTCAAGAAACCTGCGTGGCTCATTGCCTCTGCTAACCTAATGGTGGTCATCCATGTCATAGGCAGCTACCAGGTACAAATTTGTAGTTCTCAGCTTATATGGTATTCATGCATGGTACACATGTACACGTCTGCTTATATTTGTCTCTCCATTTAAAATTGATTCAGTCATAGTTTACATTAGATTTTACAAATCTAAAAGTGTATACAATGTCACTTTATTTAAAATTTTAAATGTCGTTTTAGTCCGTACAATTTAAATCCAAGAAATAAAATTTAAACTATGAAATTGATCTCTCCATTTGACTTGAAATGGAGGTGATTATGTTCCCTTATATATTTATACACACAAACTACATGAGGATTGCAGCAACATGTAATGAAGAAAGATGTGTAGGTCTATGCCATGCCTATATTTGCCTTGCTGGAGAGGATGATGGTGAAAAAGATGAATTTCCCACCAGGAATTGCACTCAGACTCATCGCTAGATCTTCTTATGTAGGTGAGGTTCTTCTTGAAATTTCAAAGGACCAGAGACTGAGAGACAGAGATAGGCAGAGAGAGATAAATTTCGTCACAATCTTTTAATTAAAACCACTAAGAAGTTCCTGAAATATTGCAGCATTTACATTATTCGTTGGAGTCACCTTCCCTTTCTTTGGGGATCTTCTTGGTTTCTTTGGCGGATTTGGATTTGCTCCCACTTCATATTTTGTAAGCTTCTCTTCTGTTGTTTCATTCCCACCAACCCACCCCCCCCCAAATGACACACTACAACTGAAAGAGTAAATTAATATTGAGCACTGTTGCAGCTCCCCAGTATTATGTGGCTAGTGATCAAGAAGCCAAAAAGATTTAGTGCCAAATGGATCATCAACTGGGTAAATCATATTGTGCAAACAGTATCCCTTTTCTTCTTTTGGTGATTATCCACTGATGCAAGTCGTTTGTGTTGCAGAGTAGCATATTCGTTGGAGTTTTTATTATGTTGGCATCCACAATTGGCGGCTTCCGGAATATTATCGCTGATGCATCCACATATAGCTTCTACACATAAATTATGGTGATTTTATGTCATTGGATGGAAAATGTAATTGAGTTGGCTAAACTCATTTTTCTGATGACCTTTTCTCTATATATAATGGAGTGGAAAATGTAATGAGCTGAAAAATATATATATATATATATAAATATATATTTATATTTCAATAGAGGGGATCCATTCTGCATAATAACATTTTTTTTGCATATGAAATTGGCCTTAAAAAAATTCCTTTAAAGAAAAGAAATGGAGAACCAAGAAGCCTAAAACTGGCTTTTTTTTCTCTTCAGAAGTCGTGGATGTGCTTATTGTCATGGAAAGTTGGAAACCAATGCAGCGAAATTTGTATAATCAATACTGATCAATAATTTATGTCAACTTGAAGTACTACACATTTACTAAAAAATAAAATAAAACAGAAGTGTGCTCTATTTTTTAAGGAAAAACACATAAGAAAATTTTAAAATGGATCATAAAAGAGTTCAGTTGTTTTAAATGTTATATATAGCTAAATTTCCACGGAATATCCAGCTTTATTTATTAAGAAATTGTGGGGTCTGGTCTGGTCAATGAGAAAAAGACTACCGGTGAGTTTTCTTTATCAGACTTGCAAAAGCAGAGAAAAGAAAAGAAAAAGGCTTATTAAAAAGGCTAGCTTTTGTTTGGTTACGGAATAACATGTGATAAGAACATTGACAATATGACGCTCTAGTTTTGTTTTTGTTTTTTAGCATCTTACTGCTACTAGTTAATTGAGCCTTTTTCCCATTCTACTACCACTAAAATTTGTGGTTATCCATTAATTAATTTAAAATTTCTTCATTTAAATGTTCTTCGTTTTTGCTAAAAGTATTGCAGCTTAATTGGCATTTCTTATATTCCAAAGGCCAACCTAAAATAATTTGAGACCTAAGGTAGAAATTTTAAAGAGACATTTTTATATTTAAATATCACTTTAATAATATTTAGTTTATTTTTTATATTATAATATTTTTATTTCAAATCTATTATTACTTCTTACCTTTTAATATGACTAATTAACCTAGAATGAAATAGTGATACTTCAAATTTTACTACATAGGTTTTATAAACTAGTGTGTCACAAATAAGAAAAATTTATTCAAGTGTCATGACATGTCATTTATTATATTGTTTAACTGGCACCAATCATATTCTTGTCACATCAATTTGTATATATAGATATATATATATATATATATATATTTTTTGTAAAATGTGTAGTAGCTTTAACATTTTTCATTCACTTAATGGTAATTGGGTTGAATTTCTATTAATTCTTTTTGTGTGTGTGTGTGTGTGTGTGTAGAGAAAATGGTAAAATTACTACAAATTTTACTACAAAAAACTTACAAACTATGTGGTAGAGACTAGAGAGGTGACACTTCAACGAACGAATAAATGAGTATTTAATCACTTCTTGTGATTAGTTACATATAAACTTATAAAACTAATGTAGTAAAACTTGTAGTGTTACTAACATAACTCTAACATTTTTGGGCCTTCTTAAGAGCGGGGAAAAAAAATCTATAGCCTAACTCACTTATATATTTTTTAAATAATAATTGTAAGGGCACGTTTTGCTCCCCAAAGCCCAAGTAAAATGGACAAAGGCCCAAAGAGCCCAAAAAGCCCAAAACAATGAATTTGTAAAGAGTGGGCTAGAAACTAAACTCCAATGAGTTGAACAACAATCATGGTAGGCTAAGTGTTGCTGGAAAGTATAAATAAACAGTTTTGTGCAAGGAAAATCCTCCTCGGCAAAGTCTGAGGAAGGTTGTTTTCATATATTTCTCTTGGACTTAAATGAAATTACAGTTCTTAAGTGTACAGTCCTTTTTCTATAGATTCTTTGATCATCCCCTTTGTAATGGGGTTTTTCTTCTTCATGTTCCCATTCTTCACTCCATCTCAACCCTCCACGTGTAGATCAGGTTACTGAATTTGAAACTTGTCCCATCAGCACCTTCCTAAAGTTTTTGTGGGTAGCTGTAAGGCTGAATGGTACTGTTCAGGTATCACCTCCACATTAATGTGGCTAAGGAGTTAGCTGCAGAGCATTCAATGTAGTGGTAGCAGCTTTCTTTCCAAATATTTCCCAGCTCTCTTTTGTCTTATCCCTATCTGATGCTTATCCTTGCTAGCATGATTGCTTGTTGCCTTGTTCTTGACAAAGGGTTGGACCATGGACCTCTTCTCTGCTTAGCAGAAGAGATGTTTCTCCTCAGACTACACTTCCTATCCCTTATGACCAGACTTCTTCCATGGACCACTAACTTGTATGCCTCCGTTAGTATCTACCTGTCCTCGAACGATTTAATGTCCTCGGACACGGCCCACGGCCCACGGTCCAATACCCATTTCTGGGTCCTTTATCCCTACAATGATAAATAAATAAAACCTTATTGCCCCCATATTTTGGGGCCTTTCTATATTAGGGGGCTCTAGGTCATGGCCTAAGGCCGGCCTTAGGTGTTTCTAATAAAGATATCTATGGTTCAAATCTCCCACCCCCATTATAATTATTGAATAATCCAAAAAAAAAAAAAAATCATTTGATACTCTTAAATGAATAAATCTACCTTTGTTGATTTGTTCTATCCATATAAATGAATATAATTTTTATCCGCTATAAATTTGAATTTTAAATATAAAATTGAGTAATTAAAAGAATTTTAATAGTTATATTTGTAACTTCTTCATTAAACCTTAAAGTTCTTAACTCTTCCATCCAGGGGCGGAGCCACGCCCCCCAAAATGTTAATTTTCTCTACAGCATATTAGCAAAAAGATATAGGTCCCCTCAAAAAACTATAACCCCCCCCCCCCCCCCCCTCCCCTCCAATTTGTTTAGAAGACTTTGTTGATGCCCACTTTTGACAAATGGCCCAATAGCAGAAGAAGTCCAACAATATGAAGAAAGTGAGAAGAGAAAATAGTAAAGCAAGCCAAGCAGGCTAGAAAGGCAGAAATAATGGCCAGCAGGCCCACAAGAATAATAAGAGGTAAAGAGGAAGTAAATGGGCCGAGGAAGCCCAATGAATGAAGTAGTAAACCCATGTGAACAATAAGAGGTAATGAGAAAGTAAATGGGCCGGGAAAGCTCAGGAAATGAATTAGTAAATTCATTAGGTTGGCTTAAAGGCCAATAAGCCTGAAAAGTAATAAGAGATAAAGATGTGATAATTGGGTCGAGGAAGACCAAATGATTTAGCAAAAAGCCCATGGGAGTAAAAGAGGTATAGAGGAAGTAAATGGGTCGAGGAAGTCCGAAGAATGAAATGGGTTGGTACAGTAGGAATGTTGGCCAATAAAGTCCAAAAGAGGTAAAGATGTGGAAAGTGGACTGGCATGGTAGGAGCATCAGCTCGTACGCCCATGGATAACAAGAAATAAAAGAGAGGTAATGATATAGTAGGAACAATGAAGTGGCATGGTAGGATCCCTAGCTAAGAGGCCCATGGACATAGAAAAGAAGAGGATATGGGCTAGGAAGGTGGGGGCCTTCACCCAAGCAATACCTAATCCAGGAAATGAGTGAAAGTCAGGGAACATGAGCCCAAAAGCCCATGTATCCTTCACGCCGCAAGAGTTAAACACCCACCAAAACGTATAGCAGAATCAGACAAACATAGAGGCAGCAAGAATGGTGTGAAGGCCAGAAAGGAATAGATTCAGACAGAAGTGAAGCATACACAAAGGGCCCAAGCACCACCTACTTGTACCCAGCCAATACATGGGAGGTGGGACACGGGTCAAGGGTATCAGAGAGTGTGGTTTGGCGGTGGAGAGAAAGAGGGGGTCTATTTTGGGGTTCCTACTCAAACTTCTTTGGGAGAAATGTCCAGTTGGGATGGCATCTCACCTAAAAGAAGTAAGAATGAGTTGGGACCACTTGATGCATGCCATAGAGGTAGGTGAGGGAGAGGCTTAATCCTTGATAGACCAAGAATGTATTGACCCCTTTGGTAAATAATTTAATTAATTAGCCAAGTGAATTAATTAGATTCAATTACATGCAATAAGCATGGTAGCACAAACAAATCACCAAATAACTAAATGCAGTGGAAATTAACTTTGACATGAGTGATTTGTTTACAAATGGAGAAAACCATCGAGGCAAAACCCTACCGGGTGAATTTAAGGTCAATGCTCCCGAGAATCCACTATTATCAAAACAAGCAGTTACAAGTAAAGGAATCCCAATACTTTATACCAACCTATAGTTGAACCCTTACCCCAATACACAATTGGACTTGTAATGCAGTGACAATCTCTCCTTTCAATGCACAGCTCCAAATACGTGACTAACCAATCGATGCATGGATCCTAGTATGTGACTAACACACCAACTTGAGAAAGATGTTGGTTGCAAAATTCTTCAGTTCATCCACACGATGAAGATCAAGAAGCGTCTTGGTCACAAAACCCTACGACATACAAACGCAACAGCTTCTTCAAGAGAAAGATGAACTAGGGTAAATTGTTTCTGGTCACAACATGCATGTAACAACAAGTGCAACAACCTTTTCATCTAGTGAGACGGCCCTTAAAATAATCCTTATATATGTCTAGGGTTGTGAGAAAAGAAAACCTGAACACATAGCTTGGATATGCGTGAAAAAAAGATCTGGAAATTTGAATTTCGTAATTCTTGATAGATAGGGTACTTGTCGAGTAGCTATTGAGCATCGGGCTAAGATTGCCTTTTAAACCTCGATAGATACAATCTGTCGAGATATCTGTCGAGCTTTAAAATACAACACTTCTTCACTTGTTTCTTGAATAGATTTGCATGGCTCTAACTCTTGACTTGAACAACATGTTTCTTGAAGACTTAAACCATCCTAGATCTACCTAGTTCAAGAGAAAGATGAACTAGGGTAAATTGTCTCTGGTCACAACATGCATGTAACAACAAGTGCAACAACCTTTTCATCTAGTGAGACGGCCCTTAAAATAATCCTTATATATGTCTAGGGTTGTGAGAAAAGAAAACCTGAACACATAGCTTGGATATGCGTGAAAAACAGATCTGGAAATTTGAATTTCGTAATTCTTGATAGATAGGGTATTTGTCGAGTAGCTATTGAGCATCGGGCTAAGATTGCCTTTTAAACCTCGATAGATACAATCTGTCGAGATATCTGTCGAGCTTTAAAATACAACACTTCTTCACTTGTTTCTTGAATAGATTTGCATGGCTCTAACTCTTGACTTGAACAACATGTTTCTTGAAGACTTAAACCATCCTAGATCTACCTAATTACAAGTAAAGTGCATTTTGTAAAAGGATTAGTCAATTCTAAATGACATATGTTCATAACGTGTTCCATATATGTCCTAACAATCTCCCTCTTTTTCAATCCGTGACAAAACCACAACAATCAAATGAAATATGAGAGAAGTCATAAATCACTCAACTCATAATCAATTGTTGAATACAATAAAATCTAATCCTAACACAAACTCTTGAAAAAATTTACAAGAACAGAGTTCATGGCATGATAGATTTTGACAACCTGTATTTCTGAAACACTTAAAACAAAACTCATCAAGGCATCTTAGTGTGAAACAGAAATAAAGGATTGCATACAATATAATATGAAACATATGTATAAAGAGAGAAGAGAAACAACACATGTAGAGATAGGTGAAAATGTGATAACAACATCATCAAATATATATAAAAATATATATATATATATATATATATATATCAATAATGAATACAATGTTTACTATCACTAAGTGGTCATAAGACTAATGTACAAGAAAAATGTATCTAAAAGAGAAAGAAAAGGAAAGATTCAAAAAGTCCTCACTACATCCCTCATAAACAAAAATCACTCCCCCTAAAAAAAATGTCCTATGCTAACTCTCCCCCTAAATATATGACTACTCTTATACCCAAAACTACTTCCCCTTTTTGTCACAAATGACAAAGGGTAAGTCATTGAGAAGCAGTCATCTCCTCATCACCGGAAGAGCTAGCATCCTTATCCTCATTAGCATCATCGTCACCATCATCGCCCTCGTCCTCTGAAGCCTGTGGAGATGGAGATGGAGATTCCGTGAAGCCACCCATGACAGTCTGCCGTCGTGCGATACGACCAACACGGGTGTTCACTTGACACAACTCATCACTGAGAGTGTCAAGGCGAGCATCCATGTGCTCAAGCTGTGCCATGATGGCCTTGAGAGTCACACCACCTGCGAAGGAAGAAGGTGCAAAGGTGGATGTAGTGGAATGGGCTGAAGGAGTCGTCATCTCGGTTTGTGGCAGTTTCGGTTGAAGCTGGGCCTCATTTCGTCTAACGGACACCGCACTAATGGCACCTATAATGGAGAAATGAGGAGACTTAAGATAAGGAACAGAGGAGTGGCGAATGATCCTCGTGATAGCAGAAGGGAAGATAAGCTTATCATGGGTCGTCGTGTCTCTATAGACATCGATGAGAGAGAGAATGAAGTGAGAAGCGAAGTCTATGGTAAGATCCTCAATAAGGGCAAGCAAAAAGCGAGCACGAGGCTCAGTAATAGAGCTATAGTGAGACAAAGGATGAAGAACGAATGTCATCACCATGTTAAGGAACCTCGGACCTTTTTGCAAAACCCGAGCAAGGGGTGTTTTGATGGTCACCCCAAGATGAAGGTGTCTCACAAAAGAGATAAGAGAGTTCATCTTTGGACACAGTCCGCAAACAAGGACAATCGGGGTTATCAAGATGTGATACCCTCGAGACATGTAGCACATTGGAGATAAGCTTTGGAGTGACTACTATATGGATACCTCGAATAGAAGTGATGAAACAAGGTATAGAATAATCAAATTCATGCATATTGGAGTAAAACTCCTATATGATCACGAAGGGACAACTCACCGGGATCTCACAAAGAGACTCCTAACCCCAACTGTGAATGACAGTGGAAAGAGTGGTATTGGAGAAGTCCGATAAGAAAACGTGGCGTTTCGAATGAATGCCACGTTTGGAGAAGTTCTCCGAAAAGTCCTGACGGGCTTTATCATCACGGAACTTGACATGGAGTGGAGTAGAGTTAGAAGAAGATGCCCCGGAATGAAGAGGGGGACGGAGCAGATTTGGGCTTAAGTGCCATGCGCAGACTGTTCAAAAGAGAGGGAGAGAGAGAGAAACAAATAAAAAAGCTCCAATCAACAGTTATACCAAAAAGAGAGAAAAGAATGGTACATATGCATGAAAAATTCATGATTATGTGACGTGCAACAAAAATATCATCATGGGCTCAGCCTAATCCAAACCTACTAGCACCCAAGGTTTCTACATAGAAAACACACATCTATAATGCATGAAACATTGTGAAAATGCAAATGTGATGCAATGCATGAACATATAACATCATTTAAGCAAAACCCATCCCAAAAATTTCACAAATAACTCATCAATTTCCAAAAACCCCAAAAAGTTTTCAAAACTCAAAAACCTAGGTCTAAATGTATGAAATGCATGAAGAGAGGGAGAAAACAAGATCATACCAGTGAAAGAAGGATCACTCTAGGCCGAAAATCAAACGGGTTTGAGGTTTAGAGAGAGAGAAAAGTGTTTGGGAGGAGAAAGGTTGCAAGTCTGTTGAGAGAGATTAAAGAAAATGAGATCTGAAATTGCGTTGGATCTATTTATAGAAAATGCGTCTCAATGGATCGAGAGTTATCGAGAATCTGTCGAGCACTAATTCTCGACAGATGAATCTGTTGAGTTGCTGTCGACGGCAAAATATCTCGATGGATCGAGAAGGTATTGAGAATCTATTGGCTAGACATAAACTTCCTCGATGGATCGAGAATCTATCGAGAAACTATTGAGACAAATTCCATAAAACTTCGATGGATTGAAGATGCGATAAAATCTGTCAAGAAAAGCAATCCAAGGGTCTTGATAGATGGCTATCTGGGTCTCGATAGATGGCTATTTGTCGAGAAGCTGTCGAGCTTGATAAAATCAGTTTTTCAAAGAAGAGAAAAATACAGAAATGAAGGCAATCAAGCAAGCTACTCAACCAAAGATCCAAACAACATTTTAAGCTCTCAAAAACATCTATCAACAAGAAAAATGTAAAGCATTTAGATCCAAAACACACACACACAACAAGTCTAACCAATTTTATATTTCAAAAATAAGTCAAGACAGTTTAGTATGCATACATTAATACATGTATTCTTTGTGATGGCCAAATCACATTGTACTTACACATGTATCAAAAGTAGCAAAGAATTTGCGTGTTGTGTGTGAAAAACATCGCAAGATTGCATAAGTGTCTACATGTTATGACGATTTGAGATATGAGAAAATCAATTTAACTCACACACAATCATAACTGTTTGATGGGGACTATCACCTTTGAAGTACATCTTATAACTCCCACATCTCCTAGAAACACGCTTGCAACCATATTTATAGCACTTTGATTCTTTTTGCTTTTGATTTTTCTTTGCATATATATTTTTTTTCTTCTTTTGAGCATATCATGCATGAGCATATAAGAGAGAGAAGAAATACCCAATTATGTTAAGCTTTAGATATTGCAATTTTGCTATGCCGAAGCATACAGATGTCATATCATGATTGGCGAGCTTTAGTGGTGAGATGATTATTTATACCTTTCTCTTAGGATTTTTTAGTCATTCCCATCAAAAAGAGTGACATGAGTGTTAAGTACAAGAGATTACTTAATCTTACTCATCACAAACATGATCCACAAAACTCACTTGCTTAGTTGTGCATAGAGATAGTCATCTAAGCTACAAAAGATACAAAGTTTAGAAAATTTTGTTTCAATGGCCATCAAAGGTATACAAGTACCAATGTACACAAAACACACATTGTTTTTGTATTTTTCTGATTTTTCAACTTTTTAAAAATTTTTATGAAAAACAAAATAAAGTAAAACTGAAAACAAACAAACAAAAACATGTTAAACAAAGCATAACATAACACTAGACTAACTCAAAACAAGCAAGCAAAACACACAAGTAATGCACAAACAAAAAGAGAGGGAGAAAAAGTGACTAAATCACTTTGAGCCTTTTTCCTTCCACACATTGGAAGAACCTTTCTGTTTGGCATACCCTTGATCTGGCGATGAGGGGGAAGAATTGAAACCATTCAGGTTCAAAAGGAACATGAGGGCCTTAAGAAGATCTCCAAGAGGAGCAAAAGAGGATGGAAATCGATTCTGGTTTCCAGATGAGATCATATTGTTGCTTTGTTGAGTGGCTAACCACTTGTAGCAATTAGGTCAAGTATGTCCAGAAGCTCCACAGTGATGACAGGGATGCTGCTTCTTTTGTTTAGACTTTTGGTTATTACCCTTCTTGTCCTAGGGTTTTTAGTATCTTTCTTTTCAAGCTTAGGGGGTGTTCCTAAGATAAATTTACCATTGTCTATGTTCTCACTAGCTAAAACAGTTTTCACATCATTATTCTCAGATTCAACATTATTAGCAGGTGAAACAAACACAGTAGTACTAGAAGAAACAATATTAGGAGAAGAGAAGTCATACCCTAAACCAGTTAGATCAGAAACAGATTTATGAAAGCTGAATATCTCATCAAGTTTTGCACTGGAAGTTCTTTCCAATTGAGCTTTGATTTGGAAAAACTCCACTTCAAGCTTCATGGTCTTCTTAGCTAAGAAATTATTTTCAAATGGAAAACTCTAATGGTCCGATTAGCTTTATCAACCTTTGTGGAGAGCTTTTCTTGGTCAAGTTCCACATCACTCAGCTTCTTGATGGCTAGTCTATACAATTTCTCATGCTTTTTAGAGACCTTGTACAACTTTGCATAGGCAGTATGGATGTCATCCTGTTCATCCATTTTCTTAAACTTAGACTCCACCAAGTCCTCTTCTTCATCTACTGCTTCAACAATCCCCTCAATAGGATTTACTGTGGCAGTGAAGGCATTCAGGATTCCCTCATCATCATTATCTGAATCATCCTCAGGCTCAGTGTCACTCAAGGTAACAGCAAGGGCCTTGCTTTTCCCAATAGTCTTGAGATAAGTTGGACATTCTTGTTTCATGTGTCCAAAACCTTGACATCCAAAGCATTTTGGTCCGGAGGAAATAGTGTACTGATCGCCATCCTTAGCATCCTTCTTCCCTTTATCTTCGCTCTTGAATTATGAAGAACTAGATTGCTTTCGGTACTTGTTAAATCCTTTTGTATTGGCATTCTTCATGAACTTTTTAAATTGCCTAGTGATGTAGGATTTCATTTTAGAATCTTCATCATCGGAAGACTCATCGGTGTCACTGCTTTTGGCCTTCAATGCCATGCTCTTACTCTTGCTTGATTTCCTAATTCCAGTCAAACCCAATTCATAGGCCTGCAAGTTGCCAACCAGCTCTGTCAAAGGAATTTGATCAATGTCCTTTGATTCTTCAAAGGTGGTGATCTTGGCATGGAATCTCTCAGGTAGAGATCTGAGCACCTTTCTAACAATCTTGGGTTCGGGAATGGTTTCCCCAAGATTAAAGGCAGAGTTTACTATGTCCTTGAGCTTGGCATAGAACTCGTCAAACAACTCATCTTCCTCCATCTTAATCTCTTCAAAGGTCATGGTAAGCCTTTGAAATTATGAATCATTGATAGCCTTAGTTCCTTCATAGGTTGTCTGGAGGATGGTCCATGCTTCCTTCGCAGTTTCGGTGGAGGATATCTTCTTGAACTACTCATTCATGACCGCACTAAATAAAACATTCAATGCTCTACTATTGAAGTTAGCTGCTTTGATCTTTGCATCATCCCAATCAGCCGACGCTTCTTTTGGTTTAGTCCAACTAATCTCCACAGCTTGCCACATGTTTTCATCTAATGACTGCAAGAAAGCTCTCATGCATACTTTCCAGTATGCATAGTTAGTGTCATCAAATAAAGGAGGGATAATTAAAGATTGTCCTTTATCCATGACAAATAAGGGTCAATGGATCACACAGCAAAGATTAACTCTAATCAGAGTGTGCCCGCTTTGATACCACTTGATAGGCCAAGAATGTATTGACCCCTTTGGTAAATAATTTAATTAATTAGCCAAGTGAATTAATTAGATTCAATTACATGCAATAAGCATGGTAGCACAAACAAATCACCAAATAAATTAATGTAGCGGAAATTAAATTGGACATGGGTGATTTGTTTACGAAGGGGAAAACCACTGAGGCAAAACCCCATCGGGTGAATTTAAGGTCACCACTCCTGAGAATCTACTATTATCAAAACAAGTGGTTTCAAGTAAAGGAATCCCAGTACCTTATACCAACCTACAGTTGAACCCTTACCCCAATACACAAGGTTTTGAAACCTAGACCGGACCATACGGTCTGACCGAGAAAACCTCAAACCGCTCATTTTTGTGGTTCTTTTGGCCTCAAGAACCACTCTATGGGAAAAAAGCAGGGACCCGTGCGAACTGCAGTCGGACCTCACGGTTCTGAGAACTGTGATCAAACCGCTTCTCACGGTTCCCTACTTCCCTTTGAATCTGAACCTTAAAAAAAAATTTAAAAAAAAAAAACAAAAAAACAAAAGAAAAAGAAACACAACTATTGGGAGTACATCATGTCTTCAGAAACTCTGCCACTGCCATCTCCAAAGAAACACTGCATGTCTTTATGTTTCTTCTTCTTCTTTCTTCAGAGTACATCACACAGCTCCCTCTCTTTAGAAACTCTTCTCTTGGGCGAATCAAACTTTAAATTCCGGCTTTGTTCTTCGCCGGTAATGTGTGTGTGACAGGGTGAGAGTATGAGAGAGAGAGAATGAGAAAGAGAGAGCTAGAGATGAAGAAAGAAAAATAAAAGCAGAGAGGACACGCTGTGGACACTAGACAGTGGAGGAAGAGTTCTAGAAAAATAAAAACAAGATGAGAGGAGTGGGTCAGTGGGGATGGGGATACGTGTGTGGAGGAGAAAAAACAAGAGAAAAAAAAAAAGAAAAGAAAAGGAAAAGAAACGTATGGATGCAAAGAAAGTAAAAGAATAAAAAGAATAAAAAATCACAATTAAATGTTACTATAATATTTTCACAATATTTCACAATAAATTTTAAGTAACAGATTGTTATTAGTTAATATTGGTGAGTAAAAAAATAATTTCAATGGTGGGTTCAAATTAGAAATAGTAACAATTTTTTACATAAATTTTGTTGTGAAAGTATTGCTAAAAATATTGTAGATTTCTTCGTTGCTTCTAGAGACTTCTTCTTTGCTGCTGCGTGCTTTAGTGTCAACTACTAACATATAATGCTTGCTTGCTGTCAAGCACCTCCTTCTTGGGTTTTGTTATTTATTTAACTTTAACAATTTTTAAATGCATGGACATCTTCAGATCTAGCTTTTGAATTTTTTTTTTTTTTAATTCATAATAAATGGTGAATAGTGACTATTCAAATGGACTTGGGAAAAAAAATGATCCGCAGTCAAATGGGCTTGGCCATGAGCAAATAAACTAATTTTTCTCTTAACTATTTTATTGGGTTTCATAAAATAAAAATTATTGGGTACCAAAGTGTGCTTTGTCATGACTTAAAAATAATTTAGAAACTCAATAGCTATTTATGTTTTTTTTTAGAATTTAATAATTTTTATTTGTATTATGAAAGTTATGTTATAAAAAATACTATCTATATTTGTTTTGGACTATTTTAGTTAATTTTTCTATTTTTTTATTAATTTAATGTTTTTATATATATTTAAAATAATTATTAAATTAATTATGACGTCATCACGGTTTGACCTAAAAAACCTTGAACCTCTCTCTTTTACTGTTCAATAAACGGTTCGGGTCTGAAAACCTTGCCAATACACAATTGGACTTGTAATGTAGTGACAATCTCTCATTTCAATGCACAACTCCAAGTATGTGACTAACCAATCGATGCACGGATCCCAATATGTGACTAACACACCAACTTGAGAAAAATGTTGGCTGCAAACTTCTTAAGTTCATCCACACGATAAAGATCAAGAAGCTCCTTGGTCACAAAATCCTACAGCGTACAAACGCAACAGCTTCTTCAAGAGAAAGATGAACTAGGGCAGATTGTCTCTAGTCATAACATGCGTGTAACAACAAATGCAACAACCTTTTCATCCAGTGAGACGACCCTTAAAATAATCCTTATATATGTCTAGGGTTATGAGAAAAGAAAACCTAAACACATAGCTTGGATATGCGTGATAAAAAATTTTGGAAATCTGAATTTCGTAATTCTCAATAGATAGGGTATCTGTCAAGCAGCTATCGAGCATCGGGCTAAAATTGCCTTTTAAACCTCGATAGATACAATCTGTCGAGATATCTATCGAGCTTTAAAATACAGCATTTCTTCACTTGTTTCTTGAACAGATTTGCATGGCTTTAACTCTTGACTTGAACAATATGTTTCTTGAAGACTTAAACCATCCTAAATCTATCCAATTACAAGTAAAATGCGTTTTGTCTAAGGATTAGCCAATTCTAAATGACATATGTTCATAACATGTTCCACATATGTCCTAACAATCCTTATCCAGATAAGAGTAGTGAGAATAGAGGAAGGTAAAAAAAAGAAGACAAGCCATTTTGTTTGGGAATGAGGAGTGGTGCAACCAACACATTTAGTGCAATGGTAGTGGCTGGGCAATCGACAGGCCAGTGGGCAGTCTTGGAAGGACACCCATAAGGAGCCAAAAGTGGTTGAGGGGTAAAATGGTAAATCCTATCACGGCAGATAGTATAAAGGGTGGTAGTTGTGAACATTAGAGGATCATCAGAAGAGGAGGTTTCATCATCACGAAAAAAAATAGAGGTAGAACAAGGAAAATAACAGAGAATAGAAAAGAAAACATTACAAACCAAAGAAAAGCATGAGTCATAAGAATAGAGGCATGCATCAATAGGCTACCCATTTCTCTCCCTCTTGACAGACCAACTCTCTGAGAAATCAAGAGTTAAAGTTTAAGTCATCTAGGTCCTTTTTCCAAAGTGTGTAATCTCTATGGCAGAAGCCTTCTTTGAGATTACTCGCATTGGGGAGCAGTTCCCTTTTTGGACTTGCATTTGCTAAGAAGATAAGTCCATTTCTATGGCAGACTAGTTTTACTTTTGTTATTGATGAATGATTAATTTGTTACCTTATTATTGAACTATTTACTATAGCATTGTTCCCTACGGTTGTGTTATTCTGCCATGACCCCGTCGAGTTTTCTTTTTATTTAGGCGTTGTAAGGTGGTGGGCTGTGCTAGTGGTGTTGGGCTGCCTCCTGCTACACTAAGCCCAAGTTTTCTGGATAAGAGAGTTGGGACCGGTCCAGCTTCAGCTTAAGTAGGTCCGGCTTGTGCGCAGACTAGGCCAGGTCTGCCAAAAACGTGTTCACGGCAGGCAAAACTGTTTCAGGCAAATCGTGGCAGACAGACATAATAATAATAAAATAAACAAAAAATATCTAGCCACTTAATGAGAATTGACCGAACAACCCTTAAAATCAATTACAACAGCAATATTAATCGTTTTCTTTGCGGAAGAGAAAGAGCATAACAGAGGATATCAAATATTAATACACATGGGTTAGTCAAAATATTAGGGAAATCAACCAAAATCTAATCCACAGGAGCAGAGCCACAAAAGGAAGAACGTTCCTTCTCAACGCAGTCAATCTCTTAGGAAAAAGTCCTGCCGTGGAGATTAACCGCCCAGAAGGAAACGGGCTTGAGTGGTTTTTCTGCACAGATACTTTCGAGGTTTTCACAGAGGGCTAGATTTCATGAGGGAGAGAAGGGACCAATCTACCGGTGCATGCCTACTGTTCTAATTCTCACTTTTTCTTTCTTTCTTGTGGTTTTCTTTCTTTTCTTTCCCACTTGTTTCTTTGCTATTTCTTTTTAAGTTTTCTATCTCTTAGTCAAAGTTCCCGTTGTTCCTTTTTTCTTCTGTTCACGGCAAGACCCTCCTTTTATAGTGCCTGCCGTGACTAGATTTACTGTTTTAGCCCTTAACTCCCTTTGTTTGATCTGGGTGTACTGGCCGACCATCACTATTCCGTCTGTGTGTTGCCCTCCCATCGCCAGACAAGGAAGAGTATTTTGTTTGCTAGTCTGCCGTGGCACCCTTTCCTGCTACGGTCTGGGTTATTTCTCTCTCCCTATCCCTCATGGCATGCACCTAATGGTTCCAACTTAGCTTGCCTCTTTTGGGTAGTAAGCCATCCCAGCAGGACACCTTCCCGAAAGAGCCTGAGCCGGAACCTTAAAAATAGATTTTTCCCCTCTCCCTACCACCAAACCATGCCCTCTGAATCTCTGACCCCCCGACCTCACCATGCTTTGTATTGGCTGGGTATAGGCTGGTGGTGCCTGGGCCTTGCGCATGCCTTCATTCCATACATGTCCAAAACCTGCCTGCTGCCCATTCGTCTGCCGTGATCTAGAGGCTCGCCGTCTGTGTTTTTTTGACCTTTTATATGGGCTGCATTTTGTTTTCCCGCTCCCCTCAGGAGTTGGGCTTTATTTGATGATGGGCCTTACATTTCTTTGGCCCACTCCTTAGTTTCCCTCATTTCTTGCAATATTGTTCTGTTATTCCTGCTGTAATGATTTAATCCTGCTGGGCCTCTTTTAGGCCAGCCGTTTATTCCTTCTCCCAGTGGCTTGACATGGCCACTGGTTTGCTCTTATTTATGGGCTCCTATGTCCCTTTTGTCTTTCCCATGGGCATCCTTGGCCCGTTTGGGCTTCCTCGGCCCTTTTGCTAATTTTGCATTCCCATGGGCTTTTACTAACTTCATTGGGCTTCCCCGGCCCAATAACCTTATTCTCATCATTGGGGTTTATGGGCCTGCCATAAACCCCTTACTTTCTTAGTTTGCATTACTTTGGGCCTACGGCGGCATTTTCTCGCTTTTCTACCTCATACACTGCCCATGGGATGCTATTTCTCTCTTTCCGGGCTTCTTTAAGCCCACTTGCCTCTTCAAGGCCCATTTGTGTATTTATTGGGCCTATGATCCATTATTTCTGCCGCTTGGGCCTAATGGTTTTGCTGTTTGCTTTGCCAATTCTTTGCTGCCCTTGTTATTGGGCTTTCTTTCTTTCCACTTGGATTCTCACAAATGGCCCTCAACAGGCGTTAGTATTACTTGTCAAATGTTATAGTTATTCTGCCATGTTGTATTTCCTACTGTAGTATCTATAATAGTTGTTCCTACCATGGACACGCCGTACACTTAATACTCTAGTCGAGGTGCACCTGTATTGGGATGGCCCAACTTGTGCACAAACTGGTCTAAGGTGTGTTTCACTTAGGCCAGCCCTAGCTCTTCTACCCCAAAATCACGGGCTGTGGTATAGTAGAAAAAGTGAAAGCCCAACAACACAAAAGACCCACCACATTTAAATTGGCGACTCCACTAGGAAGTTGGGAAAAAGAAAGGGAAAACAAATAGATCCTTTACAAGTTATGCCCCCAAGATCAAAGACGATGAGAAATATGAGTACCGTGCCATCTCAAGCAGAATCAAGGCCAACCACGCCATACCAGCCCAACCAAGTAGAAGGTACTAATGGAGTGGGGCTTAGGTCACAGCAGCAACAAAGGATCCCCGCTGACAATACTAACTTCTTTATTGAAGTGTTGCAGTTTGTACAACATTCCCAGCAGGAGCTGATGATGGAAACTCACTAGCTGAAGGTGGACAAGACTAAGGAAAAAGGAAGCCAACATGACCCCGAGCATGTGGCAAACAAGGAAAAAACCCTTGTGGGCAATGGCCCTTAGAACATAGAGCAGCGTTACATCATGATGGCTGACGTCGCAACACTTTTAGAGCAAGAAAGGGCCTAGGTGCCCAAAGAAAGGTTTTATGCATGAAGACCCCTCTATCCGCTGAGGATACTCAGTAGGTCGTATCTCGAGAGATATGAGTCGTGAACCTTCGCATAGTATGATAGCAGAAGGGGAAGTGCTATTAAGCACGTAAGTAAGTTCATTGACACTCTCGGTCCCTTCGCAGCAGACGAGGACTTTGTCTTCGAGAGTTCTCGAAGTCCTTATGTGACCCGTCATACACCTGGTACACTGGCTTGAAGCTAGGATCAATCCCGACGTGGGATGACATTGTAAACAATTCTGCACCAAGTATTTCCACAGAAAAGAGATAGTAACGCTTGCAGCTTTGCAAGGAACTAAGTAGAAAAACGATGAAGACCTAATGGAGTATATCAAGAGGTTTAGGGACATAACCCTCGATTGCTATGACCATTGTAAAGAGAAGACACTGGTGGAAATGTGCATGGGCAATATGATCATGGAATATAGAGCTGTCCTAGAAAACTTAGAAATCTCACGGTTTGTGCAGCTATTGTAAAAAGCCAAAAAGACCGCTCAATCAGTCAGGCCCAGCTTTGACAAGCCTAAGGAGCAGAGATCCATGCCACAGGCTATGACAGTATCCACTGGCGAGAAGAAGATGAAGTCAGATAAGAGGGAGCACGAGAACCCTCTGCCAATACCATGTACACCAAAGGAGCTGGATGTGCTCTTGGACAAATGATCGTAGATGGGGTTTTCAAACCGAATCAAGTTTCCAGAAAGCCTATTAAGGAAGAACGGAGGGACCCGCATTTCTGCCATTTGCATAATTATGTGCAACATGCTACAGCAAAATGCTAGGTACTTCACAGACTAGTGCACTGTAGAATTAAAGAGGGAACTCTTGAGTTGTGCCAACCAAGAGTGCAAAGAAACCCACTCCCAAATCATAAGGGAAAAGGAGTAGCAGCAATTGTCATTTGTGCAGATTCAGGAGAGGACGAAAAAGAAAGGCTGGCTCTGCCTGCCGTAGCCATTACTACCTTACAAAGGAGTTCTAGGATCAAGAACTTGTTTAACCAACTGGAGCTCAGGGCCAACGAAAGAAGGATTGCCACAAAGGCTTTGGTAAGCATTGCCTCAGAAGCAAGAGTAGAATGTCTCACAGTAGAAACCAGAGCTAATAAAACTTTCCTGCAAGACAGCAACGAGATTACTTTCAGTGATGAAGACATGAAGAAGGGGAACTCAGACCACAGAAGGCCCCTTTACTTGGTAGCCTCTATAAACCAAATTCCCATTAAGAGATCCCTGGTTGATTTGAGTGCTTCAATGAATCTTATCCCACTCAGCATGTTGCAACTAGTAGGAATTTCAAAAAGTAAGATTCAGGGATGCTCAATGAAAGTAACAGGGTTCAGAGGAAGAGGTGAGTATACCGTAGGCCACATACAACTATGGTTGAAGGTGGGTCCAATGGCCTTCTTAACTTGTTTTCATGTGGTAAAGATTGAAGTTTCCTATCATATATTACTGGGATGACCTAGTTGCACAAGCATCGCCTGATTTTGTCTACCTATCACCAGTGTGTGAAAGGGAGATTAAATGTCAAGATGATACGGATAGTAGCAAACCCATCACCATTCCAGCAAGCAGAAGCCCATCTAGTAGAAGCCATGTTCTACAACGAATGGGCACCATCTGGAGAAAGCTCAGTGTCCAAGCCGCAAGGCACCATTGTCCCCAAGTAGGAGGACATCCAAAATGACCCAAAGCCTGACTTGAGAGAGTTGCTGATGCGAAAGAAGAAAAGGAAAGAAGCACCAACTTCGGAGCTAAGCGGTACGCCGCAATGTGTCAGGGTTCGAACACCTAACATCAGGATAATATATAAATTATGAAGGTGCGCAGGACCTACTTGCGGTATGTAGAGGGTCCCAGAGGAGGGCCACAACATAAGAGCCTAGTATACTGTGTGGCCCAGGATGGTTTAGAGGAGGAAGGCGACGCTAAAAGTGAAAAAGAGATTGTGGCAAAAAAGGATGCACAAGTAATGGCAGAAGAAAAGCTAGAAGAGATTGACTTGGGCACGGACCCATAAAAGCCAAGACCAATTTCAATAAGCTCAAAGTTGTCAGAGGAAGAAAAGGCAAAATTGATCCTGCTGTTGAAAGAATTTAGAGATGTCTTTGCATAAGACTACAGCGAGATGCCTAGGTTAGACCCAGAGCTAGTGGTACATACGCTCAATGTGGATCTTGAGGCTAAGCCAGTGGCTCAGCCTGCCAGGGTCTTTCACACTGAAATAGAGAAGCAAATAGTGAAGGAAGTACAAAAATTGTTAGCTGTCGGTTTTATCAAACCGATCCAACACCCACGGTGGTTGTTGAACATTGTCCCTTAAAAAAGAAAATGGGCAGATATGATGCTACGTTGATTTCAGAAATCTTGATTGAGTTTGTCCCAAAGTTGAGTTCCCACTATCCAATATGGACCTGCTGATAGATTTTACTGCAGGAAATGCCATGTTTTCCTTTATGGACGGGTTCAGTGGGTACAATCGAATTTGGATAGCACTGAAAGATGCAGAAAAGATTGCTTTCAGAACGCCTATTAGGAAATTCTACTACATAGTAATGCCTATTGGGCTAAAAAATGCAGGCGCAATTTATCAGCGCATAATGACCGCTATATTTCACAACATTATGCACCAAGAATTGGAGGACTATGTGGATGACGTAGTGGTGAAATCAAGAAGGCGAGAAGATCATGTCAAGGTATTCGAAAGGTGCAGACTTTTCAAGTTAAGAATAAACCCTCTAAAATGCACCTTTGGAGTGTTTGTAGGGAAATTTCTAGGGTTTCTGGTCCACAGCAGAGGGATAGACATAGATCCAGCCAAGGCTGTGGCAATAGGGACCATGAAACCACCAACCACAGTCAAGGAGTTGAAGAGTTTTCTGGGTAAAGTCTCCTACATTAGGAGGTTTATTCCTGGCTTAGCATTAATCACTTCGGCTTTTATGAAGTAATAGAAGAAAGGACAAGGCTTTGAGTGGGGGAAGCACAGGAGGTAGCTTTTCAGAAGCTATAGCAGATCATGATGAACCTCCCCACGGTACAAGCCCTAGTCCACAGGAAACCGTTGCTGCTTTACTTAGCTTCAAGCTTGTCTTCCATTGGAGCTTTGATAGCCTAGGAACACGAAGGTGGCATTGAATAGCCCGCCTACTACATAAGCCACACCCTGAGGGATGCGGAGACTCGATATCCCAGAATGGAAAGGGTATGCTTGGCAATTGTCTATGCATCACAAAGACTACGCCATAATTTCTTAGCCTACGAGGTACACTTAATGACAAAGTCCCATGTGATTAAGGCTATTCTTCGACAATCCATTCTGTCCGGCAGAATATCATAATGGCTGTTGCAGCTAGCACAGTATGACTTGATGGAGGGAACCCAAGGTGGTGAAAAGTTTCCAAGAGAAGAGCAATTCCCGCTAGATGATGAGGTACCAGGAGAAATGGCTACAGTAGAAGTGGTTGAAGAACAGTGGATCTTGAAGTTTGATGGTTCCTTTATAGCAAATTCAGGAGGCGCAGGAGTGGTCCTTTATCACAACGGTGAAGAAACTGTGGCACTCTCATTCAAGTTGGAATTTTCGTGTTCAAACAATACTGCAGAATACGAGGCCTACCCAATGGGGTTGGCAACAACCCTCGAGATGGAAATCAAGCACTTGAAGGTGATAGGTGACTCCAATCTAGTGGTTTGCCAAGCTAAGGAGAGTTTTTTTTTTTTTTTTTTTTTTTTTTTTAAAGGAACCAATTCTGGCTCCATATAGAACACTAGCCTAGAAAATGGAGGAAAATTTTTCCATGTTCAAAATAGAGCACACTCAGAGGAGTGAAAATTGATATGCGGATGCATTGGCCACATTGGGCTCATAGATAGCTTTCGAAGGGAATAGTGCCAAAGTTGAGATCAATAAGCAAAGAGAGTCCATCATTGAAATACTCCAGGATAGGTTTCAGGAGAAGTAAGGATGTGAAGAGAATTGGAGGGTTTCCATCAGGGAAGCCTTGTTAAAAGAAGAAGACGTGGTAGAATTGAAGACATTAAAGGACTATGTCCTGATGAAAGGGAGCTTTATCATAGAATGCCAGGAGGAATTCTGTCAAGATGCGTGGGGCATGCAGAGGCCTAAAGAAAATGGAAGGAAGTACACAACAGAATTTGTAAAGTCTATGACAAGGTCAGCTTATACAGAAGGTTGCAAAGAGCAGGTTTCTATTGGCCAAGCATGGGTAAGGTGCAGACTTGACCCAAACTCAGTGTGAAGCCTGCCAGTTGGCTATAGACAGGGAAGAGAGCTATGCTATGTTTGCCACTGAGGATTGGAGAAGTCCGTTCATACAATACCTGACAAAAGGTGTCGTGCCACAGAAGCATAGCGAAAGGTATAAACTTAGGAAGTTGGTAACCCACTATTTCCTACAAAAGGGAATTCTTTTTAAGAATGGATACGATGGGGACCCATTACCATGTTTGGGTCCAGAAGAAGCTGGTGAGATGTTAAAGTAAGTGCACGTAGGAGAATGAGGAGAGCACCAAGGAAAGAAGAAGCTATATCGGTGCATACTGCAGATGGGCTACTATTGGCCCACTATTAAAAGGGATATAGCAGAATTTGTGAAAAAGTGCCATAGCTGCCAAGTGTAAGCCAATTTGATCCACACTCACCCACAAAGCTTACATAGCATGGTCACTCCATGGCCCTTTCACACTTGGGGGCTCGACTTGACTAGTCAATCCACCTTCCCATGGGTACATATGGATCCTTATGGCTACAAAATATTTCACTAAATGGGTAGAAGCTATACCACTCAGCAAAGCCACTAGAGAAGTTGTGGCAAATTTCATTAAAGAAAATATAATTGTCCAATTCGGGGTGCCTCACAGAATTATAAGCGACAATGGTACTCCATTTGTTAACAGAGAAGTGGGGAAGAAGTTAGAGTTCTATCTAGTAAAGCATACCGGTCATCGCCCTATTACCTGCAAGGGAATAGGCAGGCGAAAGCAAAAAAAAAAAATCCTAATCAAGATCATTAGCAAGATGAACTAGGAGTACAGCGGAGGTTGGGCAACGCATCTACTAGATGCGCTATGGGCTTATCGAAGCTCGACTAAATCTGCCACAGGATTCTCTCCCTTCTCCTTAGTGTACAGGACAGAAGTGGTGAGCCCAGCAAAAGTGATGATACCATCTTTGAGGGTTATGCAGGCACGAAGGAAGGAAAAGGAGAAGGAAGTCTTTATTGCATAATGGTGTGAGGATTTGGAAGGGCTGGATGAAAAAAGGGAGGAAGCCCAAGAGCGTAGCCATAGATATAGGCAAAGAATGACTGAAGCTTATGGCAGGACAATTAAAGAAAGAATGTTTATAGAAGGACAACTCGTGTTGAGGACAGTAGACCATGTCAGGCGAGGTATGGCAGGACTATCTAAATTCTCACCAAAATGGGAAGGACCTTTCATGGTAAGGGAAGCACATGTTAGTGGGTATTATCGTAGCCCAGATGGATGGAAAAGATTTAATGGACCCTATTAATGGCAAGTGGCTAAAATGTTATTATGCGTAGGAAATACTATGTAATCATTCCTTTTCTTTCTTGTTTTTTTTCCTTTCCTCTAAGTGACCATCCTTGCAAGGGATAATGTCACAAGAAAGCATTGCAGCATGTTTTACTTGAAATTCATGATTAAAAGCAAAAGCAGAAAGTAATGAAGATCATGAAGTATTAGCAAAATATACTGTATCACAAAGCATAATAGATTACAAACCCAAAATATATATAATTCGTATCAGACTCATCAAAATAAGTGCTAGAAAAATAAAGTGTACTGTGTAGAGAAAAAAGACGAAAGAAGGAAACACAGGGAAGACAATAAAGCTACATAGTAGTCTAATCAGAGGCCTGAAATAAGAGTCTGATCCTCGAAGCGGTTGGAGCCAGCAATGCCAAAAAGAAGATGGTCACAGTGTGCCTATAATTCTACCACCTCCTTCTTCAAACTCTCAATGCGAGCATCTATAGCATCCATAGTAGGTTGGACCTTTTTCGTGACAAGAGAAGGCCGAGAAATCTCTCGCAAGTGATCCAACGGAAACTCTACAGCGAATCCAACTCTGATCAAATCCTGAACTGCAGCCCTCTACTGCATGATCCTCTCCACAAACATGGTATCGATGAAGTTATGCTCAATGTTGTTCATCACGCTCTCCAACAACTTGAGGAAGTGTTCCCTCACAGAACGACCAAAGAGGATCCCTACAAGAAATCTTCGTGACTACTATAGACCACATCTAAATGGGTGACGCACTCCTCAAGAACCTAGAAGCCATGAAAGTGAACATAAGGAGCTTCAGCACCCCAGAAGTCTGCAGGATCAAGGTCGTTGGTCTCGGCCTGGTCGAATTGAGTAAAGAAGGTAGCGGCCTCATTCACAGGGTTAGGCATGGTGGCAGAACTACTACCAACCTCAAACCAAAAGGTTGGAGGCACCTTAGCAGAAGATAAACCTGAAAAGGAACACAAGGTATAGCGTAAGTCTGTGAAGAATTAACAAAGTAAAGAGATGAATGCAATGGTGAAGGCTTTAATTGAGGAAATTACTAGGACCCATAGGAGTGAAGGCTACGGGTATTGCAGAAACAGGGGTTGTAGGCATCGTGGGGTCTGCTGCGGTCTTAGGATCCTCGGGTATGTCTGTGACTGCAAGTTAAAGATGATATGTGAAGTGAATGAATAGACATATTAAGAAGTAGCAGGAAGAAAAGAAAAAAGAAGACTTAATAAGAATGAAGGACATATACCCATAGACTTGGCCTACTGTTGATCACCATCACTATCCTTGTCGGAATCATAAACTCGTGTCTTCATGACGGGTTCATCCTCAGAGTCCTCAAGGACCTCCTCCAACCCCTCATCTAAAGACAAATTTGCATCGGGTCCTTAGGTGGCAGAACTGGGGATAAAAGATAGAGTGACCACTAAGGAAGAACCATCCTTCACGACCTGGGAAAGGGCAATGAAGGGGTCATTGGCAGATATGATTGAAGGAGTAGCAGGAGAGGTACTCTCAGTTTGGGATGTGCCTGTGGGAGTAACTTCCTTTTGTGGAGTTGGGGTCTCAGCAGAAATAGGAGCAGACTCACCACTAAGAGTTCTCTCGTTCTAGGTACTCTCCTCGGCAGGAATAGGCTTAGATGGAGGGACTAAAGTCTCGGCAGGAGCTCCTTGTGTAGTAGCAACAGATGTAGAAGCCATAGCCTCAGCCATGACATCTACCCCATCAAAGAAGCCCTCCATAGGTGCACTAGTAGTAGTAGGAGCCTCTTCACTTGTGGGGTGATAAACAGAGAAGGGTTCGAGATCAACCTAAAAGAAAAGCATTAAAGTAGAGAAAGGATAAGAATCATGCAACAAAAAAAAAAAAGGAAGAGAAAGAAAGCACATGGCAATATGTGATAATGACAGAAAATGGAGATGCATGCAAAGGAAAGGAGTATACCTCAAACTCGGGCTCATCAAGCAGTATAAGGCGAGTGGCTGAAGTGTCCTCCTTGTGCTTAGACTGCCAAGGAAGAAAAAAAAAACACATACGAAGTTAGCCATGGGAAAGCCCTATAAATAATTAAAATAAAGAAAGGATGAAATTTAGAGATAACATATTCTCCTCTCGGCAATGGCAGATGGGGCTGGTGGAGATGTCTTCCTTTTACTGCCACGTGTCCAACTGGAAGAAGGAGCATCCACGAATGGTCTTGGAGTGGAAGGCTTGGGCTTGGTTGCAGTAGAGCGCTTGCTAGAACGGGTATGAGCAGAAGGAGGAGGAGAGCTCTTGAGAACTATGTTGCCGATAGGGGGAAAGCCTCCATTATACGAAACAAGATCAGAATAAGTCTTAGAGGAGTCATAATCTCTCTTGGCAGACTTGGGCTTGGCAGTCCGAGACACCGAGCCCTTCTTTGCAGGAATAGGAAGGTTCACCACCTTCACCTTCTTCTCCCAACTCGAAGGATACTCACCAGCATCCAAATACCATCCATTCTCCTTCTCCTGCTACTCAAATATAGCAGACCTGCTTTACTTCCTAGCATACGCCACCATGGACTTGGTAGGAAGCAATAACCATGGGTTGACAGAAATAATGGCATGAAGGCTCTCAAGAGGGATGAGAGAAAACCCATGACCACTCAACAATTCCTAGTTAAAAGATGTCATCACAGCCTGCTAATATCCACGCATTTGAGTAGTGCAAAGACCCTCTCTCTAGGAACTCAGAATAGTGATTGTTATGAAGCGCCTACTCCAAAACTCAAAGGCACTAGGGTGTAAGAAAGGCCGGACAGAAGTAGTAGACTCCAAGATAGCACTAAAGTCATCGGGTATGTCCTGGTCCAGCCCAAATTGCCTCTTCACTTTGTTGGTAGAATAATGAACATAGGGGATACCCTTATCAGCCAGATAAGGCAACCACCCAGCATTGATGGCTACCAAGTACGTAATCCCCCTTTCATCAAAAGTAGTCAACGAGGTGGTGGTCTCAACAGCAGCCATAAAGGGGCCCATGGCCGAATCAGCACAAGTAAACCCACTACCCAAATCTTTGTAAGCCCTCCAAGAAAAACCAACTCCCTTATTAAAGAACTCAACGGTAGGATGCCCAAATGGCTTCAACCTAACCTAACCCAGTGGTAAGCCAACAGTAAATTAGAAGCAAAACCGCCACAAAAATCAGTAATCATTCTTAGAAAATACTGGTACTTTTCGTTGGCAAAACGAATTGACTTGCACTTAGGCAAATGACTGGCACAATGCTCCCATAGCAGGTGCTGCAATATGGTATTGTGGGCGAAGGTAGTAACTATAAGGCAAGAACCTGCCTGCCTCTCATCACTCTGTAGAATATCCAGCTGTATGTACAAATGACCCAGAAACATAGGGGCCAATGGCAAACTCACCCCGGTAAAAATCTTTATGGCTAACCGAAAGTAAAGAGGTTTTACAGCATAATGGGGGTGAGAGCCAAAGATAAACTTACAAAGCCAAAACATGACAAAGGTTGCATGGCGGACGGCAGTGGAAGCCTTGGAGAAAGCCACAACCCAATGAGACAACTTCGCATTCCCACTTATCCCTTTCCTCAACTTGGCTTCCATGGCCTCTTCCTTGAAAGAAAGATTGATATTGTTTGGGTCCGTATCATTGAGGATGGGTAGCAACAGTTGGTTCGCCACATCCTCTAAGGTCACGGTGATCTCACCACAAGAAAGGAAGAAGGTATGTGGCGTTATACCATTGGCGGACCAAGTGGTGGAGGTTGAACAAATCTCGATAGTTGGACAAGCACTGGGAAGAGACAATGGCCTTCAACACGCCGGCCTGCTGTAATGCCGCCATGAAACCCATATCATACAACTCTGTGTCCACCCATTCTTTCCAACCCAAAGAAGTACCCGACCCAAATTCGAAAAGAATGGGCACGGGTAATGAAGTTCCTTGGCGAAAATTCGGGAATGGTGGAAGCCAAAGAGGCCCAAGAAACCTCTGTGTCACAGCGACAAATAGAAAGCCACACGTGGCCCGGTAGCGAAGGAGCATAATCATTAGGTACTACGGGGAAGTGGATATGGGTATCGTACCATGGGTCAATGAGAGGAGGACGCTCACTACCCGGATCGTGACCTCCCTCCTCCTTCTCGAAGCGGTCCAATTCGAAGTGGTGAGCCTATTCACCCACGGTCTTGGCAGGTGGATCGTCAACATCAATCTCTTTCCCCTTACGGCAAGAAGAACCTTCACCTTTGGCCAACAACATGACGGATTGTTTGAACGGAAAAGATGGGTAATGAGGTTTTGGGGAAGATGAGATGGTGAAAAGAAAGGAAAAGAGGCTTTATGAGAGAATGATGAGAAAGAGAAAAGCGCAAGGACTAAGGACAAAAAAAGTAACGTGAAAGGAAGCAACGGGTCAGCTGTCAAAAGAAGCATTGTATTAATGAAGCGGAGGCTGTGTTCTAGAATAACTTCTAAATTGGGAATTTCGAAGAGACAAGCCTGTTCATGGCAAGAAAGGAAATAAGGCGGAGTCCACTGTTTAAAAAAACCCGCGAAAAAAATTATTATGTAAGTATTCGCATATGAATTGCAGGAGCAACTCATATGCTCAGGGGGCTGAATGTTGATGCCCACTTTTAACAAAGGGCCCAATAGCAGAAGAAGCCCAACAATATGAAAAAAGTGAGAGGAAAAAATAGTAAAGCAAGCCCAGTAGGCCAGAATGACAGGAATAATGGCTAGCAGGCCTACAAGAATAATAAGAGATAAAGAGGAAGTAAATGGGCCGAGAAAGCCCAAGGAATGAAGTAGTAAACCCATGGGAAGAATAAGAGGTAATGAGAAAGTAAATTGGCTGGGGATGCCTAGGAAATGAAGTAGTAAATTCATTGGGTTGGCTTAAAGGCTAATAATCCCAAAAAGTAATAAGAGGTAAAGATATGGTAATTGGGTCGAAGAAGCCTAAAGGATTTAGCAAAAAACCCATGGGAGTAAAAGAGGTAAAGAGGAAGTAAATGGGCCAAGGAAGCCCGAAGAATGAAATGGGCTAGCACAACAGGAATGTTGGCCAATTAAGCCCAAAAGAGATAAAGATGTGGAAAGTGGATTGGCATGCAAGGGCATCAGCTCGTAAGCCCACAGATAACAAGAAGTAAAGGAGAGATAATGATATAGTAGGAACAATGAAGTGGCATGGCAGGATCCCCAGCCAAGAGGCCCACGGACATAGAAAAGAAAAGGATATGGGCTAGGAAGGTGAGGGCCATCACCCAAGCAATGCCTAATCCAAGAAATGAGTGAAAGGCATGGAACATGAGCCCAAAAGCCTATGTATCCTTCACGCCGCAAGAGTAAAACACCCACTACAACATACATCAGAATCAGACAAACACGGAGGCAACAGGAATGGCGTGAAGGCTAGGAAAGAACAAATTCAGACAGAAGTGGAGCATGCACAAAGGGCCCAGGCACCACCTACTTTTACCCAGCCATTACATGGGACGTGGGCCACAGGACAAGGGTTTTAGAGGGTGTGATCTAGTGGTAGGGAGAAAGAGGGGGTATTGGGCTTCCCGCTTAAACTTCTTTGGGAGAAATGTCTTGCTGGGATAGCGTCTCACCCAAAAGAAGTAAGAATGAGCTGGGACCACTTGATTATGCCATAGAGGTAGGTGAGAGAGAGGCTTAATCCTTATCCAGATGAGAGTAGTAAGAATAGAGGAAGGTAAAATAATAAGACAAGTTATTTTGTCTGGAAATGAGGAGTGGTGCAACCAACACATTTAGTGCAATGATAGTGGCTAGGCGATTGGTAGGCCAGTGGGCAGTCTTAGAATGACAACCATAAGGAACCAAAAGCGGTTGAGGGGTAAAAATGGTAAATCCCATCACGGCAACAGTATAAAGGGCAATAGCTGTGAACAGTAGAGGATCATCAGAAGAGGAGGTATCATCATCACGAAAAGAAATAGAGGTAGAACAAGGAAAATAAGAGAGAAAAGAAAAGAAAACACAACAAACAAAAGAAAAGCATGAGTGATAAGAATAAAGGCATACATCAATAGGCTACCCATTTCTCTCCCTTTTGATAGACCCACTCTCTGAGAAATCAAGAGTTAAAGTTTAAGTCATCTAGGTCCTTTTTCCAAAGTGTGTAATCTCTATGGCAGAAGCCTTCTTTGAGATTACTCGCATTGGGGATTAGTTCCCTTTTTGGACTTGCGTTTGCTAAGAAGATATGCTCATTTCTCTGGTAGACAAGTTTTACTTTTGTGATTGATGAATGATTAATTTAATTATTGAACTATTCACTACAGCATTGTTCCCCGCGGTTGTGTTATTTTGCCATGACCCTGTCGGATTTTCTTTTTATTTAGGCGTTAGTATTACTTGTCAAATTTTATAGTTATTCTGTCATGTTGTATTTCTTGCTGTAGTATCTGTAACAGTTGTACCTGTCGTGGACATGCCATATGCTCAATACTCCAGCCGAGGCGCGTCTGTATTGGGATGGCCCAACTTGTGCATAAGCTGGTCTAAGGTGTGTTTCACTTAGGGTAGCTCCAGCTCTCCTACCCCAGAATCAGGGGCCATGGTACTGCAGAAGAAGTTAAAGCCCAACAACACAAAAGGACCACCATAAACTTAAAATTTTTCTAACAGGTAAAACTTCTCCTCAAATAAAATAATAGTTGAGCTCTTTGATTATCCAAAGACTTCTAATCCAAAGACTTGTAATCTATATATATATTAATAGGTAAAGTTTAGAGAAAATCCAATTAGATTCTACAATTGAAGTCCAATTTTGCGTCATGTGTCCTAAATTATTTATTTTTAGAGAGTTTTATTTCTTAATTTTGGAGTCAAATGTAGGACCACATCATAAACATTCGTCCAAGTGAGTTATTGCGTACAAAAACTAAAGAGTCTAGAATTAATGAACATAAATTTTTTTTTTAAATGGACAATTTACATTTTCTACCTAATAATATTCTTACAAGACATTTTAAAGAGTTAAAAAATTATATAAGAATGACTATCAATAATATTTAAAGTATATCCATGCATATGCATGGAGTTACAAGCTAGTTAATCTAATGGACAATTACCTACTCTCTCCAAATAGAATAGATGTTAGACCATTTCAAAACAAAGCTTTACATTTTCCTCTTCATTCTCATTCTCAAGCTACATGCCTTTTGCTTTTTTCTCCTCAATGTTGTTGTCAGCCTCTTTGTTTGGTTATTATTAACAAAACAAAGCTCATCTCAACACAGCCACACAAGACTAAAAATCCTCACAGCTTGTAAAAAGAAATTTGTCCCTTTTTTTTCCATATAGTAGAGTGAACTTGGAAGTGTGTGAGGATTTGGGTTTGTGTTAGGGGATATTTCATTAAAATATTTTAAAAAATATATATATAATAAGAATGATGAAGTGGATGTTGCTTAAAATCATAGTGGAATTGGTTTTTCTTTAATGTGAGTTAAATTTTTATAATTGAGAAAAAAAAATTAAGGTTCTTTTTAGGTTAATTCTTGAGTCATATTAAAGCTAAAAAAAATATGAGCAAAGCCAAAAACAATTGATGCATTCCTTAAGAAAAAAGATAATAGTAATTTCAAATTTAGGACACCTGTAACAACAAATGTTTTTTTTTTAATGCAAAATGTTCTTCTTTAATGATTTGATGACAGTGGATGAATTTAGGACGCTACATTTAGAATTTATAATTTGATGATAATAAATTAATTTTATTCTATGAAAGATTGTCGTCATACATAAATTTCATGCAATATATATATATATATATATATATATATATATTTTGGATATTTTGTATGTCTATAGTAAACTAGACAATTTATGGATATATTAGAGTTGATAACTTTGAATTCAATATATTTATGAATTATGATTATTGTATAAATGCTATAACTCAACCCCCAAGTTAAAAGTCCTGGCTACGCTTCTGCTTCCATCCAAAACAAAGAAAATAAATCATATTTTATTTTATTTTTCTTAGTTGGTGTATATCTAAATTTAAATAGAACTTTTTGGGTTAAAATAAGAATTTTTAGATTGTATGCTATTAGTACTTTAATTGTTATTACTAGTTAGTTGCCCATGCGATGCACAGTAATGTTGTAATATTTTATGAAAGATGGTTTTGGAGAATTTTGTACATATATTATAACATAATTGTTATGGAATTTTGTTATTAATGAGTTTATCATAAGAAGAAACAATTATAAATTGCATACACATATCTATTATAATTATTCAATTTAAATAATGAGAAATAAAAAAAAACCTTTAGAGCGTAATTGCCACTGTCACTCAATATAAAATGCAAGCCCCCCTTCCCTGGTTGTAGCCAACTCAAACGGGTTAGAATTAGATGAGACAATAATGTTAGAGTTAGGTGTCGTCAAAAGATTGAAGGTAAATAAAATCATTTTTGGTCTATCGTAATTGACATGGGATGACATGAAGAGCTATAAGTAGATCTATATAAAGGAGTAGAAGTGCAAAATGTGAAAATTGTGAATTGCAATGCAAAAAATTTTGTGTTTATGTGTGAGGGAGGAAAAATCTTGAAACATTGAACCAAAGGATACAAAGAATATTAACTTTTTTTTTTAATTAGAAAAGTCTTGAAACATTGAACCAAATAAGACAAAATTTTAGAACAAAGTTTCTCTCCAAACTAGTTTGGAGAAAAACCCTACAAACTCATCATATATCTTTATATTGAGTGTGAATTTTGAAAATCTAACTGTTAGATTGCATGTTCTTATTACATTCTTAATGCTTACAAAATTTCAAGAAGATCAAAGATCAATTGCTATGTCATTAAATAAATGTTATAATTTCAAGTTTTTGTGATCTAAAGTTGTATTTAAAAAATAAGTTAATTGATCAAATAATAAATAACATCCAATTTGAACAAAATTTGATATGTATGTTAAGAACATAAGGAACATGAAATTCAACGGTTAGATTTTCAAAATTCACACCCAAAAAAGAAATATATGAGAAGTTTGAAGAGTTTCTCTCCAAACTAGTTTGGAGAGAAACTTTGTTCAAAATTTTAATATTTAATTTGTTTTTATCTTTGATGTGGCACTTAAGAATATTTCAATTCTCTTTGCCAAGAATGTGCCGCTTGGCAGAACCTTATATTTTCCCACATGAGGTCTCTGCTTATATATATATATATATATATATATATAATTTGTACGAATTTTTTTTTTTTTTAGTTTTTGTAATTTATGTGCTTTGAGAATATAAAAATATGTTAAATCATTTTTTTCATATTTTTTAAACAGTTAAAAAATATGTCACATCATCTATGCCAATGAAACAATTTTTTTTTTTTAAAAGTGCTAAAATGAGTTGAGTCTATAACAACCCAACACAACTTGTTTATTAAGCATGTTACATTACTCATGTCGTATCAATCCACTTAATAAATATATCACGTAAAAATTGAAGGATTTGGATTGATTGTTAAATGGATTGTGTTTGGGTTAACCCATATAGTCAAATTTTCTACTTGACACATCAAGTACATGATCCGCTAACACTAATTATAGACCATTTGGTTAAAATGGTCATGGTATAGGAGAATTCTCATCAGGTGTTGTATCCCAAATGCCATTTTCACACATAAAAACCTATTTTTTCTATTTTAACACACCACTTACACCATTCATCAGATATTCTATTCTTCCCTTCAATACATTAAAATAATATGTTAGGTTCTACGTACTTAGGAATTAATATATTAGAACTCTATTTTGTATTGTTGGCAAACCATGATCAAAACAGGTTTTATAGTCTTGTTTAGACTTGCTCAAAGTGAATGCGTTTTATGTAAAGTTGAAATCGAGTTACTGCAGAAGTTATAGTATGATTCTGCCTGGCTCGATCGATCGAGAATTAGGCTCGACCGATCAAAATTCGGGCAGAATGTTTTTCTGCAGAATTTTCCAACTCAGCCCTAAGCCCATATGGCGTGTAGGGTTTTATGTTTTGCCTTAAGTATAAAAGGGAAAACCCTAGCCATGTTTTAGGTGGTTCCTTTTGCTGTGTGTGTGAATTTTTTGTGAGATCTAGAGGTATTTGCCTTCACACATACTTAGGATTATCAAGAAGGAGAATCCGATTCAAGAACTTGATAATCATTCAGTTGCTGCAATAAAAGCTTAAAGATACACAAGCGGGAGTGCTTGTACTTGCTGGAGAATCCAAGAAAGAAGGAGTCTGTGGTCTCGGAGCTTACTCGTGGTCATGTCAGTAAGTTTCTACTAGTGGGTAGTAATAGGATGTTAGTGGTCTAAGTCGCTATTGTAAAACTTCGATTGTTTCATAGTGGATTCAGGTTTACCTTGAGGATAGTTAGGTTAAATCCTCCCCAGGTTTTTATCGGTTTAATTTCCTAGGTCATCATATCTTTGTGTTCTTTATATTTCGCACTTTGCATTGATATGATTATATGATTGTGTTAACCTAGATCTGAAATTTGGACTAAGTAATCACTTGGCAAATTAACTAGGTTAATCCAATTGTGTTTTAAGGGATCTAAAAACAAACATAATATATACAACATATTAAAATAATCTAAAAAAACTCCTACACATTAAAACCCCACCACCCACACATCACCCCACCACAGCCCATAGCCAACAACCACCCCACAAAATCAATCACGACCACCAATATCAGCCACTGCTACAACCAAAAAAAAAAAAAAAAAACACCACAACAACCACCACAACCAATATCAACCATTGCACAAAATAAAAAATAAAAATAAAAAATAAAAATAAAAACAACACCACAACCACCACGACCGAGATCTTGAGAAGAGGAGGTTGGGCGAATCAGTGGCGGTTTAGGGAGAGAAGGTTTGGTGAATAACAGCAACTGGGTGAGGATGGCGGCTTGGCAAGAGTCGTTTGGTGAGACTAGCGGTGATGTTGAGATTGAGATCGGCCGCGGTGTTGGTGAGACTAGAGGAGTAATCGGCGGCCAGTTCAGAGGAGAGATCGGCGATGAGATTGGAGGCAAGATCGGACATCAGTAGCGGCGTGAGGTGGACTTTAGGGGACGAGTAAGGAGGACGGTGGCGGAGGGACGAGCAAGAATGAGTCACGGGTGAATGATCTGGGTTGAGAGGCTGAGAGAGTGAATGAGCAGGATTGGCGAAGAGGAAGAGAGGCTGAGATGTTTGATTGAGAGGATCAGTGAAGAGGAAGAGAGGCTGAGAGAGTGAATGATTTGGGTCACGGGTGAGAGAAGAGAGAGAAAAGTAGAAAAAACAAATATTAAAAAGTTTTATCATTTTGATCCATACAGGTGTATATTTAGAATTGTACCATTCATCCATGCCAAAACTTTTAGCATTTAGAACACCTCATGAGAGTGGTTTTTTGGTGTTTAATGTGCTAAATGTCAAATATTTGACATTTGGCACACCTGATGGTGACGATCTAATTACCTATATTTAAATTATTCATGAATTACAATATTTTATATCCTCTATGCACATAGATTAATTCCAATTCAATGACCAATAAAACATTGAATGTTTTAAACATAAATCTATTCCATGCTTTCTAAAATCCAAACGAGTTTCAAAGGAAAACTGGAAAAGTAGAGAAATGCCTAATTTCATCAATACCTTATCCCCTTCATGCTCAATCTCAACATTTTTATTTTTTATTTTTATTTTATGTTTCTAATAGTGATTTTTTTTTATATTATTAAATTATGATATCAGTTATCAGATTCGTTTAAAACATTAGTAATTTTTTGTATAATTTTGATTTCATTGTGTATGTTACATTAAAATTTAATACGCGTTGGAAAAATTTGTTTGATAATACATTTCTACATATCCAACGTTAGCAATTTTGTTAGAAAAATTGAAGATGTAACAAATTAATTAATGTAAAAATCATGTATCTCTTAGTAATTAAACTACAAAGAAGCTGTTTTCACATGTGGGTCAAATGTGTTTCCATGCAATATGCTTCAAAAGAGAGTCAATTTTTTGCTATTCCAAGTTTCCAACCGTGCTCCACATTTGTTATTGGAAGGGTAATTACAAAAGTTATAGTGCTTATTAGTTTTAATAATTTAATATTGATGTGAAAAAATTTTAATTTGGCGACAATTTTAGATTTAGACGATGCATAAATGCATCATTGAGCTCAAAGTATGAGGGAAGTTACATTTATTGTTTGTGAATGTATCCCACTCCCACTCCCACGGATTAGTGATTAGCGAATTTTCTAAAATCGGAAAGCAGTATAGTTATAGAACCTCTTTTAGTTTTAGATAGTAAGCCTAGTATAGTGAATAGTGATAAGACAAAGCAAAAGACAACTTTTTTGTTCATTGCCTGAATAACGTGTGCATTTTATTAGACTTCGCCCCGGGGGGGGGGGGGGGCACGTCTGTTGTAAGGTTTTTTACTAATACTTTCTTAAAAGAGTGGGATTTACAGTCAGAATTCAGTATTATTAGATATGAGTTAGTTGATAATAACATAATTAGTCCAAATTCATAAGTGTTGTATATATATAGGTATATACAAGAATAGGTTGTAATAATGATATAAGGTTGGGAGTACTCATTTGTAAAATGAATAAAGTGGAAAATTCGAGTATTAGAATTGTCTTTGTGAAAATTCAAGTTTAATATATATATGAAAAATGTGTCTATTGAAAGGACATAACCTTTCATATTGGATATATATAAAAAGTACTTTTTGATGACAATATGTCTATTGAAAGGACAACCTTTCATATTGGATATATATCAAAAGTGTCTTTTAACCAAAATGTACCTATTAAATGAAAAGGTACCTACTAAAGGGTTATAATCATTTAGATATAAATAGTGGCTTATATTCACTTGATAACTACTTTTTCTCTCCCAAAAGTTAGTTTCTAAGAAACACAAGAAAGCCTGTGGGTATTTTCCAAAATCGCTATTTGTAGAACCCAATAAACTTAATTGTATCCTAAGAACAAGTTTGTAGAAACCCTTTAGCAACTTATGTATAGGGACAAATATTGTCTAAGGATAACATTCTATTTACTTAATGTGTTCATTTTGCTCTTTTATTATTGCTCCTTGATTTGGTGAAATCCCCAACAATCTTAGACAATATTTGCTACAAGACAAGGAGTGAATGATGGTACAACTTTGAAGATGTTGAACTATGATTTGATGAAATTGGATCACTTTGATGGAACCAATTATACTTGGTGGAAAGAGCAATTGGCTTGGATTTGAAGAGGTCTTCAAATGATGAATCGATCATAATAAAGATTCAATAGAACAAGGCTTAAAGAAACAAAGTTTCATTGTTGGCAACGCAAGGTGATGATTCTTTCATATTGTGGATGCATTAAAAGCCATGTTCTTAGTTTGAACATTGAAGGTACAAATTTCTTGTTTATGGACAATTTGAATTTCAAATTGATTAATGAGTTTCTTTGTTAGAATATTTGCATGTGTCAAATTTATATGAATTGAGAAATAAGAATGAACTTTTGATATGTTTAAATGTTATAAAGTGAAGTAGAAAATCTAAAGGATGGGAATTTAAACTCTTAAAGTGATAGAGTATGTGAATATTTTCCTAAGTGATTTTCTAAATTATGTGAAAACAT
This sequence comes from Quercus robur, assembly GCF_932294415.1. Lineage (NCBI taxonomy): Eukaryota > Viridiplantae > Streptophyta > Magnoliopsida > Fagales > Fagaceae > Quercus > Quercus robur. Next base: position 43,543,064 of record NC_065534.1, on the reverse strand, counting down.
TAAATAACATGTCAGAAGATCTCACTTTAGATCAATTCAAAAGTGATTGTGAACAATATTCAAAGTGGAAGCTCTAGTAAGCTCTAGTAAAACCAATAAGCACTTGAATGTGAATAAGAGTATGAATGGTTTTAAAAGAACAACTCCAAGAATCCCAACGATGACAAGTAGAATATGTCATGTTTCCTTTGTGGAAAGAAAGACCATCGCATTTGAGAATGTAAGTTCTTAAAAGAATAAGAAGGATGACGATAAAAATGCCAATGAAGCAATTGTCATTGAGGACATTATTACTATAGTGAGTGACATATGCAATAATATGATCACTGTAATTCATATGGTTGTAATTACAAATCCTTCTGATTGGTGGTTTGATTCGGGTGCAATGTTGCATGTGTGCAACTACAAGACATATTTTAAGACTTATGAGGAGTCTTCCATAGAATTAGATTTGCTTGTGGGCATCCACAGTAAGACAAAAGTTCATGGAAAGTGCATTGTTAAAGTGCAATAGAGTTTTTGCAAGAAGTTCTTGTGACCAATGTTTTTCACGTACCTGATATCAAGAAAAGCCAATTTATTATTTAAGAAAGGTCTTTTCCAAGAATGGGATATTGTGGGTGCAAGGGAAAGGGAAATTGAAATGGAGTCGCCATCTAGTTATATGGTCTAGGAACCATGAATATAGCGTCCTTTCAAGGAAGGTCCTTTGATTTTACTACCAGAGTTTGGATTTGGAGTTTAGGTACGCTTTTGGGAAGGTGTTAGGCACCCAAGATTGCCTAACCCTAAGGTTGGCATCCTATCATTGTATCCTATGTCTTAACCCTATTAAAAACCATTTAAATCCTTGTATTCTAGACTCACACACACACACACACTAACATGCACTTAGAAAACAACATGGCATCCTTAACCCTAAACACAAACTTATCCATCTAACCAAACAAGAGGGAGCCAAACATATAAAGGAAAACCCTAGCATTTATCTAAAACAAAACAGAAACTTAAGCATGGTAGCAAGCATATCATCAAACAAAACATATCAAAAAAAAAAACGTTAACATATTAAAAACCCTAATCATACTTCTAAAAACCCTAACACAAATGCATGAACATTGCTAATGCATGACTTACCCTTTACTTACCTCTTAGCAACACAACACCTATGACATCAATGCATGAACATGTGAATGAATGGCATTAAAACTAAGAAAAACCCAACCTAAACCCTAATCTAAGCATGTGATCACAACCAACATGTTAAAAAGGTAAGCAAACATTTTTATGGGGGTTAAAAACATGTGAAAAGAGGCTATGTAGACAAACATGTGAAGGCAAAACAAAAGAAACAAAGAATTAAGGTTTTCTGGGTAACGGCATCACGCACGCTGGAACAGGTTTGCTTACGCATGAGTCCAGCCTACGTGCCAGGCTAGATCATGCGTACGTATATCCTTACCCAGAAACCCTAATCAACACAGAATTAGAGCAAAAACAAAAACGTAAAATCTAGCAACCTATTATGCTTGAAGATAGAAAGAAAACCTAAAACTAACCTAAACAAACAAAAGTAAACACAGGCTAAGCAAAAGAAACATATTAAAACAAAGATTAAGGTAGAAAAGAAAAGGAAAAGTTTTTAAAACATACCTTAAAGCAAAAGCTCCTAGGTTTGATTTTTGACCGTTCCCTTCAGTCAAATCTATCACAATTCAATGAAATAGTGATTAGTAATCTTAAACTCAAAGGATTAGGACTAGAAAAAGTCTCAATCAAATAAAAAGAGACTTGAGGGTGTTTTGTGAAAAACTCCCTTTTGATTCACTATTTTCTAGTGAATCTTTGGTTTTTCCTGTGGGATTTCTGTGTGTTTTGAAAATGTACCATGTAAGGCATTTTATAGTGGAAAAAATTGGGTTTGGAACAGCTCCCAAACGATGTGGGATTCATTCCAAACCTCAGTTATTATTGCAAAAAACTTGTCTTTTTTATGCTTCCGAAAACCTAGCTGCGTACGCAAGAATGTGCCTGCGTACGCATGCTCTAGCTCACGTACGTAGGTTGAGGACTACTTTGGTCATTTTATTTCCAAAAATAAATTTTTGTTCATTCAAAATGTTATATTTTCCATTTTAACACTCCTCGAGTCAACTTAATATCTTATTGGGCTCTAAACTGGCCTTGGGCCTTAGAGTTCGAGTATCATTGGGGAACGGGGGCCCGAATCGTAAAGGGTACAAAATGCAATGTCTACAGATATTAGTAGGCAATGGATATGCTACTAATGACATGTTCAAATTAAGTGTTATTAATTAAGATGTTTCTGGTTGTGCTTATATTGTTGATTCTTTTATTTGTGGCATGCTAGACTGGAACATTTAAATTTCAAATTCTTGAGGTTTATATCAAAGCATGATATAATTTTATATAAGCATGATTTGAGTTGAATGGTGTTGAATGATGTATTGACTAGAGATGGTGAACATTTATAAATGGATATTCTTCTTTGTGAGGAACATGTCATAATAAACCAAAGTGCAATCCCTTGTTTTGGTCTAAAAGAAAAGAGAAGAGAACTCTAGTTGATATGGTGAATGCCATAATCTTGAGTGCAATAAGCTAAATTCCTATTTGATCAATGGGAAGAAGCTTTGCTTAGTATATACTATGTACATAATAGAGTTCCATCTCAAAGGTATTTCATGTGTTATGAAATGAGAAAGTGAGCAAATGTTTATCATTTTAAAATGCGGGGGTGTTTAATCTTTTGTAAAATGATAAACCAAAAAGGACTAATTAGTCAAAGAGCTATATAAAGTGTATATGTAGGTTTTGTGTAAATTTGTGGGTATATAATTTATTAGACTTAATGTCTAATATAAGAGTGAAATCAAAAGAGATTGAATTTATTGAGTTTAAATTCAAAGATAATTTCAAGAATACCCCAATATCTACTTAAACACGAGTAAATGACTCCAATGTTAAATATCACATTAAGTGGTATTAAAGATTTAAATGAGGTTCACCAAGTAAACAAAGGTGGAGTCAAAGTTTAAGAAACAAAAGGATTTTGATCCAAATTTTATTTCATGAGGAGCTCTTGTTTACATTGTTGAAGGTAATTAAAGTGTAGTCCTAAACAAATGCCTATAATATTCTTTGAGGGAAGTGATCCTAAACTTTGAGAAAGCTTTGTGTTTCTAAAAGATGTAGCTTTCTGATATAAAAGCTATTAATGTTGAGATAGACTCAATAATAATTGGGTCTTAATGGATTTACCTCTAGTTTCAAAACCAATTGGTTGAGAGTGGGGCATTAGAACAAGATATAAAATCTTTTGGCCTAAGGTTAGTTGTAAAAGGTTTGAAAAAAAGGAAAAAGATAGATTTTGATATCTATGAACTAATAAATATTTGTATTATTAGTTTGATATTTTCTAAAAAACATTCATATAATTTTAAAGAAATTAACTATGTTTGATTATTACATTTTGATGTATGTAATTACAATGTGTATATATATGTGAATTTTGGAATGATTAAAAACCCAAATGTGGGGGTTTAGAAACTCAAATTGTAGAATTATGATATCCAAGAAGTGAGGGGATATAACCCTCAAAAGAGTCATGGACTCATAAGGATGCTAATGTGCATCAAATATGTGCTTGTTAAAGATATTGAGAATTAACATCTAGGAATGTTAAATTCTGCCATGTGTGGTAGATGTCTCAAGTTTAATCATGCACATGTGGTGATCCTATTTTGAAAGTATCTCTTTGTGAAATAAAGAGAGTACAAGTGAGTTCATTAATTAAACATTCAAAGATCAATAATGAAATATTGAATTGTGTCTCCCATATAATTTGAGTATGCATCATATAGATGTGAAGTGACTTTCTTAAATAGTGATCTTGGTAAGGAAGTTTGCTTGAAAGACCTGTGGGTTTGTACTTCCTTAAATAATTAAATGAAAGTCTTTTATGAATAAGAATCAAGTAAAGAAATATAGTGAAGATGTACACTATATTAATCTCATTTTGAGATTAGTGTTGTCTCATTCTATTGGGAATTGTGATGAGATTAGTGTTGAAAACTTGCTTCTTAGATTTTAATATCGTTAAAGAAAAGACACTCTAATTCCAATAATAAATAAAGAGAATACTGGAAGGGTGGATGCATAGCTCGAGTTTGCTAGTGAATTAAGTACATGTTTCGTGTCATGTATGAAGCAAAACTAGACATTGCCTTCACAGTATATAGACTTTCAAAGTTTCTAAAACTTAAGGTTGATCACTAGAAAGTAATTAATTGTGATGAATATCTATTATATAGAATATTCAAAGTTAATTCTATTATTGATGTGAGTGATAATATCTGTCTACTTAGATAATCACTACATGTGGGGGTGCTATGTGTAAGCATTAAAGAAATAAGGTGTATTTCTTACTCTACTATAGAATTAAATTGAAAGCATTGATTATAATGGTAATGGGCAAGGAAGGAAAATGGCTAAGGTTTTGATTAAGTGTCATGGCCACGACCATAGTAAGCCATTCCTTGTACAGTAGTTGTGAAACCACAATGCGTATGGTATACATGAGTTGTATACAAAGTGAACTTAGACTTAAAAGTCTAAGACAAGAATACATAAGGCAAGTCAAGTGTGGTTGGACTAGTCCATTGCCTACGTAAATTCAAAATAAATCCTTTACCAAAATGTGTTTCGAGACTTGGTAAGGATAACATCCATTGGAATGAGATTAAAACCTTTTTTTTAAGAGAATCACCAATAGTGAGAACCCAACCTTGACTTGATTTAATCCAAGAGGTTTAAAGGGTAACAACAAGCTATTGATACGTGGTTAGTAAGAACACTACATTTGTGTCTCATTCAAGATGGATTAGTGCAGACTGTTACAATGAAAATAGAGGATATGTTTTAAACTCTTAATGAAGTTCATAAATCATAAATGTCTTTGTAACAAGGACATAAGAAGGAACTTCACATTTGTGAACATAAGAGTGGTGCGGCTTCTAGCAAGAGTAAAAGGGTTTTCTCTTGTACATGTTCACTAAACCAGGAAGAGCACAAGGCCATAATAGTGCTAACAACATGGATTTCTAAATGTGTTGTGGATATTCTCATGTGTGTGTTATTTCCGATTTCAACATATAGGAGTTTTGGTTTAAGCACTAAGCTACCATTAACTCTGTTGATTTCTTGAGCAATTACACTAAAGGGAGGTTTAAGTTGAAAGACACCTTCCACTATGCATGATAGAATATCAATTAAGTGAGACATATATTATTACAACCTAGTGGAGGATTGTTGTGTGTATACATACATACATATATATATATATATATATAGGTATATACAAGGATAGGTTGTAATAATGATATAAGGTTGGAGAGTATTTGTTTGTAAAATGAATAAAGTGGAAAATTCGAGTACTGGAATTTTCTTTGTGAAAATTCAAGTTCTATATAAAAGGTGTTTATTGAAAGGACATAACCTTTCATATTAGATATATATCAAAAATACCTTTTGATGAAAAGGTGTCCATTGAAAGGACACAACCTTTCATATTGGATATATATCAAAAGTGTCTTTTGACCAAAAGGTACCTATTAAATGAAAATGTACTTATTGAAGGGTTACAATTATTTGGGTATAAATAGTGGCTTATATTTACTTGATAACTACTTTTTCTCTCCCAAAAGTTAGGTTATGTTTGGTAACAGTTTTTATTTTCTATTTTCAAAAACTTGTTTTTGGGAATATAAAGGAAAAACAATTTTCTTGTATTTCTAAAATCAAAAACATATTTGGTTAGTTGAAATTAAAAAGATAGTCTTTTGAAGAAAAAAAAAAAGAAAATACTAAAATATGTTGTTACTAGGATTTGAACTCTAATGCTAACTCATTAAATGAGATAGATTCATTAAATTAAATGCGTGTCTTCATTTACTTTTGAAAATTAGAAACTGAAAACAAACTTTTGCATATTTTCAGTTTCCTATTTCCTTCACAAATTGAGTTTTGAGAACAGTTACCAAACATACCCTTAGTTTCTAAGAAACACAAGAAATCCTATGGGTATTCTCCAAAATTGCTATTTGTAGAACTTATAAACTTGGTTGTATCCTAGGGACAAGTTTATAGAAACCCTTTAGCAACTTGCGTATGGGGACAAATATTGTCTAAAAATAACATTCAATTGTGCCTCCAAGTCAATTACTAATTTCTATTTACTTGATGTGTTCGTTTTGTTCTTTTATTATTACTCCTTGATTTGGTGAAATCCCCAACAATAAGTGTGAACTTGAAGTTGAAGATGGAGAACCCAACCCCCAATCCCCATGTTTGTGTGTTTTCTCTCTCCAACATATACTTGATTCCCCAAATAAAGAATTTTTTGCCAATGCCATAGGCATTTAATTATTGAAAAAATAAAGGCACCTCACATTAGAGCTAAGTTGATGTTACAAGATTGACATGCACTAGCCTAGGCTTAAAGCTATTTGTTGTTGTGTGAACCCAACCCCCAATCCCCATGTTCGTGTGTTTTCTCTCTCCAACATATACTTGATTCCCCAAATAAAGAATTTTTTGCCAATGCCATAGGCATTTAATTATTGAAAAAATAAAGGCACCTCACATTAGAGCTAAGTTGATGTTACAAGATTGACATGCACTAGCCTAGCCTTAAAGCTATTTGTTGTTGGGGGGGGGGGGGGGGGGGGGGGGTGTGTGGGCGGGGTTCCTTCAAAATAGACAGCCACTCAAAGTGACGTAACACTTTAAACTTTAGTTTGGGATAAACGCATACTTTAATTTTTAATTGGAACTCCCTTTCATTTATTTACCTTTAAACGTGTTAAAGAAAAAGTTTTAAGTGGTTGTGGAAAGTGATGTAGCCCCTATATAGATTAGGATAATTGAGTAATGAGAATCAATATTTTAAGCTCACTTGTTGAATGCCTTTCATTGCTTTAAGATACAATTGGTACGGAGAAGAAAAAAGCATAGGAGTGTCATATATGAAATTGTGGTTTCATTTTTAAGTGAGCTTTCAATTTTTAAATGAAGTTGTTATAAAGTGATTAGGATGGAAACCGAAGAAGAACTAAAAACAATACAAGATGGGTACAAGCCAAACCCATAACCTATTCCTTTGCGTGCAACAAAATTTGGCCATAACTTTTGATTATGATGCATACACATTGTAGACACTCGATTTTGCACCCATGATTTAATCAAGGAAAATGACTAGAGTGACCAATCATATACCCAAAATTCATGATTGCATTACATGCATTAATTCATTCATTGCGTATCATAAAAATGATCTTGAGGTTCTAACGATCATGACAGTATGTCCGGTTTCCAAATCGGACCATCGGATCGAAAGATATCACATGATCAAGTTTGCATGGTCAGCATGCATTGTATCTAGGTAGAGTCGACCACACATGAGTAATTTAAATTAATTTTGATCGGTTAAACAATTAAAATTAATTAAATAATTCTGTGATTGGTTGATAGTTAGTGTCTAAAATAAGATTTCTTGCATGGAAATAAAGGGGATAGTTGGATAACAATAAAATTGTGAATAATCTAGACTTTATCAAGATTTAATTTAGAATATTTATTTACAAGATAATTGTTGCTAAAAAGACCTGAATTATCTAGAAAAGAGTTAAAATTTTAGAATACAAATTTAAAAAACACGTCTAAGTGCAAATTCTAGCTCAAGAAAACCTAAAAAAGGAGTCCAAAATGCACCCGAATGGCACACATTTGGGTTTTGGCCTGACAGTCTTCGGATGACATTAAAACACATCATTTTTTATTTTTTAGCGGAAGGACGCATCTCGGTTCGTATCCTAATCGTCTAAGATATTTTTTCGAGTCTTCCAGCCTCTATAAATAGAGACTGCATCTCAAAATTCAGCACACTTTTTCACGCTCTCTGATTTCCCCTCTTTTTGATTCTTCTTTTCTATTATTTTCTCTCTTATGTTAAAGACGTTCTGGAGGCCCTATCCTTAAGAATTTATTTTTTGTAAGCAAGGCATTTTAGGTTTCAAAGATAATTGAATAAATTTCTTTGAATAAGAAGAGGACGTCCATGCAAGAGGTTGTCTTTCTTTACCCTTCTTTCTGTTTTTTATTTTATTTTATTTTGATGATGCATGATGTAGATATTCTTTTAGTTTCAATTTATAATGTTCATGCCATGTGTTGTTAATATTTTTGTTGAAATATGTTCTTAATGCTTTTGTTGTCATGATTTACCTTTTGAGTTTCAAAACTCTGCACATTATCACATTTTTTTCAAAACCAAAAACTAATCTGTATCTTCCTTAGATGCAGATTTGAATTTTTTCTAATCCAAAAACATATTTGTATCTTCCTTAGATGCAGAACTGAATTTTTTCTAATATAAAAACAGATTTGTATCTTCCTTAGATACAGATCTGAATTTTTTTAACATAAAAACTGATTTTTATTTTCCTTAGATGCAGATCTAAAATTTTTTTAACATAAAAACTGATTTGTATCTTTCTTAGATACAGATTTGAATTTTTCTAAACATAGCAGATTTTGAAATAAAAAGAAAGTCATAAGTAGTGATGTTTTTTTTGTTTGATTCATAAGTAGTGATATTTTGTTTGTTTTGTTTAATGCAAGTAGCGTAGGTTTATTTCATGGGTGTAGTCCTTTTATAAAAAAGAAATCTTTTTCTTATTTTATTTAATATAAAAAAACAAATCTGATTTTTTTACAAATCTTGTTTTCTGACTTACAAAACAAATTTGATTTTTTTTTTTTTACAAATCTTGATTTTCTAACTTACAAAACAAATCTAATTTGTTTTACATACAAACCGAAAACCAATTTTTTACTTTACTTCAAAACAAATCTGATATTTTTTTAAGCAAAAAACCTTGTTTTACTTAATAAAACAAATCTAATTTTTCTTCACTTAAGGCTAATTTTTTACCTATACCAAAATAGATCTGGGTTTTTTTAATGAATCAAATCAAAAAAAAAAATTTCAAAAAAACAGATTTGAATTTTTTAAAGAAGGGGACACATTCATGAAGTAGATTTATGTGATTTAGTTTTGTTCATGTGTGCAACATATCATTCATGTCATGCATAAAGTGGTACATTGGTCACAAGAGTCTAGAAGACCAGACTCTGTTTGGGTGGAATGTGATGGAGATCAAGGCACCGCTTCGAAGGATCTCGTTCAAGTACCAATTGGGCCGGTTACAAGAGCACAAGCAAAGAAGTTCAAGGATGTACTCAACGGACTCATCCAAGAGTTATGGGCTCAAGCAAATTCGTGGAGGCCCATTGAGCATGATCCACGTGGGCAACAAAAAATCATCACCTTGATTCAAGTTCTAGAAAGATCCGGTCAAGGCTAAGAATTGGCATGAAATATTTTGGGTCTATGTAAAAAACGTTATTCTAGGTTTAGGTGATTTATTTCCTTGTTTTAGGCGCATTTAATGCTTTTTAGGTCAAACCTTATTCCTAATATGGTTAGGTATCAATTAGGAGTTATTTTAGAATATATTTTCTTGTCTATCCAGTTTTAAGGAGCTTTTAAATAGTCATCTAAGTCTGTAAACGTTTTTCAGATATTATTGATAAAACTTGTGAGGTTTATTCTCTTTGGTTCTTTGAAGAACTACTCGAACTTATCGGGAATTCCCGTGGCGTTCATCTCGACTTATCAAACGAAGTTTCCACCACCGTTTGTGGCGTCTTCCTTATACCGAGGTTTTTGTTTGTCATAAACAACGGGTCGAGGTCTCCCATTTGAATCTGTCCATAGAATGATCTTGGGTTCCCTTTCGTTGTTGGGTCTCGTTATTCTTGACGGGGTTCACATCAGAATGGGTGTCTAACACCTTTCCATTTCGTAACCTAGCCTCCGAATTTAGTGTCTTTAGATAGGTAGACCTAGGTTTTATCTTTGTTTATTATTTTGGGTAGATTGTAACTAGGACAAAAACCCATGTATCTTTAGTAGATTGTAACTAGGACCCAAAGCCATGTAATACTCAATTTATCAAACATGTATTCTTTTTTATTCAATCAATGGGAATGGAACAATTCAGTCATGTATTTTGTATTTAGTTTTTTTTCTTATTTTTTTGTATAAAAAAATAAGTGATGACTCCACACCACTTACCCAAAAAGAGAGGTGTCTTTCAAAGCACCCAAAAATCTCTTTTTTGAAAGACACTTTTGTGGTCTCTCACACACATGGCACATATTATATGGGTGACCATCAACCTAAAGTGTTCCAGTTCATATATCACAACTACTCAACGAAACAAACTCTATTGGATAATTCACGGAGTGAGGATGTATCCTACCTATAGGCCATACATAGCTCATTTGAATAAAGTGTTTTGTTGTCACAAGAAAAAAAGAAAAAAGAGAACTACAAAATTATAATTGGACAATGAATTTTAATTTGCTCAACTAGTAAAATCTATTATCATCGAATAAATGATTCGGAATTCAATCCCGCCTACATCAAAAACCAATTGGTATTTGGACTTGATGAAAAAGAATAATCATCATAAAATGATGTGTAGGAAGAAGCTAAAATAACCTGCAAAAATGAGTGTTAATTTGGTATTGAATTTTCAATTTGAGCAATTAACTCACTAAACATTAGGTTTGTCGTTTGTGATAAACAATGTCGACTTATACAGTTTTATGCCTAAGACAATAAATTTAAGAATTTTTTTTAATATTTAAATATCAATTGAATCATAACTTTTAACTTTCTATGTTATTATTATTTATTTAAAAGCTCTATTGCATTCTTTTGGAGATGCAAAATTACTAAGTTTTGCTAATATCTACTTTTCAATAGATAAAAATGAATCAACTTAATCTTTTTATGACAACCATTTGCATTCTTTTGGAGATACAAAATTACTAATTAATTTTTGCTAATATCTCTTTGTCAATAGATAAAAATTAATTAAATTAATCTTTTTATGACATAACCAATTTTAAGTTGAATTTTATCATTTTTAATTTAAAAACAACCATAACAAGAACTGCCAGTGCCAGTAAAATTTTATACAATTATTCATGCATTTGAAAAAACTTAGTCTTTTTAAAAAATCTAGATTTTTTTTTTTAAAACATATGTGAACATCATTATGATAATTTTCATTGTCATCATTTTCTAATTCCTTTTGATAAATTTCTTGTCCATTTATGAGATTTATAGATAAATTGTTTGTTGTATTTTTTATTTAAAAATTTTCATATCCATATTGATATTTTCTACTATATATTTATAATTAATAAATAACTGCAAATAAAAGAAAACTATTTACAATATATAAAAAAATGATATGGCAAGAAATAAATTTTAAAGCACAAAATAATACAATCTAATTTATTAAAGGCATTATTGCAAGTTTACATAGCAATAAAATTACGTAATGACTTAATAGTCTCAACCTGCCAATATAAAGGTGGATTAAACACGTAATTAATACTAACCAAGACAAGATTATTTTCATATAGAAGATCAAAATATCATGGTTCATTCATAACATTTAACAAATATAGATGGTCTTTGAAAAAAAAAGTTTATTTTATCCCGGGTAAGACAATGCATGGTTAAGGAAGGTAGAAATCAAATTTTCAATTTTTGATTTTGGTGGAGAGAGAGAGAGAGATTGTTTGATGTAGGGACACGATTTCTTTAACGGCCCAATAATGATGTTGGGCTCGTACATGAAAGATCCCTCACAATATGATTTGTAGAGAGTGGGCTTGAAAGGCTTGTCTTTGATCACGAGGCGATGGTCCGGTCCTGTTTTTAGAGGCATTTATGTAGAAAAAGGAGTTGGATTTGAACATTTAAGCCCTATAGCGTCACATCCTGAGGGGTTGGACTCCTCGGACTTAGTCCGAGGACGATTAAGGTCTTCCTCCGGTTATCCGGCGGTGGGTTTCTCTTTTTCATGTGGTGTGCATACATTGTTAAGGGGTTTTCACCCATGGAGTTTTTCTCCTGGAGGTACAATAGGAGCCCCTGGTTTTTTATCCCCCTTTCTCCTTCTATCCAGATTACTTACTTTCTCTTTTATACTCACTGACGCTCGTTGTCCTTCGTCCACGTGTAGGGTCAACCTTTCCAAGACTGATATTTGTCCCGTTAGTCTAATCCCAGAATCATTGGGGGTGGTTGATAAAGCCGAAGAATCCGGCTCTGCTGGATGCAGAGTCTTATCTGGGAAGGGTAATGAGGGCAGCTTTCCCGAGATATTTTAGGTCTCCTTTCCAGTCTGGTCCTATACCGTTTTTGCCCCTCTTCTCGGTGGAATTTTGGGTCTGCCGAGGACTGAACTGTCCTCGGCAACATCTCCGGGCCATTTGGGCTTTATGTTATTGAGCTTGGGCCATAGCCTTCTTTGGTTTGGGCCTTTGGACTCCCCACAAGCAAGTGGACCTGACCCATAAATTATTGGGCCCCACAATAGCCCCTCAAAACCCTGCTGTCCAACATCATGGTTGGAGAGGGGGGTTTTGGTAATACCGAGCCTTCATTATGGCTCATTTAATTCAGCCCTTGACTGACGCCGGCGACTCTTCACCTGCCCAGGAAGTGTACCGGTCTACAAGATGTTCCCCTTAATTTGCGCACAATGCGTTTATGCCGTTTGGTTATCCGAAGCGCGTCTTTAATATCTTCCCTTTACGAGACCTCCCAGATTCAACGGTTTTTGATGGCGTGGGGGAATGAAACGAACGTATTCTTGTTTGCAGATTTCCTTGGAGATCTGAACGCATTAAGTACTCTCCTCTTCGTCCCCTATATAAAGAGAAGAAACAAGAGTTGTTTCTCCCACAGATGAATCCCTTTAATCCCCCCAAAATTTGAAACCCTTAGATTCCTTCCGGAGACTCAAGATTTGTCTCGCCTTCCTTTTAGCCAAAATCCGAAGTAGGGACTCGTCACGTCACATTTTCGGCGTGACTGAGCCGAGGAAGCACATCATCAGTACCACCCGCTCTCTCACGAGCATATCTAACACGGCACCAGTGTGTTAGGAGTCAGGACTGGGGCAGGGACTAAGTGCCCCTGCTTCTTCCTCTCTTCGTTCACTGGCGCCTCCCTTTGCCTCTCTTTCTTCTTCTTTCCACCACCAGGTCCCTCCTGGTGCTTTTCCTTCTCCCTCTTTTGCTCATTTCTCTTTCTTTTCATCTCTTCCCTCTTCTACTCCTCCTTCTTTTACTCATGTCCTCCATCTTCCTCATTCATCTCCTCCATCTTCCTCATTCATCTCCTCCATCCTCTTCTTCCTTCTCCTTCATCTTCTTCTTCCTTCTCCTTCATTTTTTTCTAAAGCAGGTTCTTCTCTCAACATGAGCAATACTGAGGCAGAGATTGGGGAGACTTTGAAGACGAGTTTAAAAGACACCTGACTGTTTACTTATCTGTATTGCGGATGTTATCGCTGCTTCGGCAGTTCACCTTTTGTATAGGCTTGTTTAAGCCCCTCTTTGTACGTTGTAATAATTTTTCATATTAATAAAAATTGTTGTTATCTTACTTCGCATGTTATGTCTCTGTGTTTTTACAAATTTGCAAACGCTGCTCGGCATAATAGTACAGCATTTGAATCAATGATAACTAAGGCCAAAATACTTGCTAACAAAAAGATATCATTATAACTTTAATAGAATGGTTTGACACAGCAATGCCTACCTGTGAATAACGATACTTACTCAAAACAATGCCGAGATTAGAACTGGATGCTCTATGCGGTGTAGGAAGTAATCATCCGAAGACATATCACCCGCAAAAATGAACAGCCCCCTTAGACTACCGAATAGTGGGGCGTCTCGCCATCATCCTAACACTTTTATTGGCCTTAACATTTTACAGTGTTTGAGCCGAGGACTTTCCCCATCCGAGTAGTTGGCGTCCCACTAGGCTTAAGTCCGAAGACTTCGCAACGCCTTGGCTCTGTCCAACACCTAGTTTTGTCATCCAAGTAGTTGGTTTCCCCCATAGGCTTGATTCCGAGGACCATGCAAGGCCTTGGTTCTGCCCAAAACTTTTTTGGAGTACTTGGTTTCCCCATAGGCTTGAGTCCGAGGACCATGCAAGGCCTTGGTTCTATCCAAAACTTTTTTGAGTTCTTGGTTTCCCCATAGGCTTGAGTCCGAGGACCATACAAGGCCTTGGTTCTGTCCAAAACTTTTTTGAGTTCTTGGTTTCCCCATAGGCTTGAGTCCGAGGACCATACAAGGTCTTGGTTCTGTCCAAAACTTTTTTGGAGTACTTGGTTTCCCCATAGGCTTGAGTCCGAGGACCATGCAAGGCCTTGGTTCTGTCCAAAACTTTTTGGAGTTCTTGGTTTCCCCATAGGCTTGAGTCCGAGGACCATGCAAGGCCTTGGTTCTGTCCAAAACTTTTTTGAGTTCTTGGTTTCCCCATAGGCTTGAGTCCGAGGACCATACAAGGCCTTGGTTCTGTCCAAAACTTTTTGAGTTCAATTTCTCCCTTTCCTTAGGTATTTCACGAGGTGCCGAGCAGGAGGTTGTCCTCGGCAACGGCTATTCCTCGGCGTGGGCCATAGTCCCTGGGTCCCCATGTAGAACGGGTCTGGGCCGCGAATTCACTAGGCCCACAAATTAAGAGGTATTTCTGTAGTCTCTGGTCACGCGGTACTCTTTGGCGTCCCAGTGTTCGAGGTGCGCCTTCACGAGACTCCTTTAATCTTATGGTTGCAAGTGACGTTGGAAACTGAGCCAGAGCCATTTTGTCTGTAGCGTTCCTTGGGACGTTGCGTGAATTAAATGCCACCACCTTATCTTTTTTAAATAAATAGGAGAGAAAGTTGCTTTACCTACGCACAAATCCTGCAGTTTCCTCCCAAATCACAACTCCCATATCCGGTGCTATCCTCCCTTAGTATAACATGTTTGAGGCGAGGGTTGGGGAAAAGGAACTCTCTCCGCCACAGAGGCGCCGTGTCCTCCTGAGACTCAAAATAGTGAGGTACGGGCAAGGGAGGCATAAATTCAAGAGAATATTCCGTTTCGACAGAGGGGAAAGGTTGTTTCTCCCCCTTTTAGTCAAAATCTGAAGCAGGTTCTATTCATGCCAGAATTTTGGTGTGTCAAAAGAAAGATTCTCCGCCATCATCGCCTCTGCTTTGTTGCAGGCAAATTTTTGGTGAAGGCTCCTCAACTTCCGGCTCCCTGCACCTTTCCTTCAGCGGTGTGAGGCTCAAGTTGGGCTTCATGCACCTTTTCTTCAGCTACACTAGCCTGGAACTGGGCTCTCTCTGCACCCTTTCTTCGACGGTGCAGGCCCCAAGCTGGGTTCTTTTGCTGCCTGAGTTATGGGCATGTAAAAGCATTGAGGAAGAACAAGGTCTTGGAGCAGTAGCCAACCTTTCCTCTGTGCCACCTCCTCGGCTTTAGCTTATTCTCTTGTATCTTTCTTTTTGATTATGTGGTTAGCTTCAGAAGCCAACCTCTCGTCTGTACTGCCTCCTCGGCTTTGTCTTATTCTTTTGTGTCTTTCTTTTTGATTATGTAATGAGCTTTGATATAAGCTGATTCCCGCTTTTCATTGTACGATGTACTATTTCTTTGTTTTGGTAAAAAGGGAAATTTATTTACTTGTTTTGAATACTACTCTTTTTGGCAATATTACTTTATGAATGAGTGTGCTCCATGTGTGTGTTTATTCAATGATATTTAGAGCAGGAAACCTTGAAACATAATCCAACTAATTCTGATTTACCAACACTACCAGGCATAATAACGATAATTCACAGTAAATTAGACTTAGGAAACTAACCAAGATAGCAGCCGAATATTTCGTAACAAGTGCGAGGAGGTCGTCCGGGAACGTTAAATTCTAAGTAATTCACCCGAGGTGGTAATCGAGCAACAAGGGACTGATTGTGTTTATGGTAACATATTGCCCTATATAGCATCAATCCCTTGGGTACTGAAGATCCGAGGGCAGACTTGAGAACCCATGCAATTCAGGAGTTGACGCAATTGTTAATGGAGAGTTCTCCTCAAATAGAGTCTAAGGTCCATATAATGTAGTTCTTCTTTTTAAGTAGTTGGTTTCCCCATAGGCTTGAGTCCGAGGACCATGCAAGGCCTTGGTTCTGTCCAAAACTTTTTGAGTACTTGGTTTCCCCATAGGCTTGAGTCCGAGGACCATGCAAGGCCTTGGTTCTGTCCAAAACTTTTTGAGTACTTGGTTTCCCCATAGGCCCTAGTCCGAGGACCATGCAAGGCCTTGGTTCTGTCCAAAACTTTTTTGAGTACTTGGTTTCCCCATAGGCTTGAGTCCGAGGACCATACAAGGCCTTGGTTTTGTCCAAAACTTTTTTGGAGTACTTGGTTTCCCCATAGGCTTAAGTCCGAGGACCATGCAAGGCCTTGGTTCTGTCCAAAACTTTTTGGAGTTCTTGGTTTCCCCATAGGCTTGAGTCCGAGGACCATGCAAGGCCTTGGTTCTGTCCAAAACGTTTTTGAGTTCTTGGTTTCCCCATAGGCTTGAGTCCGAGGACCATGCAAGGCCTTGGTTCTGTCCAAAACTTGGTTTTTTTTTTGAGTACTTGGTTTCCCCATAGGCTTGAGTCCGAGGACCATGCAAGGCCTTGGTTCTGTCCAAAACTTTTTTGAGTACTTGGTTTCCCCATAGGCTTGAGTCCGAGGACCATGCAAGGCCTTGGTTCTGTCCAAAACTTTTTGAGTACTTGGTTTCCCAATAGGCTTGAGTCCGAGGACCATGCAAGGCCTTGGTTCTGTCCAAAACTTTTTGAGTACTTGGTTTCCCCATAGGCTTGAGTCCGAGGACCATGCAAGGCCTTGGTTCTGTCCACAACTTGGGTTTTTTTTGAGTACTTGGTTTCCCCATAGGCTTGAGTCCGAGGACCATGCAAGGCCTTGGTTCTGTCCAAAACTTTTTGAGTACTTTTTTATTTGCTTTTTCGCAGGTCAGCCCCTTGACCATGGCGGGGAGAGCTGACTTGGGGTCGGAAGCCCCTAGAGCTGCCCGTGCTGTTGGCGCTACAGGATGTAAACCCTGGCACAAGTTTATGTCGGAATAACAACTGCATGTCGCCGGAGATGGGGGAAAACCCGCGAATCTCTGCTTGCTAGAGAGTTGACTCAAACGCCACCCGTGCCAACGCGCAAGCCTTCCCACAGACGGCGCCAATTGTAGGGACACGATTTCTTTAACGGCCCAATAATGATGTTGGGCTCGTACATGAAAGATCCCTCACAATATGATTTGTAGAGAGTGGGCTTGAAAGGCTTGTCTTTGATCACGGGGCGATGGTCCGGTCCTGTTTTTAGAGGAATTTATGTAGAAAAAGGAGTTGGATTTGAACATTTAAGCCCTATAGCGTCACATCCTGAAGGGTTGGACTCCTCGGACTTAGTCCGAGGACGATTAAGGTCTTCCTCCGGCTATCCGGCGGTGGGTTTCTCTTTTTCATGTGGTGTGCATACATTGTTAAGGGGTTTTCACCCATGGAGTTTTTCTCCTGGAGGTAGAATAGGAGCCCCTGGTTTTTTATCCCCCTTTCTCCTTCTATCCAGATTACTTACTTTCTCTTTTATACTTGCTGACGCTCGCTGTCCTTCGTCCACGTGTAGGGTCAACCTTTCCAAGACTGATATTTGTCCCGTCAGTCTAATCCCAGAATCACTGGGGGTGGTTGATAAAGCCGAAGAATCCGGCTCTGCTGGATGCAGAGTCTTATCTGGGAAGGGTAATGAGGGCAGCTTTCCCGAGATATTTTAGGTCTTCTTTCCAGTCTGGTCCTATACCGTTTTTGCCCCTCTTCTCGGTGGAATTTTGGGTCTGCCGAGGACTGAACTGTCCTCGGCAACATCTCCGGGCCATTTGGGCTTTATGTTATTGAGCTTGGGCCGTAGCCTTCTTTGGCTTGGGCCTTTGGACTCCCCACAAGCAAGTGGACCTGACCCATAAATTATTGGGCCCCACATTTGATGTGTTACGCTGATTAATATTAACAATTTTCCACATGAAATAATGGTTTACAAAATTTAAAGTTTCAAAATGTTAGGAGAAATTGATGATAATTTAGAGTTTCATATTCACATCATGTGATGTGCTCAGGCTTTATATCATGCCATGTTTCTCAAAAAAGAAAAGAAAAAAAAGAAGGCTTTATATCATGCCATAAGTAATTTTGAAATGTCATTATTATTGTACGCATCATTTGGTTCAACCATCTAATTGGCTTTATTCCGTGCCAAATTTGCTTGTAATTCAGCATTTAGTAACCCTGTATTTAGGTGGGTTTGTTGTAAGGGTAGTGAGTGAGATAGAGTGAAGATTGCTCAAGAGTGTGCAAGAAAACAGAGACTCGCGGCTGGGACTCGCGGGTGACTCGCGGCTGCAAGCCGCCAGAAGCAGCACACGTGCCAAGCATGCTGGAAGACGAACAGTCATGCTAGCTGGAGCACTACAGGACAAAACAGGACAACTGGCCATACGTTAACTCGCGACTGGATCTCGCGACTTAGTCAAGCCGCGAGGTCAAGCCGCGAGCCACCCCTGTTTTGTAAAACCTGACGTTTCACATTCCTCTCCCACTCCAGTATAAATACCCCTTTTACCCACGATTGAAAGAGAGCTTCCAGAGAGAATTTTGAAAGAGAAACCCTAAAGAAAAACCAGATTGCTTCACCCACAATCTCTACCTTAGAGTCTCTTCAAATCCCTCAACTCTCTTCCTCTCCATTGTCAAATCCTTGAGAGGCATTATACCAAACCTGGTTCTCACCATCATCATCACTGTGAGACAGTTGTTTGGATTTCTGGGAAGCAGTTAGGAAGGAGCCAATCTTCATTGGTTGATGCTATGGTCTAGTAGCGAAATCCGGGAAGCTAGAAAAGAAAAAGGTTCGACGCAACCTCGTTGGAGCAAGAAGCTTGGAGGGCTTAGGTGCACTGGGTAGATTAGGCTTGGAGGGTCTATTGCTGTCCTTGTATCCCAACTGTATTTTCTAGTGGATTGATTACCGCTTGGAGGGCGGCGGAGAGATTTTTCGCCGAGGACTTCGGTTTCCTCTTCGATAACACATCGCGTGTTGTCTTTGTGTTTGCATCTTCCTTCCTCTCTATCTTTGCCTTTATATTATCTACTGTGGTTCTATTTTGTTATGGCTTAGATAGTCTTTAACCAATTTCGTATTATAACATGTGTTAAGTTTCCGCACACTAGTTGTTTGACATATTGCTTGTATTGGTTAAGTTGTATTTTGGGGGTCTAAACGTTCAAAGGTGTTTTGTACACGTTTTTGAACTTTCAATTGGTATCAGAGCAGGTACACTGCTATTGGTTTCATTACCATTGTGTGATCCTTGACCCCTTTTGAGATGGATAGGTCTCAATCCCTAAATGCACCTCCATATTTTGATGGTAGTAATTATGCTTTTTGGAAGGTTCGCATGAGAGCTTTTCTGTGTTCTATTGATGAATCCGTTTGGGATGCTATTGAGATTGGTTGGACCAAACCTGAGGTAGCCAAATCCACATGGGATAAGGCAGCACTTGCTGCATCTAATGCTAACAGTAAAGCACTCAATGCTATTTTCTGTAGTGTGTCTCCAGATGAATTTCACAGGATTTCTCACATTACCATTGCCAAAGAAGCATGGGAGATTCTGGAAACTACTTATGAAGGCATGAAGAAAGTGAAAGACACCAAGTTACAAATGCTGACCACTCGGTTTGAGGAACTCAAAATGAGTGAGGATGAGTCTTTTGACTCTTTCTATGGGAAGCTAAATGAGGTGGTTGTCAGTAAGTTCAACTTGGGGGAGAAAACGGAGGACTCAAAGATTGTAAGGAAGATCCTTCGATCATTGCCGGAAAGTTTTCGTGCTAAAGTGACAGCAATTGAAGAGAGCAAGGATCTTGATGACATCAAAGTACAGGAGCTGGTTGGTTCTCTGCAGACTTATGAGATGTCGCTGCCCAATCAACGGAAGAGTAAATCCCTTGCTCTAAAGACCATTAATGAGAAGGTGGAAGATCAAGACTCATCAGGAGAAGATGTGGTTGACAAAGATGTAGCTTACCTTGTCAAAAATTTCAGAAAGTTCTTGAAATTCAAAAATAATGGCAAATTTGATGATAAAAGAAAATTTCAAAGTTCTGGAAGGGAGAAGAGGGATTTCAAAAGGAAAGATGGAAAAGAATCTCAACCCACACAAGGTGTCACTTGTTTCGAATGTAACGGGTATGGACACTTTAAGAAGGAATGTCCAAATTATTTGAAATCGAAAGGTAAAGTGTATGCCACGACCTTGAGTGACTCAGATTCGTCTGACTCAGAATCTAAAGAAAGCTGTGATGGAGAGGGGAACTATTCAGCTTTTATGACTATTGCTCATGTTGAGTCTTCGGATGAGTTGAATCTGCTTGTACAAGACCTTGGAGAACATAGTGATGATGAATCACTAGGAATTGTTGAAGAATCAGATGCTAAAGAAGATGAAAGCACAGCAAATCTTCAAGAGAATTATAACTCACTCTTGGAGAAGTCGGGTGAGTACACAAGGGTGGCCAAGACTGCTGTGAGAAAAATGAAGAAGGCTGAGGAGGACTACAAAAGTCTCCTAATTCGATATAGGGAGGCCAAATGTGAGATAGAAACACTGAATGGTGAGTTGTCCGAAGCTTACACAAAAGTGAGATTTCTTGAGAATGAGGTTGTGCAAGCGAATGTTAAAATAGAGAGGGTCACCACCAAGAAGCTAGATGATGTTATATCATCTCAAAAGAGCTTTTCAGACAAATCCGGATTGGGATATACCGGAGGAAGTAGTTCATCTGGAAATGTCACTAAAGAAGTGAAGTTTGTAAAGGCCAAAGATCCAGTTGTAGCTGACCTTACTGGTGAGAAGCTCGAGGTGGAGGAGAAGAAGAATGTGGTGAACCAACGGATGCTGAATCCCCGTAATCAGTCTGTGGGCAAGTCTGAATATCGTGCCAAGTCACGTCCACGACCACAAAGAGGTCCTAGAGGAACTTATGTGTGCCATTATTGCGGACTTCAAGGGCATACTCGACCAAATTGCCAAAAGTTGAGAGCAAAGAACAGTGCAACTCCTCAAAGGTCAGAAGGACCCAGAAATGATAGGAGAATTTGGGCAGGTGATCAATCTAGAGATCAAAATGGAGATCCCGGAATGATGAACGTGATGAAGATGATTGGTGCATTCACCAACTGCTTGGAAAGCTTCTCACGAAGACTGGTCATGTCACCATTCAAGAAAGCTGCTGTGAAAGGAGGTAGTTCCAAAGGGAAGGAACCAGTAATTGATGTTGATGATTACCCACCTCAACCAAAAGGGACTCGCTCTTCATCAAAGAGATTCGATCCCAACAAGTTCAGATCATATGCAGCCTATCAGTCTTATGAGAATTTCTTTCTACATGCCACACCACTACTAGAAAGAGCTTTGGATCAGTCCTCACTTCATGACACTGACATTCCGAAATGGTTTGCTCACAAGGATTGGAATTATCTTCTCTCTGATCCGGATGACGTGTATGAAGAGTTGGTAAAAGAATTTTATGCTAACGCAATTGTGGAAGGAGATGAACTTAAGTGCTGGGTTCGGCAAAAGAGCTTTTCTGTCTCTCCTACATATCTGGTAGAAATTCTTCACATCAACAGACCTATTTTCCGACATTCACCGGTTTATGATGATCTCTGTCCTGATGAGGAGCTTCTCAAAGAAAGTCTTGGTCAAGACTTGGAGTTCTCACCCAATGGCAAATCCATCAGTGTTTCCTCTCTTTCTCCAAAACTGAGAGTGCTTACAATTGTGATGTTTCACAATTTGTACCCCTTATCAAGCACTGGGTATATGAACCTCGGACGTGCTTTGTTTCTTCATGATCTAATCTCTGATGTGGAAATAGACATCTGTGCTCATATCTTTCATGTTCTGCGCAAAACGGTTCTTCGAAATGAGTCTCGGATATGCATTCCTTTCTGCAGTCTCATTTCACGGATCTTGAAGCTCAAGGGAATTTATCCAACGGCTGATGAATCTCCTATCTCCAAACCAAGTCCAATCAACATGCGTACATTCAATGCAAGCATTGGACATAGTCGGAAGAGAGCCAAACCAGAAACTTCTGCATCTCACAGTGACTCTCAGTTTAGCACTCTCTCCCTAGATGAGAAACTTGATCGCATTGTATCCTCTATCCACGAGTTGAATACAAAGATGTCTGGACTCACAGCTTCTCTACACCATCAAAGCACTCGATGGGATATGAAGTTTACTTCTCTTCAAACTCAATTGGATCAAATTCAGAGAAAGCTGGAAGAGGATGACTAGCCTATTCCATGACAAAAAGGGGGAGTGATAGGCATGATCAGAGGGGGAGAATATTACCTAAGGGGGAGTGTCTTTACATTCTTCTTCAGTTTCAATTTTTTTTAAGTTGATATATTGTGTTTTGTAAACTGTTATTCATAATGCTTTTGTGTTTGTACCCATGTGCTTTTGTAAGCTTTTAGGGTTAATGTTTTATACATAGTTTGTAGGCTTTATGGTATGTACCTTGCTTAATGCAGCCTTTATGCTATGTTGAAATCAGTACTTCAATCTAAATGTTCTGCATTTTGGTTTATGTACTGTCACTCTTGTGCCCTTGTAGGATTGTTCCTAGATGCATATGCCTTGTGTGTTATGCATTGGTTGAGTGTTGAGCATACAAGTGTCTTGCCTTGTGCTTGTTAACTTGTATGTCCTTGTGTTCTTTCCAAGTGTGAATGAGCACTGTGATCACTACCTTGTAGTGTTCATTTGGTTGATCAAGCCATGGAGTATTATGTTCATATGATTCAAGTGCTTCACAGCTTCTAGAGTTAGGTGTGAGTGAGTTTTGTTCAACTGTTCCCAACTCACATGTTAAGTCTAGAGTCTGTTTTAGGGTTTTGTCACGGAATAGCCAAAGGGGGAGATTGTAAGGTTGAATTTATTCAACCATCTAATTGGCTTTATTCCGTGCCAAATTTGCTTGTAATTCAGCATTTAGTAACCCTGTATTTAGATGGGTTTGTTGTAAGGGTAGTGAGTGAGATAGAGTGAAGATTGCTCAAGAGTGTGTAAGAAAACAGAGACTCGCGGCTGGGACTCGCGGGTGACTCGCGGCTGCAAGCCGCCAGAAGCAGCACACGTGCCAAGCATGCTGGAAGATGAACAGTCATGCTAGCTGGAGCACTACAGGACAAAACAGGACAACTGGCCATACGATTAACTCGCGACTGGATCTCGCGACTTAGTCAAGCCGCGAGGTCAAGCCGCGAGCCACCCCTGTTTTGTAAAACCTGACGTTTCACATTCCTCTCCCACTCCAGTATAAATACCCCTTTTACCCACGATTGAAAGAGAGCTTCCAGAGAGAATTTTGAAAGAGAAACCCTAAAGAAAAACCAGATTGCTTCACCCACAATCTCTACCTTAGAGTCTTTTCAAATCCCTCAACTCTCTTCCTCTCCATTGTCAAATCCTTGAGAGGCATTATACCAAACTTGGTTCTCACCATCATCATCACTGTGAGACAGTTGTTTGGATTTCTGGGAAGCAGTTAGGAAGGAGCCAATCTTCATTGGTTGATGCTATGGTCTAGTAGCGGAATCCGGGAAGCTAGAAAAGAAAAAGGTTCGGCGCAACCTCGTTGGAGCAAGAAGCTTGGAGGGCTTAGGTGCACTGGGTAGATTAGGCTTGGAGGGTCTATTGCTGTCCTTGTATCCCAACTGTATTTTCTAGTGGATTGATTACCGCTTGGAGGGCGGCAGAGAGGTTTTTCGCCGAGGACTTCGGTTTCCTCTTCGATAACACATCGCGTGTTGTCTTTGTGTTTGCATCTTCCTTCCTCTCTATCTTTGCCTTTATATTATCTGCTGTGGTTCTATTTTGTTATAGCTTAGATAGTCTTTAACCAATTTCGTATTATAGCATGTGTTAAGTTTCCGCACACTAGTTGTTTGACATATTGCTTGTATTGGTTAAATTGTATTTTGGGGGTCTAAACGTTCAAAGGTGTTTTGTACACGTTTTTGAACTTTCAAAAAGAGATGGAGACTGCTATATGTGGCAGATTGGCTCTCTCACCCAACCACGTCTTCATCTCCAAACCTGGTATTTTTTTTTTTTTCCTTCAAATTCATTGTTTTTGTGTATGCTTGAATTCCAAATGCTCTCTTTCATTGATCTTCTATCTGGGTCATATTGCTTTAATTCACTTTAAATCCGAAGCTTGATCATTCTGATTTACATTTTTTGTGCTTAATATTTGTTCTATTAGCTTTGGACAACTGTATTTCTTTTTTGCAAAAATTTTATTGCATACCCATAATATATGCAATATTTTCCTTCTGGGTTTTTTTTTTATTTTTTATTTTTTTGAACAAAGGGCACCTTATGAGATATTCTTAGAGAACCAAAATCACCTGGAGCAATACAAATAAATGTAAGATTTTTATGCTTTAAGGGCTCTGTTCCTACTTCTTATCCACAAAGATAGAGAGGACTGGCAACTGGAGCTGACAACAGCTTCTCGTTCCTAACCCTCATATCCCAAATGGGTTGGGATGGGTTGAGTTGATTTACCATCATCTGCTTAAAAAAAATTATACTTTATCCATCAAAGGTTATATATTTTAATATGGGTAAATTACAAATTACACCCCTAAAGTTTGGAGGTGATTGAATTTTACACCTTAAAGTTTCAGAATTGGATTTTACCTCTAAAGTTTGGAGTGTTTGGATTTTACACTACGACATTTCAGAACTTGGATTTTACTCCCTAAACTTTTTTGGATTTTACACCCCAAAACTATGAAACTTTAGGGTGTAAAATCCAAATACCCCAAAACTTTAGAGAATAAAATCCAAACACTTCTAAAATATAGGGGGTAAAATCCAAATTTTGAAATGTTAGGATGTAAAATCCAAATATCACCAAACTTCAGGGTGTAAAATCCAATCACCCCCAAACTTTAGGGGTGTAATTTGTAATATTCCCTTTTAATAATTTTTTTCAACCCCAAATCTATAAAATTTACATATGCAAATTTTAAATCACATGCTTTGAAAAGAGAACATAATGACAAGGGTAAATAACCTTTTAAACCCTCTATAAATCCTAGTGACATTCAATAATAATTGCTCTATTATTGGGTGGTTAAACCCTATGATTTCAAAAGTTTTAAATTAACCTTGAATTTTTAGGCGGCTACAAATTAAACCTTGTAATATCGTTAGTTTCAAATCGAACTCCGCAC